>NC_086153.1:81880963-82183993 GCF_035149785.1 Candoia aspera | reverse complement strand
TTCTCCCTTTTCAACCATGGTAATTTATCTTTTAAATATAAAGGCATATGTCTCAGGAGTAACACACAGAGTGGCATGTGTAACCAAAGCCCTTCACTCTCCCTTGCCCCAGTTCCATGTATTTTTCGGCTGTACTGTTGTGACATTTCTGATTATGGCATTTGCACTGTTACCATAGTATTAGTTAGCCAATTGCACAAATATGATGCCCTGGATGAGCTCATGGTGCTTATACCCAATGCTAAATGCTTATTTGCTTAAAATCATGCATTTCGGTGTGGGAGAACTTGATTATTTAAATGCCACATTGTGAGAACAAATGTAAAAGTTTTATCCATTTGGATAAAATATATTAAGATGGTGCTTTACTCCAGTCCCAGGTAAGTTTGAAGCGGCACCTAAAGATCCTGAGTTTGGAGCCCAATACATCATAAGCTTATGTAAACAGTTTAGAAGAGTGATTCTTACCTGGTTTTATTAGTTAGGTTTGCGATCCAATTATTGTTACTGTTGCTTTATATTTCATTATTGCTTTGTATTCTGGTTCAATTATATATCCACTTCAGATTTTTAACCTTTTTTTAAATCTGATGTTAGAATGGCTATTAAGTCAGTCATGTATTACTCCTTTATACATAAAGCATTTTAAAACTGTAACACTCTGGCAAAATGAGGTAATCATATCTTGTTGCCAACGTTCTGAATATCAAGCACAGAATCTGCTTCAACCAGTCAGTTGTATTTCTTTTCAGTTACTGTAGGTTGGTCAGATGCTTTTGTATTAAAGCTCATTCAGACATTGCCACGTGAGATTCAAGGACATGGGATCATAGACTGCTACTACTGATTCATTCATCTGAAGAAATGAGAAACCTGCCTGTATCCAGGCCACATGTTATTTTTTATCTGAAATGGTAGGCACGTTCAATCCTGAGAATAGAGACGTCACTGGTTTTTTTAAACAATATTGGAATGTTATTATCCCATAAGAGAGTAGAAAAAGATTCTAAGACAGAGTGATCACAGATTTACTCTGCTACATTTGTGCTGAATAAAACTGAGTGGAACTCTAAATGTAATCCAAAATTAAAACCGCTTCATTTAAAACATACTACATTTGCCCTAGACATTTGATATGAAAAGAGGATTCTGTTTGGAGATTTCCAGGGTTCATGAAAGAAAGAAACTTTTTAAATGGGACAATGAAGTTTCAATATTTTGATGAATTTGGGAAATCATAAGCACTAACGTATGTCTCTTATACTTCACTGCAGGCATGAACCATATGGACAGCAGTATCCAATGCAAGCTCCTCCTTCTGGACAGCCACCCTATGGAGGACACCAACCAGGAATGTTTCCACAGCAGCAGGTAAACATCAAGTGTTATAGCATTCCTTTTGCAAAATTCATTCTAGAAATCCAAAATTCATTCTAGAAATTTGGCACTGGCAAAAAGAGTAAACAGTGGACAACAGTGTTTGCTACTAACTAGAAATATGTATTTGTATCCTTTTATATGGACTGTTTCTTAACTGCAATTAGCTAATGTTATGAATGATACAGAACATTCAATAAAACAATGCTGTTTTATTGACTGAGAAGTTAATGAGAAAGCATGGATAATTAATAAGACGTATCCTGAATAGATCTATATGTAGTGACCAAATTTGTGCTAGCACTAAATTTAGAGGGAAAAGATTGTAGGACCATAAAATTGTAGAGTTGGAAGGGACTACAAGGATTAGCTAGTTGAATTCTCTGCAGTGTCCAGGAAAGCCAATTAAACCATCCATAAGAAATGACTGATCAGCCTCTTAAAAATCTCCAGACATGGAGGACCCACAGCCTTCATAGGGAGACTGTGTCACTATGTATAAAAGCAGAAAGGAAGATAAATCTGCCTTCTTATTTAAACTTTTAACAGTATTTTAACTAGGGAGAAGGGAATGCAGCTAAGTGAATCTGCAGGAGTTGCCATCACCTCTCCTCCATAATAGGACAGAGCAATTACTGTTCAGGTAGCTTTTGCTTCACAGCATTCAGAGTTTACTTATTTGTTTGTTTGATTCATCTAATAACATTCCAAAGTAGCTTATTGGTAATTAAAAATAAGTGGAACCTACAACAAAATTTTGTAATGAGGATTTCTCTTCTTCCGGGTTTCGTTGAGCTGGCAAGCCATACTTCCTCTAGAGTTCTCCACTTCATTCCTCCTCCTCCTGGTTTATCATTTCCAATCCTAACAGACTGTTGGCATTCCGTACCTACACAGTATGCTCTCTTTTTCAGAGTTTTGCCATCCCTTTAGGATTTCTTTTCTATTAAAAAAAAAAAAAGTATTTCTGCTATCTGAAGGATTCCATGGACCTGCTGATAGCGCCCTCTGGTATGTGATTGGCAACATTTCATGAACTGTGTGCCAAAGGGAAACATACCAGATTTCATAATATTTTATGATAGAGGGTTTTTTTTCTTTCTAATCTCAAATGTTCATGTTTAATGTTTGATATACAAATGATTTGCCTAGATTGTTCATATTTCTCCATTTTTTCCATTTTGCTTGTTACTGCATGTTAGTAATTATGTTCCTCTTTTTTCTATTTGTTTTGGTATTTTCCTGTAGTAAGTTGGGAGTTTGTATTTTTGTGTAGTTTTCAAAATTAATAAAGAATGTTATTGGCAACATTTGGCCACATAAGGATCATTACATGAAAATGTTTATTTTTTAATATCACTTTCAAAACATTTAAATCAATCCACTAACACATCTCCATGTAAAACAGCAATCACATATCATAATCAATGCCACACAGAAGTATCCTTAGTACTTTTATTCTTAAATTGCAAAATGATAATGATACTGATCAAGACCTAACATCATCAAAGAGAAGATTCTAGATTTACTTTAGGGTCTCTTAAATAAACCTTTCATCCCCAAACAATGAAATGTTTATTTATGTTATACATTTATATGGATATTATTTCCAATACCTAAGTGTTTTTAAATGTAAGAAAGAACATATACTTTTATTTACTGTTCTCAGAATAATGAGTTTATAGTTACAGAGAAAAAAAATCAGCATTCAGAATGTTGAACAGAAGTCTAAAAACATCTTAACTAATAAATACATTTTTATCAAAATTCCTGATCCCACTTCCAAAATTAATACCTGGAAAAGAAATACTAAGACATTTAATTATAGTGTAATAATTACATCAAAACAATTCCTAAAATGGAAGTGTCTCATTTTATACCTACAGTCATAATCGTATAGCCTGAGACTAAAATCATTATTCTTTCTAAACGTTGTATACTACAGACGAACAAAATTTCAATCACTTTATGCATATTTATTCAAATAATTAAAAAGTCATTGTACATCTATCAAAACACTAATGAAAGTACAGTAAAGATGATCATTTCTATTTAAAATCTCTATAGTAAGTATATTATAATTATTCTACCATACCAATGCATAAGAATATTAAAAAAAACATTTTATATTATTTTAAACCTTGGGTGTCTTTTTTTTTTCAGAACTACAAACGCCATATGGATGGCATGTATGGGCCTCCAGCAAAACGTCATGATGGAGATATGTTTAACATGCAGTATGGCAACCAACAGCAGGATATGTTTAACCAATACAGCAGTGCTTACTCTGGACCAGACAGGAGACCCATGCAGGGACAGTATCCATATCCTTATAATAGAGAGAGGATGCAGGGTCCTGGACAAATGCAACAACATGGAATACCTCCTCAGATGATTGGTGGCCCTATGCAGTCATCAGCTTCCAATGAAAGCCCCCAGCAGAATATGTGGCCCACAAGAAATGATATGTCTTACCCATATCAGAACAGGCAAGGCCCTGGGGGCCCTGCACAGGCCCCGCCTTATCCAGGGATGAACCGTACTGAAGATATGATGGTACCTGACCAGAGAATAAACCATGAAAGCCAGTGGCCTTCTCATGTCAACCAGCGACAGCCTTCTTACATGTCATCCTCTGCTTCCATGCAGCCTATCACTCGACCTCCTCAGTCATCCTATCAGACACCACCATCAATGCCAAACCACATATCTCGAGCTCCTAGCCCTGCATCTTTCCCACGCTCTCATGAAAATCGTATGTCTCCCAGTAAATCTCCTTTCCTATCCTCTATGAAGATGCCAAAAGTTATGCCCACTCTTCCAGTCTCACAGGTCACAGGTCCTCCAACACAGCCACCACCACCTATCAGGCGGGAAGTCACTTTTCCTCCAGGTTCAGTAGAAGCATCCCAACCAGTCTTAAAACCAAGACGAAAGATTACCTCAAAAGATATTGGTAAGTCTTACTATTGTCCTTATAAAGGAAGAGACTTTTAACAATAATTTTGTAGCGCTTGCATTTATATTAATTTATTTGAGAAATTAGTTTTATTAAATTGAAGCTGAGCTCAGAGTTGTTTCATGGCAGGAATAATGATTTATGTATCATCAGTTAATAAAATAGAAATAAATACTGAATATTTAGGGAAGTAGTTCTTATAACTGTTTCTTTTATGTTACCAAAATAAGAGCTCTTATGTTAGGCGCAGTCTTCCAAATCTTTTACTGTTTTGTTCCTCCCCGAAATAAGCAAGCAAGCTAGATGGAGAGATTAATGTTGGTGCTGCAAAAGGCACAATAGACTGTATTATTTTAAGATGACATTGTTCTTATTGTATACTTTCATAGTACTTTGCATTGTTTATAATTAATGGTTGCTTTTCTGCTCATGGTCTCAGACCAAAAGTCTGAATTCCCGTACAATGCATCCTATATCTAGTAACTCCTAAACAATAAACACTGTTGAAATTTTAACTTGAAAACTCTCTCTATACTATAGGAGGAAAGTTGTTAATGGAATAGTAACTGTTAACAAAAGGAATCAGTTAAATGATATTGAGAGATTCTGGACATGCTGATTAGTCATCTTACTTGTTGAAAGATAGCAAAGATAGTCTTATTGAACTGATACATGCCCCCCTTTACTGGAGTTGCTGATGCATAGTATCTAGCTGCATGTTGCAGAGATACACAGATATGTTTGAACATCACTCAAGCTGTAAATAGTATTCTTCTATGGGCACCACTACTTCCCTAAGAGGAAACCCAAGACATTCTAGGAGAATTAGTTTCCTATGGAGGAAAAGATACTAGCAGGTTTTTTAAAATTCTATTCTACTTTGGTTCTTTATAAATGAATGCTTTAAGTGGGTATTGTAAGAGTGCAGAAGCAAACATAATTTTTATTTTTCTGAACAGGAAGAAACTAATGATACAGCAGTGGTGATGTATCCCCTGTCAACCCCCTTCACTGGTGTTATAAAACTGCTTTTTCTCGACATCCCCTTATTCTAAAGGACAGGAAGATCAACTAAGTTTTACAAAATTAAAGCTGAACATTTCATCTGAATATATACAAATAGTTTTCACTGTGCACCACAAAGCATGTATGACACACACACATATACATATACATATACATATATATTCCTGAATTAGCTGAGATAAAGACAACTACCACCCTTTCTATCTCTTTCAATTTCCCAGGTTTTAGAGAGGGCCATATCTTAAGTTTCACAATAGTTTCAAAATAACAGTCTAGCTCTTTTCATATGAATATATAGTAGGGCTGTACAAGCATCAGAAATGACTTGGAAGTACTTTGCAACTTGTATAAGTACACCCTCTTTTCAGGCTTCAGGTGCTGCTGCTTTAAGAGTTGGTTTAATGAGGATGCTCATTAAAACAGTGGAATTGTTTTTTCAGACTTACAGTGGATCTGTTTATCATTTGAAATCTGTCCTGCAGATTTCTTGATGCATGCTTCCTTGCTTTATTCATTTGTTTGTTTGTTTGTTTCCAGTGACTCCTGAGGCCTGGCGAGTGATGATGTCTCTTAAATCGGGCCTTCTTGCTGAAAGTACTTGGGCATTAGACACTATTAATATTCTTCTGTATGATGACAGTACAGTTGCTACTTTCAATCTCTCTCAGGTAGGCCGGTTGTTACTTTTCATCCCAGTGCCACCATTCCTTCTATGGTGCGTGGGTGGGGAATGGGAGTCCACATTCCTTGCTATTATCCTTTCCAGTGTCTAAGCCATCAAACTCCCCTTAGGAGTAGGGCAAGTCCTCCAGAGGCCACAAAAGGTGTACTGCTCATAGATGGTGGCTCAACAACTGGAATGTTCTCCTGTGAGGAGTGCAGTGGGGAAGCAAGGTTGCATATTGAGCACAGCCACTGGGGACTGGTTTTCTTGCTCGTACCCAGCTGTTGCAGCAATCTGTGAATGTAAAGGCCATGGGTCTTCTTGTTCTAACTGCTAAAGGAGAATAAGGTATGGCAAAGAACTAAAATAAATGGAAAAGGGAGGAAAGGCAGGTCTGGCTGTTGAGGGATTCCAGGTTGTGTGGAGGATAGCGGGGTTGGTGGGTGTGTATTCTCTCCAGGGCAAGGCAAGGTCAGAACTGGAGATGGAGCTATCTCCTCTCACCAGAAGCACCATCAGAATCTTCCAGACTTGCTGCTGGAGTTGCCCACTGTCTCTGCTATAGAACTAGGACCTTCAGCAGTAAATCGAATCTGCCATTCTAAAGCCTCCTAATGCCGTCTGACTTAACGAAAAGGCATTGCATTTCTGGCTTCCTTGTTCCTCTAACATCACTCAAGTACTCCGAGATGCAGGGAATTTCTGCAGTTGCCTGAAAAGGGGGTTGTGAAGTTGCAAGAAGGTGAAAAGATCTCAAAACAAGGAAATCAGTTTACATGAGTAACTGTAACTGCAGCATCACATGTAAAGGTTCCCATGCTTTGAGGAGGTAGGGAGTTTTCCTTGAAAAGAAAACTCAATTCACTTTTACAATTGCATGGACTAAAATGCTACTAAAAAGTAAAATGTTAAGGAATTCATACTTAACTTTTTTTTAATTAGGGCACCCACTAAATCCTAATTCTAACCTAATCTATAGACTGCTGAACATCTGTATTAAAAGTATTTAAAATATCTTATTAATAGTATTTTGTTTTATGTGTGGACAGGAAGAAAGGACTAGCTGAACATTTTGGATCCTGGAAAAGGGGAACTGAAAATCTTTTTTTTTTAATCCTTTCTTACTAATGCAATTCTATAATAGACTAAAATGTTCCTTTTACCATTTTTTCTGTTTTTCCCTCCTTTGTTTCCTCAGTTATCTGGTTTTCTTGAGCTGTTGGTGGAATATTTTAGAAAATGCCTGATTGACATTTTTGGGATCCTTATGGAATATGAAGTGGGACATCCAGGACCAAAACTGCAAGATCATAATTTATGTCGAAATGACGATGGACAGTCTGCAACAGAGGATGTCAGAAAAGATGAAGAAAACAATGATGAATGTATCGATTACTATGATGACCTTGAAGATGAGGAGGAAGAAGAGGAAGAAGATGAAAATGAGAACACTGAAGAAGGGAAGAGCACTGTTGTTGCTCCACCTGGTGCCATTGCTGATCCAAGTGAGAGGCCAAAACAAGCCAGTAAGTTTGACAAGTTGCCAATAAAAATTGTAAAGAAAAACAACTTATTTGTTGTTGACCGATCTGACAGGCTGGGGCATCTTCAGGAATTCAACAGTGGGCTTCTTCACTGGCAACTTGGTGGGGGTGATACAACTGAACACATTCAGACCCACTTTGAGAGCAAGATGGAGATTCCTCCTCGCAGACGGCCATCACTGTCAGTCTCCTCAGGTAAAAAGAAGAATGTGGAGGGGAAAGGAGAACCTGAGGAACAGCAAGACAAAAGCATATCAGCCACTATTGATGATGTCTTGTCAGCTCGTCCAGGAGCATTGTCTGAAGACTCAGACTCTAATTCTCAGACAGATAGTAGTAAATTTCCATTTGGGATCCATCAAGTCAAAAGTCATCGGAATATCAAGCTGCTGGAAGATGAGCCACGGAGTCGAGATGAGACTCCTCTATGCACCATTACTCACTGGCAAGATTCTTTGGCCAAGCGTTGCATCTGTGTGTCAAATATTGTTCGCAGCTTATCTTTTGTGCCTGGCAATGATGTTGAAATGTCAAAACATCCAGGTTTGGTGCTAATCTTGGGAAAGTTGATTCTTCTCCATCATGAGCACCCAGAAAGAAAGCGTGCACCACAGACATATGAAAAAGAGGAAGAAGTGGACAAAGGGGTGGCCTGCAGCAAGAATGAGTGGTGGTGGGATTGCCTGGAGGTCTTGAGGGATAATACATTGGTCACATTAGCCAACATTTCTGGGCAGCTAGACTTATCTGCTTATACAGAAAGCATCTGTTTGCCAATTTTGGATGGCTTACTGCACTGGATGGTGTGCCCATCTGCAGAGGCACAAGATCCTTTTCCAACTGTGGGGCCCAACTCAGTCCTATCGCCTCAGAGACTTGTACTGGAAACCCTGTGTAAACTCAGTATCCAAGACAATAATGTGGACCTTATATTGGCCACTCCCCCATTCAGTCGTCAGGAGAAACTCTATGCTACTTTAGTTAGGTACGTTGGGGACCGCAAAAATCCTGTCTGCCGAGAAATGTCAATGGCGCTCTTATCCAATCTCGCCCGAGGGGACACGTTAGCGGCAAGGGCAATAGCCATGCAGAAGGGGAGCATTGGAAACTTGATCAGCTTCCTTGAGGACGGGGTCACAATGGCCCAGTACCAGCAGAGCCAGCATAACCTTATGCATATGCAGCCTCCACCTCTGGAGCCCCCTAGCGTGGACATGATGTGCAGGGCAGCCAAGGCCTTGTTGGCCATGGCTCGGGTGGAGGAGAATCGCTCTGAATTCCTTTTACATGAGGGCCGTTTGCTGGATATCTCAATATCAGCTGTCCTGAACTCTCTGGTTGCATCTGTCATCTGTGATGTACTCTTTCAGATAGGGCAGTTATGACACAAGTGAGAAGCAAGCATGTGTGAGTGGAGATTAGAGGGTCACATATAACTGGCTGGTTTCTGTACCTGTTTATCCAGTGTAGGAAGAATGGGAAAATAAGAAGAAGAAGAAGAAGAAAAAGAAGAAGAATCTTTGCTCCTCTGCCCCATTCACTATTTACCAATTGGGAATTTCAAAACATTCATTTGAACAGTTATGGAATTAATATTTGCTGTCTATGTGTATAAGTACATCTTTTTATTTTATTTTTTTAACCAAAGTCTCTGTCTAGTACATTCAAAGATCACATTTCTTTTTCATCGCTCTCCTTGTCAGTGTTTCTTTGTTTGTTTTTCCCATGTTTGAATCATATTTTTCGGGGCGGGGAAGCAACCTAGAGTTTGGGGGTGTCAGAATATAGCAAAATACGATTTGATGTTGGGAGGAGAGGGCTTGCCACTCTAAATGCAAAAGTGGAAAAAATACACTGAGTCAATGTGCTTTTTATTTTTTAAGAACAAAAGGAAGTCCAACCATTCTTAATGCCGTTGCCCAAAGCGCTGTGTGCAATAGAATGATAGTGATGTAGGTGTAGCGGATCAAGGAAGGGGGTCGGTCCATCATCTGCCCACAACATTTTCTTGGTTTCTCTGCAGGAGAATGGTTACACTAAGCTAGGAGCAAAACCAATTCTTTAGGAAAGTAAAAACACAACTCTGAAGACGATCAAGACAAATTGCTTCCTCACCAGAACTGTCACATCAGTATCTATTGTTTGACCTTCCACGATGACAGTTCATCACAATTCCTTTTAATCATTTTTTAATATTTTTTATTGCCTAAAGGCAGTGATGTATATAGAAGTTGTACATTGAACATACCCTCATCTTTTTTTAAAAAAAAAAACAAGTACAAGGATTTATTTTTTTCATGATGTGGTAACTACAAAGTGATAGTAGACTTAATTTTATTATTATTATTATTATTGTTATTATTATTATTATTATTATTATTATTATTATTTTCTTTGGGCCATAACTCCAAAAACTAAGAAAAAAACACCACGAGGGTAATGTACAAGTTTCTGTATGTATAAAGTCATGCTCTATTTCGGGAGAGCAGTTGCTCACAACTTACTTTATAAATCAAGATGTGGAAATGGTTGCATATGGATTGATTTAAGAAAATGGTTACCAGTCTACAGAAAAAAAAATACGTATATGGGGGAAAAAAAAGAAAACACAACTTCAAAGATTTTTCAGTGCAAAGACTACACATTTGTATTTCAAAATAATGTAGTTTAAAAAAATACAAAAAAACTTGTTGTAAATTCCTCCTTTTCCTCTGGCTTAATGAATATCATTTATTCAGTATAAAATCTTTATATGTTCCACATGTTAAGAATAAATGTACATTAAATCTTGTTAAGCACTGTGATGGGTGTTTTTGAATAATGTTCTCATTTCACCATGAAATTGAACCATGTCAGTCAGTGATGGTGAAGGTTACATTCTTCTGCTTACTGATCCTGGAGTTCATCTAATGTTCAGATAATGCAACAAACAAAAACATTACATTTTCCTATCATTATTTATAATAAAGAAGACCATAGAAGAAGATGAGATTGCTAATTTTCACTGTGTCTACAAAAGTTGCTGCACTCAAGGTATATGTTTGAATAAAACTGTAAAAAAATGGTAATCATAATTTGATTGGGTTAGCTTATATTTCAGCTTGCCTGAGTTACATTCAGTATATTTATTTTTACTTACTTATAAAATTAATAATAATAGCTGTCAGGGGGATGTGGGTAAAACACAAAAACAATATTAAATGTAATAATAATCAAAACAGTGGCTACAAGTGGCAGAGATTTAAAAACTACAAGAAATAAAACTGCTAAAGTTACCACATAGCAACAGAAGGGCTATTTTTCAAGAAGGGCTGGGAGAATTAAAGATTCTTTCGCCAGTGCTGAAAAGATAACAGAAAAGATTCCTGATGGACCTGTCTGGGAATGGAATTACCTAGCAAGGCTAGTGTATAGCCACTCCTCATACCTCAACATGCAAAAGTACTTGAGAGGAACCTCAGTTTGAATGGGACTATGCAGAAGAGGCATTCCTTCAGGTATTGTACTCCCAAGCAGTGCTAGGAAGTTTAGAGAAATTAGTAACAATACTGTAAGCATCCAGAATGTTTTAGTCACAAAAGGTCATTGCTGATAATACCATAATGGCTATTGCATCCATTTTTATGGGTGGAAATAGGCTCATACACTTTTACTTCTGTGTGTTCAACTTTGATTCTCCTCGTGCAAATGAATGGGACAACTCCTGCTCACAAAATGTGCAGGCAGATCTCTTGAGTGGGGTACTTCTAGCTGAACTGTGTTATACCTCCAATCTTGATAATCATGGGGTTCGAGTCAAACATTACAGCAGCTGTGCTTTTCAATGCATTTTTTTTCACATTGACCCAAAAACAAAAACTTCAAAGAATCTGTGGGACATGGCCAAAGATAGGGTTCCTTTCTATGCTGGTATAATCGCCCTAGAAAGGAAACGTGATGTAGTTCTGCTATCCATCTGTTGCTAGAGGAAGATGCAAGAGGCTTTCATGTTGTGGAAGAGTATGTATTGGCCCAGGCAGCTCTCCGAAATGGCCTAGGATCTAACTGGACAAGGCCCGCAGAATTGACTAGTAAGAATTCCTTCTTGCTGTTGCTCCATTTCATTTGAATATTGTACAAGAACAAAACGTTGCTGTTCTGTCTTACTTGCTAATAGGAGCTATCTGTATATTACAGTTTTCTTGCTTTTTACTCATTTTGGGTTTTTATGTCACCCCAATAGACAACTTGATTGTTTGGCACCGTAATATGTAAGATAGTTTCATAGGCAAAATATGTACTGTTTTCATCTAAGTTCATCATGTGACTCCCTTGTGTTCCCCTGCCTCTGCAGTTTTCTTTCTCTCTCTTTCCTGTTAACAATCTGTGCACTCATATCACACTGGTAGCATTCTCATTCATCTTTTTGTCTTGCACCTAACAATGTATTCAGAAATTTATGTTAAATTATAGCCCACTTGTAACTGCACTTCATGAAATGCAGATTTAGGAAGCTATAATATCATTCTGGGGTCCTTTTCATTCTTAACTATGTTATACAACAACTTACAGATGTCTTGGCTATGCTGGCTGGGAACTGTAAAACTTGAGTTTCTCTAGAGGCATCACACTGGGGAAGGGTGCTGCCAAAATTACGTTCAGAATCCTAACCTGACCATTTTTTTCAGTTCAGCTCCAGCCTGGCTAAAAAAAGCCGAGTGCTCATGTGGATGAAGAAGGAAGCAACTTCAGTTCCTCAGTAGAATAAACATGGAGCAAGTTCACTGACTAGATAATTTAACACTGAACTTGTGTAGATCTGTTATGAGAATAATTATTTTAAAAAACAGTAAAACAAAGTTTAACAGCAATAATACATTGGGATCAGCACAATGTCTGGCTGCAGTTTGACACAGGTGATCTTCTGCTAGCAGACCTCTCAGGATTTATTCATTCAAGTTTTTATTGAGCTAATAAAGTTTACTGTGATATCATTTAGTATAAAGAATGCTGTGCAAAGTATGCTCTAAATAAAGGAGGATATATTTTGGAATGTTATCAACTAAACATGCTCCTTGGTTGAAATTTTACCAGCTATGTCTTGGAAATAATGGCGAGAAGGTGTTTCTGGTTATTACTTTTTCTGCTGATTTAAGCAGGTATACTGTCTATACATATGGCCTACATTGTACAGAGAGGTCAGTAAAATGAGATCAAGGTGAGTTTCTCTTACATAGTATCAAGAATTAAATCCAGTGAGAAAAAAATCAGATATCCTCCATATTTAAGGGAAAAAGAGGTGATAAAAGACCCAAACAACTTGAAAGTTTCAAAAAGACCTAGAGACGCTTCAGCAGTGGGCTGAAACAAATAGGATATAATTTAACAGAAATGTAAAGTTCTGCATTTGGGTAAGAAAAAGGAAAGGCATGAGTGTTGGATGGAGGACACCTGGCTTGGCAGTGGCATGTATGAGAGAGATCTGGGTAAATATGAGCCAGCAGTGTGATGCAGCTACAGAAAAGGCAAATGCTATATTTGGCTGCATTCACAAGCACAGAGTTCAAGGCATGGGAAATAATTGTTCCACTCCACTCTGCCCTGATTAGACCTCACAGTTCAAAAAGGCTAGTGACAAGAGTAACTTCAGAGGAGAGCAATCAAGGGGCTGAAGGATCTGGAACCAAGCTCTTTTGGGAATGCTTAGAGGTTCTGGATATGCTTAGCCTACAGAAGAGGGAACTGAAGGACGATATGATCATGTCCAAAGGGTACTAAAAGGCTGATACATAGAAGAAGGGGTGAAGTTCTTCTCCATTGCTCCAGGGGGCAGGACCAGAACCAATGGGTTAAAGATACAACAAAGAAGATTCAGTCAACGGGAACCTATCTGCTGTTAGCCATGCAATAGGCTGCTACATGAAATGGTGAGATCTGTAACCAGAGGCTGGATGGTCACCTGTCAGAGATGCTTTAGAGAACCATGCACAGAGGTGGGTGGTGGACTAGAACAGTGCTCCTCAAGCCCAGCAACTTTAAGGGGTGTGGACTTCAACTCCCAGAATTCCCCAGCCAGCATGCTGGCTGGGGAATTCTGGGAGTTGAAGTCCACACCCCTAAAAGTTGCTGGGCTTGAGGAACACAGGACTAGAGGGTCACTGCCAACTCTATAGTTGAACTGAGTGTTGTTCTTGTAGAATAAAATTGCTGTGTTATTTGAGCTATCTCTGATTTCCTACTTACTCATAGAAAAGAAAAAATATTTGCAAACCCGGGCATCATAGACCAGCAAAAAGTAAGGAGGCCAAAGGACTTCTCATGCACTGA
The DNA here is from genome assembly GCF_035149785.1 of Candoia aspera. Taxonomy (NCBI): domain Eukaryota; kingdom Metazoa; phylum Chordata; class Lepidosauria; order Squamata; family Candoiidae; genus Candoia; species Candoia aspera. Next base: position 82,170,117 of record NC_086153.1, on the reverse strand, counting down.
AACTAACTAGCTTGTACCTGCAGTGGCTTTCATGTATTAAGAACAAAGGGATCAATTTCTCTTTGTATCCTTTTCTTTCCCTTTCAGAAAGAAAGGAGGGGAAGATAAAAGAAGTAGCAGAACGAAAAGCCTCTGGAGTAGTACAATCACAACAAACAACAGCTTGAGTTGCCTTCAGCTGTAGAAACTTATTTTTGTTGCTTTGACCCAAATAAGCTTTGACCCAAAGTTTATTTTTGTTGCTTTGACAAGTATCCCAGTAGCAAATTTTATACTGCATCTTTATAGTTTCAGGACGCAGAGCATAAATAATGGATTTAAGTTACAGGAAAGCGGATTCTGACTAAATACTAGGAAGAAACATCCTAACCGTAAGACCAATTTAAGAGTGGAACCAATCATTGGATATGGTCAGATTCTTGGCAGCAATCTCTGAGGGATATCTGCCCTGAGCAGAGAGCTGGACTTAAGCCATAAATGGCTTTCTCCAACTTTATGATTCTCTAACAATTTGCTTTAAGTCATTTTGCCATTAAATTGTTTTTTGTTCCATAGTTCCGTACAGTTTGGTTAAGTTTTTTTCAGCAGAATTCTGAAATGCTCAGCAACTATTTTGAATATAATCTTATGAAATAAAAGCCAGGCTATTTCACCTTTTTAATGGTTGGCCACCTCTCCTGTTCCATCTCCACTTGATATAATATTAAGGTTATGATATGACTATTAGGTTATTTTAGTCTGGGCTGTCTGTTTGATTTAATGTTTTTAGTTGTTTTTATGTTCTGTCTAGCTTTGTATGCTGGAGTCCACTGGACTTGGGTGGCCAATAAATTTAAATCAACAACAACAACAACAACAACAACAACAACAACAATAATAATAATAATAATAATAAAGCTGACACTGGCTTGATATTAGCACACTATTTAATGCAGAGATGAAAGGGATGATTTGCTGCTTGCTTTGTTTTCCTCGCGCCTGTTCCAGAAAGCTTTGGCTCCCTCTGAATCATTTTGCAGCAAAACACAGGATCCTGACATCTCCCATGCAGTACCTAAATATGTTCAGCTTTTGATCCAGGGATAATTATTGACTGTGCCATCTTTTAATTTAGCACTTCCCTGGCTGTCTTTGGCCAAACACAGCTGCTTTTAGTACATGGGCACATCGCTTGCTCCTGTTCCACTCACAGCAGCAATAGGATCACACCAAATTGTGGGAAGGCTGTAGACCCATCTGGAGCTGTAGGGTAATTACAATTTACACTCAGAATTGGAGATAATGCAATTGTAATGTAGATTATTGTGAATAATTACTTATTCAGTCAGTCAATATTCTGAACTTACCTTCAGAAGCTCAAGGTAAATACTCTCTCCTCCAATTTGTCCTTCAAGCAACAATCTTGTGAGGCAGCATTTCCTTAGAGAGAAATGTCACTTAGCTTCCATGGGGAAGGAACTACTCTGACCTACTGTATTTCTCTCCAAGCCAAGCTAACACTTTAGGATGTTGGGTCTCGGTTTTCACTTTAGTTGTATAGTTGTACCTTTTGACTAAAACTCTTCTAAACTAGAAAGGTGGTAGCAATGCAGAATAAAAGGGGCAACAGGAGTGTATCAGCTTTCTCTGTTGACTGTACTCTGATCTAATCTTAGATTAGAACCCCCATACTTTCTGGCCAGCATGGTCACAGCCAAGGTTTCTTGGCTCTTCATTCTCATCTTAGAAGGTCCCTCCCATGCAGCCGGATACCCAGATTCGTTTCATCTTGCAGCATGTTCAAGATAAAAAGGAAGCGCTGAGCACCATGTTCAGTGGACCTGCTAGGTGAGTTTTTAGTCAAGCTCACTTTCCATTCTCTGGAACGGTGTTTCTCAACTGTGGTAACTTTAAGAAGTGTGGACTGGCTGGGGATTTCTGGGAATTGAAGTCCACACATCTTAAAGTTGCCAAGGTTGAGAAATATTGCTCTGGAAGGAAAGAACAAGAGGAACAGGTGCTACTATGCCCCTTAACCACCCTCCCCACCAAACTTCAGCTACAGCTACATTATTTTGAAAACACACACACACACACACACAGCCACTCCACCTAAATTCCTGCCAGAAACCTTGGGGAAAAAAATCACGGGGGGGTGGGAAAAAATGAGCAACTGCTATAAAGAAAGGGGATAACAATTCCTTTACCCTTCATGCCTCTCTAAAAAAGTTAAAATTTCCATTAAAGCTTGAAGAAAATTGCCCAAGAGTCATATGCCAACTTAGTCCAGGGAAAGGGGGGAATTTAAGTCCTATGATGGATACAGTTATTTATTAGATTTTATAACACTCCTTCTAGGTCTTGCCCACAACACCAACCCTGTTAGGTAGGCTAGTAGAGAAAGAGGCTGGACCAAAGCCATCCAGTTAACTCCCTTAGCACAGCAACCTACAGATTTCTACTTAAGCAAGGCAGGTGCTGCTGAACCTTTTCCCTGCTCTGCTGCACTGCATGGGCAAGAAGCTGCCCACTGGAATTGTCCCCGGAAGCCCCCAGTCTTCTCCAGCCCTCCTGCCCCTTGGGGTCATGATGTCAGAATTAAGCCCCCCAGGTGTGGCTTTTTTCAGCCTACTGCTACCCTGGAGCTGGACAATCTTCATGAAGATGTCAGCTGGGGAAATAAATCCTGTGAAAGGTGTAAATATCTGTGATTTCAACAGATTCTCATCCTCTTCCCCCCCTGTAGGGCAACTGGACTTTTCTTCAGATTGGCTCTTGATTGGGAGGCTTTTTTTCAACTTGATTGTTGAGTTGCATCAAAACAAGAGCTGAGAAAAGAAGGGTTACACCTCTCCTTGTGCCAGAATCTCAGCGAGATTCCAACCCCACCGTATGGCAGGAGAAACACCTCCACTGTCCTTGATGAGAACCTTCTTCATGCTAGTTGCTGGATAAGAGAGATGCCTGTGAGAAAGAATGAACAGGAAGGCCAATGATAAGGTCTTCAGAAGCATGACCTGGTTGGACAGCACACCTGTCTATCAATAGATGTGTGTGGACATACAGTATCTAGATCAGTCTTTCTCAACCTTGGCAACTTTAAGATATGTAGACTTCAACTCCCCAGCCAGCTGGAGAATTCTGGGTGTTGAAGTCCACACATCTTAATATTGCCAAGGTTGAGAAACACCGACCTAGATTTATAAGAATGGGAATCTGAAGAAGAGTGTGCCATGTGCCTCTTCAGGGTTTAGCTATTTATTGCTGTATTTCAAGGGGGGTTCTACAAAGAGGAAAAGGGGCAGAGGTAACCTTTTGCTTCCTTTCCTTCCCAAAACCTGCACAGAGGATAGTTTTTCAACTTTAAGTCACATATTTGTTCCATCCTCATTTCCTCCAAAATGCTTATGAGATGCCAGGGATGCATCTGTCTGCTTAAATACTTGGCTGGGCCTCCCAGAGCTCTCCAAAAGTAGTGCCAAATTACAATTTTTAATGTGATGGAAGAAGAATATTATTGAGCACATGGGGAATATTAACAGTATTTAATTAATGTCGCTTATTAAATGAAATTTAAATTATATTTTCATTTTTATTTTCATCCTGGCCCCTTTCACTTTTAAGAGCATGGTACACTAACAGACCACTCAGTAGCCCAAAGTATCTTTCAACCAGAAAAAGTTCCATATCTCTCCTTTAAGCAATTAGTTTTTCCATGTCTCCATTTTCTCCCTTCTGGCACTAGGCACATTCAACTTGCTGTTAGCAATTGCTATCAGCTGCTATTCTATAAATCCTAGCATTTCAAAGAACCTTGTCAATCCATTTGTTGTAGCTGCTTTTCTTTCAGTCTGCAGACTGATATCTTCCTCTGGGCCTTGGTCCTATCTAAACAACCCAGTGACAGAGTAGTGAATACAGAGTAATTTTCTCTGGGTTTTCTACTCAGCGGTGAATGACAATTGTATTACATTGGAAAGCAGTTTGCTCACTCATTATTTGGATCTATTTCTTGGTTTGGGCATGGGAAAGGTTTCTCTCACTGTGACAAACACTGCTTTATCCCTCTTTAGTAATGTCTTGTTCTAGTGGATCAGTGCTTTCTGAAAGACAGGCTGTATCCCAGAGGGTGGGGAAAATAGAATAAATACTTCCCTATTCTTCATCCTGACATCGATCGACAGATATAAATCTGCTGCTCTATTTTTTTAGGATGGGCGCTTTCACTTCAAGCATCAGCCAAGCATAAGCTTAGACAGAATAAAGGTTAATATGTATTGAAAAACTTAGATATAGTAAATCATAAATAAAGTTCAAAATGGTGTATCTATGCATAGCCTCACATTATCCTCCCTATCTCAAAGATTGCTAACATTATTTGAAGTTGGATTACTGATCACCTTTAAAGTAATAGGATGCACAAATGGAAGGACTGGACTGAAGTAATTCTATTTCTCCCTTGTTCTCTAAAATAGAGCAAGCTGAGGCTGGCAGCACTGACCATTTTGATAACACACCGACAGATGACACCATTGTGTAGGCTCATTCTGCCGGTGATTGTCATGTGTTGGATGCAGTATTTCCACCAGCAGAACAACCAATTGTAGCTCTTATCTATTTGCTGAAAGCAATTTCTGCACACAAATGGACTTCTCCAGGACAACATTGTCACAAACATCATGAATGATATTCTGCTTTTTATCATTGTATTAACTTTTGAAACAGGAAAGCAAACCATAGGATGTGCAATTGGAAAAAGCAGTAGAGAGTTAGGTGAATGCTTTTGCTGGGAAACTAAAGAAACGACCAAGAGCTTCAACAATCTCTTAATTTTCAGAAATGAACAAGTTTCTTTCAGGGAGAATTGAAAGCTCTCTGGACTTCATTTCTGCTAGCTACAGATCCACTTAAGACAGGAAGAAACAAAAGAAAACCAAGCCATTCCCAGCTAAAGTCCCTATGATGTTATCTTACATCCCTGCTGCAAATTCATCTTCAGAAGCAACGGTTTAGTATACAAGCTCATCCAATCTGATGGGTTTTCTTGAAAGAGCTCTTAAGAAAATTCCTCCTTGCATACTGGTGGTTTGCCATACATACAATCTGAAGGGCAATTTGGATGTGCTACTTTAACTCTCCATTCTTTTCTCAAACTACCAGACAAAATGCCAGTATATTGTAGTATTTTTGGTCAGCAAAGACTTCTTCGGAAAACCATGCACCAGAGTCTACTTCTACTGAGAGACAACACAGACCCATTCTAGAGAGAGCAAGGCAGATTCCCTCCTGCACAGGTGAACTAGCAGACATCCCAACATTCTTTATTAACATGGTCTGTGGAGTCCTTGGTGCTCTCTGAACCTGGCTGTTTTCTTGCAGATGATTGCCAGGCAACATTTTCAGTGTGAATTTTTTTTTTTTGCACTGAAGATGTTGCCTAGTCTGGCAATGAAACGTCTGCAAGAAAACAACAAGGCTCAGAGAGCACCAAGGCCTCCACAGTTCAACCCTGAGCTACAAATATTATCTTCCCTTGGTAGCATGGTCTGTATTAGGAGAATTTTCTATATTTAGATCTGCCTTTCTTCCCAAAGGACTACTTCCTTTTGATTCCAAATTTCTAGCTCGCAGCTAATTCACCCTCGCCTGCACTCCATGATCTAAGACAAATTGCTTCCTGCAGACTCAGTTGCCTCAGCTAATTACAGCCATTGGTGCCTCCAGTAATGAACCCATAAGAACAGAAGTACCATTGCTATAGCTGGTTTGCAAGTAGAAATATGTATTTCAGTAACATTATTTATTTGTTTGTTTGTTTGTTTGTTTGTTCGATTTCTATAGCTGCCCTTCTCAGCAGGTGACTCACAGTGGCTTACAACAATAAGAACTATAAAACAATTAAAACAATTTCAATTAAAAACAATTAAATTACAAAATAAATATACATGGCCATCATATGGGCACACCTTTATAACCATTACCAATAGATCTCCAGCTCTGTCATCTGAACTGAGGTCTCTGCCAAGAAGTGCCTATTTGTGTAAAGGGACTTGTGAAACAACCATCACCCAAGTCTGCATCTGTTTGCATGACTTGCACAGTATATTCTTTTTCTGATATTTACAAGGATAAGGCTTAGTAGCCTTCTGTATTAAAAGAGAATATTGTTCAGTCACCTCACCTTTTGAATGCAGAGATGTCATCAAACATTGGCCACGTGTTTTACAAGTTTATGTATATGTTAATAGCTATAACATTGTATTTTAAAAGATTGGCTACTATCTTCATGTCAGCAATTGCAAAATAAGCAGGAGTTATCTCTCTACAACCAGACACTGGTTAATCTCTGTAAATATGCAGCTGGGTCAGATAATCAGTTGTGACATATTATATACAAGGTTGACTTTGGCCAAATATGTGCAGAGCCATCATCCCATTGGCCGTTCCACAGATCCACTTTTCAGGATGTCATGTAGCTTGTAGGTGGTATCCAAAATACCGTTTCATGGAAAGATCAGAACTTACTTCCCTTTGCGGACAGAGATACATGTTGTTATGTGGTCTTTTTGAACTGTTTGAATTTGTTTTATTTTTACTGTTTTGAGATATAACAAGAAAAGGAAAAGAAAAAGATAAAACCAGAAACAAAGAGAATACAAAACAAAACATATTATGAAGCGTAATAATAAAAAAACCTTCTGCTTTTAAACCTTGCCCATGTGCAATAGTATTGATAACTCTTTCCATTACATTAGTAGAGAAACAGTTCATAAGCAGAGAGTGAACACATCTCAGCAATCCAAGATTCTGAATCTGGAGTAGCGTTGTCTTAACCCTAGCCCCAACCCTAACCCAGCCCCAGCCCCAGCCCCAGCCCCAGCCCCAGCCCCAGCCCCAGCCCCAGCCCCAGCCCCAGCCCTAGCCCTAGCCCCAGCCCAAACACTTTTGTAAGAAAATAACCTTCCTCGCTTCTCCCCAGGTTCAATAAATCCACTTCATCTGTTGATAAGTTCCAAATGTTCGATATACCACACAATTCAACCTGAGATTAACATCTTTAAATGCTATTACTCTTCTCAAAATCATATTAACAGACTTATACATCCTGGGCCAGAACAAGCCCATGTCATGTGAAAAATGGACCTCTCTGCAGTCTTACATTTCCAGCATCATGAAATTATCAGCTACCATGTTCTAAAATCTCTAATAAATGTGAAAATATCATACCTGACATTCTTTAATAATTTAATAAGATATTACAAATCTTTATCCCAAAGTTCTTGCAAATAACCAATGTCTACCTTAATGAGTTCAGTTGTCTAGGAAAAAATAGGTTTGAAATCATCCAAAACACATCTATACTAGTAATAATAATTGTACTGAATTGCATTGTATTAGATTTAGGTGCTGCGCAATTACAAGGTAACTCAGGGACAAAATAAAGCAACAACACAGAAAATACAAAATACAATATAAAGTATACAAGATCAGCATCAGTCCAAACAACATGCAAGATACTGTATACAGGAACACACATCTAAAAGGGGGACCACATGCACCCTACCCCATGCCAGGTTTTCAAGGCCTTCTGGAATGCTATCAGAGTGGGAGCCACACAAATTCACGAGTTTTAGATGCTACTAATGCATCTGGATCAAAGTGTGAAATCAAAAAATATTTTAATTGAATATATTACTATTCCACTGTTTCATATCCAATACACATTCTTTTTGTGGTACTTCAAATGGTTTGAAAACTTAGTTGACGATAAGCTAACCTAAAGCATTAGGACCTCTCTTAGACCATGAACTCCAAGGGGTGAGAGACAGAGATGGCCCCATCCCCATTCTCTGCGTCTAGGCAGCTTACAACATCTAACAAGCTATTTAAAAATCAAAGTCACAACTAAAATAATTAAAGCCAGCAGCATAAAAAATTCTAAAATGAAAAGTTAGGTAATGGTTTCAGGCTATTCCCAAACTGTAATATCGATTTGTTCCATAGCATAATCTTCCCACCCAAAAAAAGCAGAATAAATGTTGATTTAGACATATCTGAGGCAGGACCTGAAAAAACTACCTTGGTTAAGAGCAAAGCTTACAGGGTGGACTCTGTACATGTAGGCATCCATGCAATTTAGGTTTTTTATACCAGAATGAACACCTTGAATTGGCTCTGGGAAGTATCCAGTAGCCACTGCAGTTCTTTCATCTCCATGAAACATGTCCAATAGCACTTCTCTGCCTGCCTTGCCACCATTTATGGCACAATAGAAAAGTAGGAATGGATCTCTTTTTTCATCTTTTTTCTTTCCCTGCTTGATAGTAAAGTATGGGTGGGGATGAACATTGGGGCTCAGTCAGGACAATCTATCTTTAAAAAAATGTTTAGCAAGAAAGAAGAAGGTATGCTCGGTTTGTGACCACTCCCAACTCTAATAATAGCAGCAGTGGCGGTCTGATGTCTTTCCCCTCCCATGTTTACTTTTATTGAAAAGTCCCAACTAGCTTCTGTAAAAGGATAGGTGGATGGATAGATGGAATGGATTGCAGAAACTGATGTTGATGGAACATTTCCACTTGGGATCTTCTCTATGGAATCCTGGTCCCCAAACATGATTCCGTAGAAGCTTAAGTGGACTAGATTCAGGAAGAGTAAGCCAAAGATCTTCCAAAAATAAAGTTGGCAAAAATCAATATTGGTTACTATTCTAAAACTTCAGTGAGGCTGAGTGGGGCTTGTGCTTTGCAAACCACACAAATATCAAAAGTTAGCTTTCGAAGAGAACAATTGTAAGCTAACTAACATTTATATCCAACTGTGCCAACTCATTTCTCTATGGCAACCTTTATGAAACTTTTCTTAATACACACTGAATTTAATCTGCTGAGATCTGAGCCATGTTACTCCTCCAGGAAAATTATAGATTGCAATTTTAATTGAAAAAGACTGGCTATAAACTGAACTCTAAAATTATGATGACTAATTACATTTCTCCCTTCGTAATTAACAAACTTTGAAGTATTATGTATTAAGTGTTTGCCCTCAGCTCTTGAGAAAAGGTGTTTTCTATGCTGAGAGGTTATTTAGTGGTACCAATTTTTTCCTATGCAGAGTTGGGTATTCCATGGCTGAGACATGGAGTCCATCCAAGAACAAAACCTTAGCTCAGCCCTTAGAAGCATCAGATGTAGCTACTCAGTAGTAAGATGCTACTTAGGATATGGAGGATTTTATACTCTATATGATGGAGTTCATTTTTCTGAAGGTACATTCCTCCACCAGATAATCCTATGCGATTTAGCTTTCATTGTTTCTTTTATCTATTATATCTTCTTAAATTATTTCCAACTTTCATAATATAAAGGTTGGTTAGCAGATTTTACCTATGAATTCCATGTTCTAAATCAGAGTGTCTCACTCTAAACTGGCATTTATATTTCTGTAAATGAAGGCAATTATTCCTGGGTGGGGGGTGTCCTTCCAGCAAACTTCAGGACAATCCTTAATGCAACTTAACCCTCTCTAACCTGGGTGTACTTGACTGTAGACTACTCTCACATTTCATCTAACACTATATTCTAGTGTGTGTGTGTGATTTAAATGCTGGCCACATTTCCTTCCTTCCCTTGTTTACTGAATAAACCACATTTGGCTGGCTTCACAGAATGCACAAAGCTATTTGTGTAAACCCCAAATCCAGTTGTGCTAATTCCCCCTAAATAAGTTTGGATGGTTTAGGCTGGCTTTTTTCTTATGCCCTCCCCATGCCTCCTGCGCCCACGCCCACTCTGTCCTACTTCCGTGCTTTCTGATTTGTCTCAAGGCAATTAGCCTTTGCCTCCCATGGTTCCTCTTCCTCCTCCTTCAGCTTGGCTGGCTGTCATCCTGGATCCTGCCCAGCAGAGATTCAGAGTAACCTCATTCCCAAGCTGCAACAATGCATGTACTAATGGTGAGCATGGCTGTACAGTGCTGGTGCAGCCAACAAGAGTGGGAAGTTGTGAGCCCTCAGCTCAGCCTGAACCAATGGGCATCTCTCTTCCATGGAAGACGAGTAAGAAAATAACAAATGATCCACACACCTTGAACTGAACCTACTGTAGATAACACCCCTTATCTTGCCTCATGAAGAGTCCCTGAACACTTGAAAATCTATACTTCATATTATAAACCATGAGCTGGCCTAATAAGATATTGACTTAATGATTCTGGATTTCATTTTTTTCCTTTGTGGTCAACATGGCTGCATTTGCTTTCTTGCTGCATAGAATTATAGCTCTCATATCTTTTCTTTGCAAAACATACTGTATCTCTTTAGTATTAGTATATTATAACTTGAGATGGTTCAAAATCATAAAAGAAACCCTCAGACAGAATAACTACTTATCATAAGATGCTGCACAGTTCCTTAAAATCGGGCAATGGATCGGCAGTTCCAGTTGACCTTGGTGGGAGAGGAGAGATCACGCTCTGAGTACTCTGGTGTGGAGTGCCTTGGGGCTCAGCCCTCTCTCCCATTCTTTCTACCTTCTACATGAAACCACTGGGAGAGGTCATCAGTCAGTTCGTAGTGAGGTATCATCAGTGTATATCTTCACTCCAAGCCAAATAGGAAATATGGGGGATGTCTTAACCAAGTGGAAGCTCTAAGTGACTAGATGGGATTTTTAAAAAAAGGCTTGGAATGAATCCAGCAAGGTGGCTCCTGTTCTTTCAGGAACCTCTGGTTCAGCTCCATCTTTAACTCTAGATGGTATGGCAGAATCCCTGAAGGAGCAGGTGCATAATCTGGCAGGTCTTGTGGACACGTGGCTCCTGCTGTGGCCAGGAAAGCCTTTGGCCAGCACCACTGGCTTGCCAGCTGCAGCTTTTCTTGGACCAGGAAAAGATGATTATAGTCACTAATGTCACTAATTATAGTCACTAACACTCATTTTCATTTTCTGTTGAGACTTGCAATTCATTCCACATGTGGCTACCCTTGAAGGTCATTCCATACCCTTGGAAGTTACATCTGGTACAAAAGTCAACCACATGCTTCTTGACCAGTGAAAGCCAGTGCAGTACAGTGACATTTATATTGCAGAGGCTGCACTGATTGCTGCTTGATTTCCAGGCCCAGGTCAAGGTGCTGGTTGTTACCTATAAAGCTTTTTATGGAGTGGGCCCGAGGACCTCTGGGACCATCTGTTCCAGGTACAATTTGCCACTCTGACAGGTGATGACCAAGCAGGCATGCTGCAGGTTAGCCCCCCCTTAGGATGTCCAGGGAGTGGGAGTTCAGAGGTTGGCTTTCTTGGTCACTCTGGAATAGCTTGCTCCTTGAGGTCAGAATGGCCTCTTCCTTGTTACCATTCAGGAAAGTTGTAAAGACTGTGCTTTGTCACAGAGTTTTCAGAACAGAAGGAGCTGCCTAGCAAATAGCAATAGGATTGGGGTAGTGGTAAATTAACATGGCTGGTGATACTGTTTACAGAAGTTATTTTATTGTATGGCTTTATTGAGTTATGGATTTACATTTTCTAGAATTTCTGAAGAGGTAGCATACAAGTAGATAAATACAATACACTATAATGGAATACAATACTTTTGCATAATTAAACTTTAGTGTCATTCTTCTCTTTATAATTCTGAAAAACCGACAATTATGGGCATGATCCCATCAAAATCAGTGAGATCCAGGCAAACCCAAGGAAGAGTATTTTCCCATAATTCAATCAGAATATACCCTCCTATAGCTTGAATCGCTATTTCATGCCCTGCCATCTGAAATGATAGAAAGCAGATCTTAATTTTTCAAATATTTGAAGAGAGCCAACATAACCCACATCAGCCTTTTCAAGGCTAAATATTTCCAGTAGCTTCAGTCTCCCTTCACTGGACTTTGTTGCCCTTCTATGAAGCTATTCTACTTTCTCTGAATCCATCTTAAAGTGTGATGGTCAGAACACAATATTCAAAATGGACTCCCATCAAAAATGTTTAAGCATACCATGGCTTAATACAATGTGCAAATCAGGTATTTGTGGATTGTTATGTATTAAATACAGCACAAAGGTTGACACTGCCCCAAGAATATGAGCTGAAAAGCAGATGAGTATAGGATGAAATGAAATTATGGCAGATCATTGTTGAAGCTGAACAAGCACCAGACCTATACTAAGACATCTGCTTATCCATGGAAGAAGCTATAGCTCAATGACAGAGCACATGCTTTGCATGCAGAAGTCACAGGTTCTGTCCCTGTGGTGCCAGGTGGACAATTGTTTGACCAATTATGGACAAAAAGCAGCTTCACTGGCTAACATAGGATGTGGTATCTTGAAAAAAAAAGTCCAAAATGTTGGGATCTCATTGGAAGTCAAGGAGATTTCCAGCACAATACTATATAGATCCCCTCAGAATAAATCCCACTGGGTTCAGTGGGGCTTATGCCGAAATAAATGGGCCAAAGTTTACAGCCTAAGGCTCTTGAGCCTTTTAAAATTGTAGTCATCATGAAACAGCACTGGAATGGCTTTGAAATATAATCTTATATATGAAAAACTGAGTCAATGTTTTACAGAGATTGTTTAAAACAGCATTTATGAAAATGTATCAGAGAAATACACATGCGTGCACATACAGAAATTTGTAAATGTGATTTTCTTACAGCTCTCCCTGGACTATATTTTTTATGGCATCAGAAAATAAAAACAGCTGACACAAAACTAAGCACAATCTTATCCTGCTGCTGCTGAATGCCATTTGCAAACAAATTTCCCTATTTTACCTGTGTGACTCCCCAGTGTACATGCAGGAAGCGTCTGTGTATTCACAGGGCAGCATGATGGCTGTGAGAGAGGAGTCATCATATGAAAATCCAGAATAATGCATTTCAAGTTATATTTCTGCATAACTCACAAAGCATTGCTTAATGCTAACATGTATTGTGAGTCCCAGGAAGAACACTAAAGGTGGGAATTTGTCCCCTTCCCATGTATGGCTAAGGTAAATGGTAGGAGATGAGGAGTGAAGGAGTAAACAAATATCTGAATCAAGAGCTCCAAACAGCCAAGGCCCCTGAGTAAGCCTCCTTAATAGTTTGCTTAGGTCAGTGTTTCTCAACCGTGGCAACTTTAAGATGTGTGGACTTCAACTCCCAGAATTCCTTGTGATAATTTATGAAACTAATTAAAATTGAATAGGTTGTGCAGATTTTTAAATGCTTAATCAGTTACTTGAGGACCACCTACCTTTGCAAAGACACACACCACATACAGTAATATCTTCCCCAAATTTATGATTAAAATAACAAAAGCCATGAAATAATGTCTAATCCTGATGTGAAAGCAAGCTGGCTGGGGAATTCTGGGAGCTGAAGTCTACACATCTTAAAGTTGTCAAGGTTGAGAAACACCGACTTAGGTTATCTCAAATCAGCACTTGTATTTTTAAATGGGAAGTAGGAAGTAACTAACCACAAAAACTGACTCGTGCCAACCTCCACTTTATTATTTTGTTTATTTCAGTAGAAGCAGAAAATCTAATCCATGTTATGATTGGCACTTGACATCCTTACCGGTCAGCATTTGTTATACAGCTATATAAAGGTTGTTCGCACCCTCCTTAAGTGGGCAAAAGCTTTGGTCTGTCCTCAGCCCTGTTCAGATAAACTTGGCTCAAGCAGATTGTGTGGTCTGCACTCATAAACTGGATCATGGGGAATTTTTCTCCTTCAGGAGATCGTGTAAAAAACAGTATTATGAGAATGTCAGTAAGTCATGATCATGAATTGGAGAAGCAGTTCTCCACCACCATCACCTGATTTCTAGGTTCCGGTAACTACACCCTTCACCAGTGCTTAAGCCCTGAGTAGCTAACAACGCCACGGAAAATCATGTGAATCCATTCCATGGGCACAAACTGGATCATGAATATACTATATGAGCAACAGAATTATGTTGTGACTTTGGCAGTCTGGCAAAAAGGGAATGAATCTTGGGACCACCACATGTCACACATTTTGAGGAGGAAGAGTGATTTAACAATAAGAAAACCTGACCAGGAGGGAATAATTCGTGCATTCTGAATCTCTCTGTTTTGAACAAGAACAAGTAATTTTGTCTTGATCTTTGTTTCTACTTCTACAAAATAGAGATAATTACTTACCCCACAGGATTATTTAGTGAGCCTCTTAAAATACTTTACAAATGAAAAAAAAAAGCTCAATAGCAATGTATTATTCTAATAAAGAATAAAGACAGCCCTGGATTTATGGTACCTCATGATAATTTATGAAACTAATTAAAAATTGAGTAGGTTGTGCAGATTTTTAAATGCTTAATCAGTTACTTGAGGACCACCTACCTTTGCAAAGACGCACACCGCATACAGTAATATCTTCCCCAAATTTTTGATTAAAATAACAAAAGCCATGAAATAATGTCTAATCCTGATGTGAAATTTTCTTGATGAAACAGTTTGCTAAAATTGGGAAGTAATTAGAACACAGTATTTGACAGGGTTGTGTGTGTGTGTGTGTTTCCATTGCAAACTGTTCAATCTACCTTGAGTAACGTTTTTGGAAGACTGTTCCCTGGCACTTACACCTGAGGAGTAGCCTCTAGCCATCGGATTCTTTGGACTGAAATGTCATCAGAGTTCACCCATATCTAGCTTGAAGAACAATTTCGTGAATGACCAAAAGAACACCAGAGAAGAAAGAACAAGGTGGGATGAGGGAAAGGGAGGCATGGAAGACACCTTTGACTCCTCTCAGCTGGCCACTCTTACTTTGTTTTGCATGAAGGAAAAGAAACAGTATGGCAGTGATGGTGCTTTAGAAGCTGGGAGACTGGTGGGAAAGACGGTTTCTCTTCTCAAACATCTTGGACTAACTGGAAAATAATTAACTTGTTTCCATTTATGTGAGGGGGAAAACAGAAATGTTCATTTCCAGCTCTGAAGAGAGTGCAGGAAAGCTAATTAATTCCTACTTTATGTGTAAAGCACAGTAGATGAAAGGCTGAAGTAGAAAGATTGCAGACAGAACATCTTTAATTGTGGCAGTGTGGGTGTGGGTGTGCTGTGGTCCATCATATCTTTTAAACGATAATTCCCAGCACCCATCCCCATGCTGGCTTGGGCTGCTGGGAGTTGTAGTTCAGTGTCATTTAGAGGGCCACAGTTCCTCACTCCTTCTTTAGATCTGTCAGCTGGCATTGGAAGATCACATGTGATCAAGAGGGGGATTTTCATGGAGGACGAATGGAAGGTTTGAGGCACCAGTTAGAACTTCATCCATATTAAGACAATGCCTGTCTCCCCATCCACATGTCGCATTGTGTGGTTGCTGTGTTAGTTGCTGAAAAAACTCAGATACCTAAAGTCTATTAATGGACTGAGGTAGAGATATATCCTATAAATAAATAATAAACTCCCTCAAAAAGTAACAGACAATGCTATCATCTTTGGCCACACAAAAAGGCCATTTTCTACTGCTGCTTCTCAATCCTAGAAACAGATACGGTCGCTTGAATGAGTCACAGACAGATGCTGCGTTCTTGCCACCATACTTTTCAAATCTTCTCTTCCCAGTTGAATCTAACGCACTGCATATCCCTACTCAGAAGTAAGTCCTGGCCCATTTAATAACCTTTACCAGGATGACTGCCCAAATGTACAGACATGCAACAGCAGCTAGGGCTACGCAAGAACTATGAAAGGTCTTTTGCCATCTCATTCTCACATTTCCTAATGAAGGTTCAGCATTTGTCAAAGAATGTGGAGCAATATTTATCAGGGCGACCGTGACAGCTGGATGCCATACGTGGTGTAGTACTGAAAATCCCAAGAGACATTGTAGCAGAAAGGAAGAGGAAGGAGTTAGGGCTGGAGAAGAGCACAACACTGTGCAAGAATATGACAGCGGCCAGGACTGTGCAAGCACCAGTGTAACTCGATTAATGTAGCGATGGCCCTCAGTAGCCATATACATGGAATCGGGGGCCAGAAGAGGGCAAGAGATGCTACCTTGCTTCCTCCCTAAGTGAGGGCCCAGCTTCAGCAGTGGAAGAAATGTTGGCATGTGCCTCTTTCTCTGGGGCCCAGTGCCAATCCAGCCATTGAGTTTCAAGTTGTGATTTAGAATGGGATTCAGAAAGACTGGGCTGAGAGGGGCGGTGCAGGATGCCCAGGTGATACAGTAGTTCTCACCTCGCTAAAGGGAGGAGTGCTAATCTAGTTCAGGGAAAGGAGTCTGAGAAATCTTGCAACATCTTTATTTGTGGAACAGCATAAAGGCTTGGCTGTGTTGAGGTTTTCCTACTAACAATTAAGACTGCTATTGTACCTCATCATTTTGGCCGGGTGAAGAGGTTGTATTTGATTGACTCCTTTCACATGCTTGATGCAAATCGCCTGGGGGGAGGATCCTGCCCGGACTTGTTTCTTACTTCCTCTTTTTCTCTCTGCCGATATGTAGCTCTCAATGAGAGCTAAGTCCTTTAAATATGTTTTGCTTTTGTTTTGCTTTTTGTAAATAAATTATTTTTATAGAAATGCCTGGTGTGTGACTTTTCTGATCTCTCCTGGGCTAAAGGCTTTCCCAGCATTCTGCAACAGGCTGGTGGCCACTGCTGTATGAGTGCTGTTAAATTGGGTGTGTGGTTAGGCACTCCTTGTCAAATAAATAGAGAAAACAGTAAACAGAGGAAAGATGGAAACCATTATCTACAAGCTAAGCTATAGCAACAATTCTATATGCTTTAGATCAGAATACAGAATGAATTAATTATTTAAGGTTGCAAGGGAGATTTCTGGAGAGGAAGGGGGATTCTATAGGCCTTCAGATGTTGCTGAACTACAACTTTCACATTCCATATCATTGTCCAAGCTGTCTAGAGCTCCTGGGAGTTGTAGTTCAGCAAATATCAGAAGGTCCACAGATTCCTCCTTCTATTCATGCCTCTAAAGCCTCCCTTGCAACAGTAAACAAATGCCTTCATTCTGGAGCAGAAGTGCAATTTTCCATAGTCTGATCGCAGGGATTTAGATATACTGTTCCTGCTCCAGAATGGCCACTCAAGCCCAGAGGCTTCTTTTTGGAAATAGGTTATTTTAGCTGGATCAGAGCAACTATCTCAGAGGAAAAGCAAGTCCAGATCTCTCACCATTATGGAAATAAGGAACATAGGAGAGAAGAAGATTACTATTACCATAAATCAATTTGGTGGTTTTCTTCAGTTCTTTGGTAATATAATGCATTTTTCAAGTGTTGTTTTCCTGGCTAGCATGCTCATAACTGCACTGTTGGCACACTGCTCTGAAATTAATCTCCCCCATGCCATCTCTTTCTAGTCCAACCTCCCCTCTTCCTAGCAATGTACATATGCAAACCAAACCAGAATTCCCCCCAATGTTTTGATGGCCTCCCATCAGCTCCCCTGCAGTTTACCAGTCCTCTCATCTCTCTGGCTGCAAAGCTATTCAGTGGGGCATCATAGCACTAACAACCCTCTGCTGTAAACATTGCCTGACAGAGTAGCCAGGAGGAAGCAGAAATAAAAATTGAAAAATGTGTTGTTGTTGTTGTTGTTGTTGCTATTATTTCATCTGCTGGAGAAGGGATGGTAGGAAAAATAGTAACAACAGTCAGATTATTCTATCCTAAACAACATCTTATTTTTTAAAAATGGTATTTGAAATGTTTGTCGCTTGGGTCCAGAGCCAAAGCCAGCAGCTTCTTGTTAGTCCAGAGGTAGCGGGCACCGAAACCTGTTCCATTTCTCCAGCTAAAGTGTTTTCTTCCCAAATAGCAGAAGAAAGCCAAGCCTTCTCTGCAATCCTTCTGCTGGCAAGAAACCAGAGGGATAACGTCAATCATATTAATTACTTGCAGGAGGAAGATAAGCGGAAGAATGAATTAAAAACAACAGGTTTTATTTTCCTTCCTCCTCTATCTCTCTCTCCCCCCCACCCCATGAAACCAAAGGGAGAATAGTTGTGATTTCATTTGCTTTTAAAGTACAGCCCTTGGTAATAAACGGCTTCTACAAATGTGCTGAGCAAACACCTTCACAGTCATCAATATGCGGGAGCTGTTTATTGCCTCATAAACCTGGAAGCCAGTGATATTGTCTCCTAAATCAATGGCTGCCTGGACATCCTTGGCACTGGAGAAGAACAGGCCATTCCGACAAGGCTGATACTTAAATTAATGGCTCTGGTAATGACTGAGAGGTGCTTAGTCACTGATGAAAAAATTAGGCACTGGTCTAAAGCATTCCCAGGCATCCTTGATGAGTGCATTGCAAAACAAAGGAAACTGATAGGCATGGATGGAGACATCTCACTGCCATGGCTGCAACCAACTTTAAGCCAAGGTTAGGTGGGGACCATGGACAGAAGCAGGCAGAGTGGGCACCAAGCTAATGCTAAAATAAGCAATTTCATCGCTCCCCCCAGTCTCTCTAGGTGGAATGGAAATGGAAGCTTGTGTTACCTACCAGGGGGTTTAAAAATCATTGTATATGGTTAAGCCTGAGCTGCCTAGTTTAACACATTCACAGGGTCACACCATGGGAAACCATATGATGTATTTGGTTTGACTTTTAGTGGAATGCATCAGTGGAAATATTGTAAATCATGGTTTTTGGCCGAGGGTACTATTTGAATCCTGTCATTAGATCAGTTCTGTGAAAAATTGCTTGTTGTCAGCATGACTCAGCAGCTTCTCACCAAGAAGCCAAAATGTGTTGGCTGTCTGTTCCTATGAATCTTTATGTCTTCAGTTTGCTTGAGATTCCATTTGGCATCTTGTTTTGAAGCAAGAGTGGCCCATTGAGAAGAGAACCAGCAGGAATTAACTGTGCATGCTAATTGTTGTTTAACTGGTTGCCCACTGCTTCTTTAATCTATTATTGTGTTTATTTTTCCTGATGTTCTCTGGCCCCACCACTTTTTATTAATGTGACCATCAGCCCCACAAAATTTGACTGAACTAGGAAGACACAACAGCCAAGTAAGATGCACATTGCTAGTTGTTCCTTTTATCCTGTTTATTCTTACAGGCATTAGGGGTAGAGATTCCAAGCAAGGGATTCCCTCATTGTTCCTCTCTTTCTCACTGTGCTTCTCTCTGCTTGGAAATGTTGGCCTCATGGGGTAAACCACATAGGAATCACAGCCAGATGAGCTAATTCTACTTTATTGTAAAGCTACATTGACAGAAACTTGCAAGTCTGAAAGTACATTTCTTCCCCCCCCCCCCCCGCTTCTGAGCCTCTTGCCCCACCCGCTATCCAGCCGTGGGCAATGCTGCCCCTTATCTGACTGTTCCCTTGGCAGAGTCTCTTTGCCCAATCTCCCAAGGTTTTTCCCACATACCATTACAGGGAGATGCTCTCCTCTCCTTCAGCATGTTTTCACACGAAAAGAATACCATCTTCTTTTCTTCTTCATTCCCACCAGGAGGACCAAAAGCTTGGAGGTGCAACCTTTATGTCAGAATGTATAATTTCCTTAATAAACTTTACTTACTTGGAACTCATACATACTTTTAAGGGACTTGATTCTACTCATACAGTCTGCTCTGCTAAATACAGATCTCCGTGAACAAACTGGAGGATTCTAATGTCTACATTCTACATTTTTCTCTCATTTTCTTCTTCAGTCTCTATATTAAACTATCCTTTAGTTTCTTCTTTGGAGCTGCTGAAATGTTGCTGATTCATTTATATAGGGAAAATCAGCCCATCCCAGAGGTTTGGTGATGGTAAGGAAAAGACTGGCATAAGCTGAAAAGGCTCTGGCTACTTGGACAGTAATGATCTAAGAGTAAAAATTGACATATTCTTCTTTCTGACTATGGTTAGTATGGCCAAGAATGAGAGTTTCAGAGAAATCAGAAAGTCTTGCTTAGTATCTCAAAAAAACAAGATTTTTTTCCAGTCACATATTTCAATGCTACTCACTTTATTTCTTATACATGTATAAAAGCTCACTAATGTGGTTGATACAGTAACATTATTTCAGCTCACCTTAAAAATATTAGCAATCATACAGACTCTTTTCAAAAATTAAAACTTACACTCCTAAAACAATTGCGACTTTTCAGAAATCCAATTCAAAACAGAAATGGAAGTCCTTGCCAGGCCTAATACATTAGCCTAATAGCTTTACTGACAGTCTAAGGATGGAGTGGAGGAGAGTTTGGGAAATGGGCAAGAAAGTATCACTGCATTTCAGAAATTAAAAGAAGAAAGATGGATAGCTTAGTGAAGGAAGTCTGGGAACTTTGGAAATGTCCTGAAGCACCTTTATAACGCTAAATGGTTTTGTTAAAGAATGATGTGGGATGCTGGTTGCTTAACTAGATGTAGGAGAAGATGTTTCATAAATCCAACTGCTTACATTTGACTCTTTGAGCTGAACAATCAATCAGTTACGGCTACCCAGCTGTGGCTTAATGTGCATCAGGTTTTTCTTCTTTGCTGAGTACCAAAAACTAGAAGGGGATCAGGCAGGCCACCATATATCTGCTACATGGTCCAGCCAAAGCCTTGGTGGAAGCTTGGAATGGGAGAGTCTCTGCAGCTTTGAACTGGATCGTGCCTGAGCAGTCTCTCTGCACCCATGGATCCCAGAACTCTCTGTGATTTAGAGACAAGCTGAGGGAGATGAAGAGGGCAAAGAGACGCCTACAGCATCACTGGAGAATGTCCTGTTCAGACTATGAGGCGGCCAGGCAGAATTATTATCAAAACTCTTTATTTAAAACAACTATTTACAGTAATAGAGTCCTGGTGAAATAATAAGGCAAGGTAGTTCTAATCAAGACCACCCAGGCAATGACGGACGAACAGGCAAGGCTGCAGGGTCAGACTGTGGCAGAACAGCAGGGCAGAATTCAGCTAACTCTCTGATCAAAGCTGTCAGGCTCGGTGAAGCTAGAGTGCGTGGCAAGGCAGAAGCTGGAGGCAAGGATCTGTGAGCTGGCATGCAGATAGGGCTGGACTGACATGTGGAGGCTAGGCGAGATTGAACTGGAACCACTGGGCAAGACTTGGCTCTGGAGACTAGGCTGGGCTTGGCAGGATATTCTAGGCAAGGCTGAGAACTGGAAGCAAGGCAACACTGGACTGGAGATCCCAGGCAAAGCTGATAGCTGGAACCCAGGCTGGACTGGACTGGAGACTCGAGGCAAGACTGAGAGCTGGGAGCAAGGCTGGGCACACACCTGGATCACGCTGGAATGCGGCAACGAGGCCCAGAGCTAAACGCAAGGCTGTGCTCAGCAGGGGTGGAAAGAGGAGGATCCCCTGGAGCAGCTTGTGCAGAAGGCGATTCCTTGGAGGTAGAAGATGCTGCCGCTGGTTCCACTCTGGCTACAGGCGAGGCATCCGACACAGGTAAGGACTCTTCCGCAATGGCTGTGAGCTCGAAGGATCAGTTGTCCCTGGCAGCTTGTTCTTTGCGCGTCTGCCTTTTATGCCGATCCCTTCTGCGCCTTTTCTCTCCAGCAGCCAATCAGGCTGCTTTCTGATTCACGCGCTTCTCAGCTCTCCTGTCTCGTGTGCTGATTGGAGAGTTCCAGAGCTTGTCCAATCCCCATTTGCCATTTTTCCCGCTCTGCTGAGTCACGTCCTGGTTCTGCTTTTTCAAGACTCTCCTGAGCACTTTCGGTTTCCCCCTCTGACTCCGGATAAGTTTCGTTTTTGGAGTCAGACGTGGGCTAATACCTCACAGTAAACAACAAAGAGCAAAGACGATCAAACACAAGCTAGAGTCGCTATTAGACCCTACCTCATGGTGATAACGGCGGCAAAATGTAATTATTTCTCCGCCCTTATTGTGTCCACAGATAGCCTCCCAACGGCCCTGTTTTGGGTGACCGGTCCCTCCTTGGAGGGAGTAATACTGGAGGGAGGGAGCAATACAGGGTTGCTGTGAGGAATATGCTGCACATCTAGTGGATAAAGTTGCTCGGATTCACTCTGCATTGGACTCCAGCCTTAGGGCAGAACCAGTGGAGGTTACAGGGGCTGCGTCTTATCTGGGAGGAGTTCGAGTCCATTGAACCTGAGGAAGCAGACAGGGTTCTTGTAGCTGTTAGTTCGGCCACTCCTGAGTTAGATCCATGCCCCTCCTGGAGAGGACATGTGGTTGGGTCTGGGGGGGTTGGTTAATTCTTCCTTGCGGGAGAGGGTATTCTGGGGCATCCTTTTCAGGATATCATCTTTCAAAAGCAAAGAGAAAGAGCCCAGTGAAAGGAGGTGGCTACTAGCAGGGAGGGAGGCAGCACAAAGTCTGTACAGCAGGTAGCCAAATTGTAAGCAATTATAAGGCAAATCAAGCACTGAAGCTCCGCACAGTTTCAGAAAGTGAGCTCCCTCTATTGCCAAACCAAAATGCTGGAAATAAACCACACAAAACCCAAGGTGGCTATATATATTATGCCAAAGCTGTGTATTAACCTCCCTCATAGCTGGACAATCAACAACATCCAAATTGAGCAAGTAAAGGTCTTTAAATACCGAGGTATCTATTTTCAGGCTTCTGACTCCTGAAAACCTGAATCCTCAAATCTGATGCCCCACGCACAAAAAGCTTTTAACACAATAACCAGATATGCAAGCTATAAGGGAGACAACTACTGTATATGTCTGCAGCAATTAAACTTTCAAAGCAAAGTGCTAAGTATTTTGCTGTATGGTACACAGTGCTGTGTGTATAACACTATTCTTGTGCTAGAAGCAGTTCAGACCAAATGTCTGGACTCTGCTTTGAGTTCCTTGCTCTATCACAAATGTAGTTCCCCATCTAGAGTTTGGCTGCAGCTCAGTTGGAATTCTTCTGAGGTTCCAGCCCTTAAAATACTAGCTCAAACCAATAGATGGGAATTGGTTTCTATTGGAAACTATGGAAGAAACCAATAACATCAGTCTGGTCCACTGTGGGCTCTTCCCCCAATATCTATCTAATCTGGGCTTAGACAAAGCCTAGAGTGAGGCTAGCAGAGAATCTTTGACCTTAATGTGCAAAGGGGTAGATTTGACACCTCACCCCTCTCCCACAAATAAGTTCATCTATCTACATTCACTATCCCCAAATACTTTTGTTACATACTTGCATCCCCACATAGGAGGGCACTCACACCGGCACCCTTAAACACTTTGTCCTCCATGGTATTGACTGGGAGACTCAGTAATATCCCCTATCCAAAATGCTTCTGTGTATGTTCAGAAGCTGAAATTGAGATGGTTACACAAGTACTCTTGAAATGCCCTGCTTTTACCCTGGGAAGATGGAACTTTAAGTGGCTAAATGCTGTGCCATAGCAATGGTGGTCAAAAACCACTGGTTCTGGAGATGATGCAGGTATGCTTAGATCCTGCTGTGAAGAGGCTTTTTTTTTATCCTGGACATCTTTTATTTTAACATTGTTGTCTTCCTTTTTTGGTCTATAATTACATATTCTTTAATAAATAAATAAAACTAGTTAGGTTATGGCATGGAGTGGCCGGTTCTCTTGTTCTTGGTTTCAGGCAGCTCATTAAAATTCCTTGTTCTTGATAATAGCATTAGCTCTAGTTTGAAAAGAGTAGGCTTCATTGAACACAGTGGGATTTCTGAACAGACGTGTAACGTCATTAATTGGCCAGTCCTCCTGCTAGTCCTGCCAAATGTACTTCATTCTGACGAACTTTCACACACGTATATATGAACATATGGGCTTGTGTTCCCAAATGTTGAATAATGTGGGAAAGACAGTGCCTGTTTTGTAACGCTATAATGTTCAAAAAAAGAAAAATATTGCAATAATCTATAAAAAAAAGATATATGAAAAAATGGAAACAAAAAAGAGGAAAAGAGAGAAGAAGTAAAGATGTACAGATGCATATATAAAAGCAATTCATGCAGAAACCACAAATCGAACCTTGAACACATGGAAAATCAGCCGTTCCAGCATGTCAGTGAAGAGCTAATTCAAAAGGCAGAGAGTGAGCATTGATAACTAAGCCCTATGGATAGCTCAAAGAATTATTCTTCAGTGTTGAAAAGATAAACAAATGGACCCAATTACTCAGTAGTACGTAGAGTTGGTATTAATAGCAACTTACAGAAAGGCACTTACTGATGTAGAATAGTTATTGATGATTACAGCAAATACAGCTACCACCTGTTGAAATGCTTATGTAGAACTTTTATCCACCAGTATGTACCCTTTATGGTTTTTCTGAAGTTTTAATTTGCTTTTTCCTCTCTGTATAACTTTGTGCATTGTTTATTTTTCTTTCTGGGGTTTTTTTTTTTGCATTCTATTAATAAAGGCTAAACAATTGTAAAAAACCATAATGTAAAATTGTCAGTATATAATTCAATATCAGATTAACGTCTTCAAACTTTTTTTCACAATCCAAAACGTATTAACAAAAAATATTAAACCAAAATGGGACAACTCTTGAAAGGCCCATATCATATGTGTCAGAATCCACTCAAATATATTACATTTCAAGCATTCAAAAGTTGCCACCCAAACCTTCTTGATATCTACTGAGGTGACCAATACATATGAAAAAGAATCTTTTGATGTATTCATCATAATATTGTAAGAATAATATTTAACTTTCTTTACAGCATAAGACCTTTGAGTTGTTAAAAGAGTATATTCCATTCTTTTCTTCCAAAGTTTTTATAAATTACCAGTATCACTTTGATTACACTCTTTAGCTACCTGATAAACTATAGATCTTGCAAAACAGTTTTCAGTGCTACAAAGTGTTTGCGAGTTTCAGAAGCTGCTAAGGTGAAATGCTTACCAGAATATACTACTATTCAGAGGTTTTAAGCAACCCAAATTCTCACAAAATGTCAAACATCCTGAAAGACTGATTAAAAAACTGATCTAGAGTATTAATACAAATTTGGTTCAAGAGTTCCAGGAAAAGGATTTACCAATAATTCCAATTTTAGAATTAACCTACAGTGCTCATTTTTCAAGTGAACAAATA
Source organism: Candoia aspera (assembly GCF_035149785.1). Lineage (NCBI taxonomy): Eukaryota > Metazoa > Chordata > Lepidosauria > Squamata > Candoiidae > Candoia > Candoia aspera. Next base: position 82,145,140 of record NC_086153.1, on the reverse strand, counting down.
TCAAATTCTAAATGACCCAATTTTTCCAAAGTGTTTCACAGCCTGTAATGCTGGAAGAACAGGTAAAATTCAGTCCTTACCCAGATATCAAAGAGGTCAGGTTGTAACTTGCTTGTTATGGTCATAGTGATTTTTATGAAAAATCATTTCAATTTCACAAAGAATTAGAAGTCAAAATACAACATGCTTATATGGCTGGAAATCAGGAAAATTTAGTATTTATTTTCACAAGAAAATCACAATTTAGGCTAAAAAACAAAGCCTGAAGGACTTTCCATTCGATAAATACATTCTAAGTAACATCAGTCTGTTCAAAGGACATAAGTTATATGAATATGGGAATCCCTTTTAGTAGACATATGAACATTTTAACATTTATTCTTCCCCATAAATTGGTAGGAATTTTCAACCATCTATTTATATTATTGTTAATCTGAGAAAGACAGTTCAAAATATTAGCACTGACAATGAAATGTTCCTAGGAATAATTATTCCAAGATATTTAAACCATTCAGATAATACCCACTGCAATTTTTTACAGGTTTCCTATTGATATTTGAGAGCACACTGAACAACCATTTGTGTTCAACTCTAGCCACCTTTATACTGAGAATGTCCAACTGTCTAGTGAAACAGGCCAGTAATTCCAACACTAAATTAAATATAAGAGGAGTCAAGGAACATTCCTGGTGAGTTCCATGGAACATCTTGTGAGGTGAAGAAAGAATTCCATTTGCAATAACTCTAGCTGACAACACCACATTTTAATCTAATTAATGAAAATCCATGTTTCACAAAAACAAGTTTCAAAATTTTAATTTGCACCATATCAAAGGCCTTTTCCACATCCAACAAAGCCACCACTGCTGAGTCAAGTTTTTTCTGACTGTGTTTCTTAAGAACCAATGAATAATCTATTATTATCTGAAACCAGTTGCCTTTCTAGAACACCAGAGTGCACAGAATGAACTACTGAAGATAATATGGTTCATCAACTCCTTGCCAGCATTGTTGTCAAGATTTTAGCATCCACATTTAGCAAAGAAACAGATAACAGCTTGTACTCTCCACCAGATCTTACCAATCTTTCATATTTCAGTTATATAAATCTCATCACAAAAAGGAAAAATGTATTCACAAGAATAAATCTTTATAGACTTCCTATGACATAGGATCAAAAACTATGTATGTCTTATACCAATGCCTCACTCATACTTTTACAAAATATGTCTTTTAACAATGACATGTTTAAATTCAGTCAGTAGGTCAGTAGAATGAACTTCCCTAAAAGCCATTGATAATGTTACCGGGGAATGGCTGAATATAATAATAGTACTTCAGTTGATATTAATAAACATAATAAATAAATTATCAAAACAGGAACAGGTCTGATGACACACTGGAAAAAAAAAGGTAGGGAAAGGTAGTCCCTGAATGAAATCTATAAGCCTTGAGCTTTGAGTCCACCCAGCCTCCCAAATTCCCAAATCCTATAGCTTTTGCTGTTGGTTGCAAACAGCGTGGTAGCAATTTTCTTTGCTTCTTCATGGAGTCTGTGCTTTGTGTATCTCAGCAGGTTGAGCTGCTTTTTGCTTCTTACACTTGTTTCCCTCTTTATAGCCATCATCCTTTCAGTCACTGCTCTGAAAACTGCATCTAGTGCAGACAGAAATGGACTCACCCTTAAAATCTGAGAAAAAGAGTATCAGCCCACATTCCTTGCAAAAACAAACAAAACTGTTTCTGGAATGGGAATTGCTCTTTCTGTTCAGAATCAAGCATGTCATAGTCATACTAAAAGAAAAAAATGTTCAAAATCTTTCCAAACTGTTATACATATTAAACTGGCTATACTTGGCAGAATTATCAAAGGTGCTTTTGCAAATGTTCAGGAAATGTTAATGAATCTCAAAAAAATACAGTTGTGATGTTGAGCTCTGATATATAATCATTCCTATTGTATTGAGGTGTTTTGTCTGTTTACAATTCTGCCTGTAGATCATCTTACCTGTAAAAAAAATTCTAGTCAGTGATTCATGACATGTAATCCATACTGCAAATATGAAATGGTTTCAATGTATTTGCAAAATGTGACAACTTATTTTCTAAGGTTGCACTCCTACATACATTTCTTCGGTGGTAAGCCTCGTTGAAGTCAGCTTGATTTTCTTCTTAGTAAAAAGTCATAACATGGCAGTCAAACTGTTCATGCAACACTTTTAACTGGGTCAGGTGGGGAGAGCAGGCTGTGCAAACTCCAAAACTGAATTAATTGACCTCGCCAATTAATCCTGAGGATGTTAGATTTAGCCCCAAATAGTTTCGTTTGGAGATAAACTAATTCCCTGCCCAATCAACTAACACCTCCTGTGTCAATCTGTGCTGCTCATAGCCATCATAAATAGCTGACTTAGTTGAACTACTTACTCCAGAGTTAATTGCTTTTCCAAAGCCCATGATCAAGAGGAAATCCTAGAGAGGCATCTTGAAAATGGGCTTCCTCTAGGCATTTTGTTTCTGTGGTTGTTGTTGTTGTTTTTAACACAGGTATACACAACCACATGAGAGCCAGTTTGGCATAGTGGTTAAGGCATCAGCCTAGAAACTGGGAGACTGTGAGTTCTAGTCCTGCCTTAAACACAAAGCCAGCAGGTGATGGACCAGTCACTCTCTCTCAGCCCTAGGAAGGAGGCAATGGCAAATGACTTATGAAAAACCTTGCCAAGAAAACTGTAGGGACCTGTCCAGCCACTCACCAGGAGTCAACACTGACTCGAAGGCACACACACACAACCACACTGCTTCCACTGTAGCCTCCTACACAACTAAGAGCAAAAACAGGTGAGGAACAACCTGCCCATGCCAGTTTTCTGCTCTGAATATTTTTTAAAAATATTTGGGAGACCATATAAGAAAATGGAAGGGGAAGTGATTGCCTGTCACCTGTGGTTGTGGCAGCTGTAAGACCAAAAATTGCCACTGTGTAACTGCCCTCATTATCCCCCATGATTAAGAAAAACTAATCGGCTAGGGGAGAGGATGCCTTGGATAACTACATCATGCAAACACAGCAGGGGGAAGGGTACCGATCATGACCAAACATTACGAGTTCCCAGAGGCGGCATCATTATCTTCATCGTCATCATAGTTGATCACACAGTCAACCAGATGTTCAGACTGGATCTGGCATTTTTGTTCACCTACCAAGTCTTTCCCAAGGACCTGGGATAGGCAGATGTTGTTGTTGTTGTCTTCCTTTCTTTCCAAGAATTGGGAGTGGTTTATCTCATCTCCACAGAATAACATGAGATAACTATTGGAGACGTCTCCAACTTAATGCCCCCAGATGTGTTGGTTGAACTCCCATCATACTGGGAGTTGCAATTCACCATTTGGAATGGATCAGGTTAGGTCTAGAAATTAACATCCTATCTGAGTAGTGACCCACACCCTGTCCAAGTTCAACCCTCTTCCCATGGCTACCCAGTGGCTTTGTGTTGATTATCAGGCTGGTGCTGGTAGGGCAAGCCTTTGCTATGACAACAGTTCATATTTTAAAATGCCCTACTTTCTCAATCAACAATGTTCCTGGGTTTGCAACATCTTAAGTCAGTCATCTCAAGCCACAGCAGATTTCATAATCCATTGGTCAAAAACTTTGCATCCTTGGGTTCCATAGGAAGACTGGTAGGTAAGAATCCTGGAATGCAAATTGAATATTTTTCCCAACAACATCACTATCCTCCTGATCAGACAGAAGCTGGTTGGAGTAATTCCAATCAGCAGATAAAACCATCAGCTCCCTTATCCCTTCTCTGCCACTACGGAATGCATTTAGCTGTCATCCCATGTTTCTGTTTTCCTTCTGTTCTTTCTACCTTGTTATTCTGCTGGTTTATTAATCTAGTTACACTGACTTTATTTTTAGGATGTCTATTGTGACAGCAATCTTAGAATTACCTTTGGTGTTGTCTAAAAATGGCCATTACCAAATCATAATGCCTAACCAAATGAAGTCCTAGAAGAGCCCAAGGCAATTACGAGGCGACTTCAACAGCTGCCTGCCTTTTAGTCGTGCATACCAATTCCCACCTTGGCGAGGACCCGACAGCATTATCAGGAGTGCAGGAGGAGGGAAAGGAAGGAGCATCTTTATTAAAATTTGGATTACAGCTCAGCAAAATGATCCTTACTTTATTTATGAAGGATTTTAGTTTGCACATTAATAAAGCTACTCCCTCTGCCTTTTATTGGTAAACTATGTAAAATGCAAATGATCTGGAATCCAATTAATTCCTAGAAGGTTGCAGCTGTTTTGAGTTCTATTCACAAAGACATGTGTGTAGATGTGTATGAATGGGCCTGCATTTGATTGCTAAGAAAATCAGGCCTTATTATGAAAGCCCTGACTTCCAAAATTTGAACGATTGTTCACCAGCAGTGCCTAATGCAAACAGATAATATCCAAATTCTTTTGCTTCTTATTAAAAGGGGTGTAAAAATGTGGCTTTTTCCAGGCCAAGTCAAAGTATAGAGCCACAAAGACATGTAGAAAGTTCTTCATCTGAACAAACACAATCTCTGTTCCAATATGTTCAGAGGCATTGATTGCCAAGGTATTCAAGAGGGAACATTTAAAGTTTCATTTCAAAATGGGCTGAATATTCTTTCTCCTTCCAAAGGACCATTCATTGCCTGCATACACAAAATGCTACAAATGTTCAGGCAGTGGGAAACTCTGACTGGTTAAAGATGAGATGGCCCCAACTTTTTTTTTTCTTTCCCTTTGTTTTTTCCTAGAGACATTCTGGCCCAAGAACATGAGCTCAGCCATCGGATGTCTTTTGTTTGTTAGTTAGTTTGTTTTAACAGCTGAAAAAGAATGAAAACACAACATCAAATTTTCAATCAGTTACCTTTTAAAAACAAAACTGCCCCACTCCTAAAAACTTAAAGTTTTACTCCCCAAAAAACTACTTTGATTTTCAGGAATGTCTTCACATTGCCTCCTCTGCCTGACTGCACCCACAGTTGAAAAAAATGAGAAAATATTAAAATCTACTATTTATTTCATGAAAGGACTAATGCATGAGCCTTAATGACACAAAGTTCAAGCCTATACAGTGTGTGTTGAGTGCTATGTGCACTCCTCCATTCCTATGTTATATATAATGGCATCAGGGGTGTGTGTAAAAGCAGGATAGGACAGCTTGGCCAAGACAGGGCAGGAACACTCTCAGCATTCTGCAGATGACAGATTCTCTATTGCAGATGTGCAACTCAGGGAAGCTATGGTGCAAGAACTGATTTCAGCACTGGGAAAATATTAAATGCTTACATTTAATTTAAGTTAAAGAGAGTTAATATAGATTCTTTCAACTGAGACTTAATGTCTAATCCCACTTCAGCCGTGGAAGCTCATCACATAACTTTGGGCTAGTTGGTCTCTTTCTCAGCTCACCTCCCTGAGTTCTGTTGTTGGGAATAGTAGGAAAGAAGCGCTCCATGTATAGCTTCTGTATGAAAGACTGGATATAAGTCTAACTGACTGACTGATTGAAATTTATGATTTGGTACAGTAGTGCATTTGTGAAGTTTTCAGGGGCCACATGTTGCCTTAAGGCAGCCTTTCTCAACCTTTTGACCCTGGGGGAACCCTTGAAATATTTTTCAGGCCTCGGGGAATCCCTGCACATTCAGGCTCAAATATAGGCCAGAAGTTACAAAATGATTATATTCATTTCATGTGTAGGCCTGTATATATATGCATTAACAGTGTTCTTAAACTAAAAAATAAAGAATGAAACTTACCTCTTTAATGTGAAGTTGCCCGAATTTGAAATAACTTTTTAAATAAATCATGATCTCAGTGACCACTTGTGGAACCCTAGGGTTTCATGGAACCCTGGTTGAGAAACCCTGCCTTAAGGTCTCAAGTTGTTCACCATGGATCTTCACAGTTCATGTGAATCTCTGGAACTGTCACAATGTAACCAAGTCTTATTCACTAGGTAATGTGTAGAAAAAAACCACAATCACATTCTCTACATGATCCTTAGATGGGATGAGAGATATTGTCCTCATGTCCTGGGATGTCATCATAAATACAACATTTCTGATTGATCTAGATGTTCACAGGATTTATCCAGAGTGAAGAAAGAGCTAATATTCATAGGGAGAAAAATGCCACTGTACCTGAAGTGAGTAGAAAAATTGATACTTTCCCAGCCCACAGGAAGGATGAGGAATATTTCCACAATCATTAGTTTTGAACAAAAAAATCAAAATGCAGGAACGTCCAGAACACATCTAAATGGAACATGATTATATCTGCCAGGGTGGTAAAGTTTCTCAAAAGTGGCTACCAGATCAAGTGGGGAGGAAAAAGAAGATGTTGACGGGAGTGAGATGCATAACCATTGCATTAACTGGAGCCCATATTCCATAGATGGAATTTGAGGAGCTAATGAGCATTTAGCAGATTTAGCACATCTCATTTTCTTCTCTGTCAAAGCTTTCTGTGCTTAAACCATTCTTAACTTCCTGTTTTAGTTTCATTTTGAGTATTTCAAAGTGACTAGATTAATTTTGTGCTTCAGCAGATCAATTAGAGTGTCCTAACAGTCAGAAATCACGCTGAGACGAGGAGTAGGTCTCTAGTGTTTATTACTGCTACATTAGACAGAAAATCCTAACAAACTGAAGAAGCATGGGAAAAACCCAGACAGATAAACCCCAAAAGTTAAGGCGGGTCTGATCTGTGTCTCTTTGAATGGCTGCTTAATTCCTCAGTACTACGCATGCATTTTCCCCCCTGGATAGGGGCCCCCTCCTGCTCGCCATCAGTACTCATGACATCGAGTCCCTTAAATCACTGAAATGTTATGTGATACATTTGATATTTATTAATAAATATTTAATTTATTAAAAGTATGAGATGCTTATATAAAAATTCTGAAATGCTTCTCTCTCTCTCTTTCTCACTCTTTCTTTCAATAATGTCCCCCTACTCTTCTTGGAAAGAGATCAGGTAAACTTGATAACCACTGTTTACCCTTACCACACCATAATGTGGTAGATTAAACTGGAAGGATATAATTTCTGTCCCCAACAGTAACTTGTACATAAATGAAATACCTCTTCTGGGAAAAGCAAATGATTTGGGGCTACTAATAAATCTCAATTCCTTGAGCTTTGCAGAACTTCCCCTCCTTTTTGAGAGGGGGAGGACAGATGTTTCTCAGGCAAATTACATTTTCTTGAACTTGCCAATATTATGAGATCATACTTGGCTTTTTTCAAAACGAAGGAACAAGCCAGCAAGATCCATTGGAGATAAAGGGCAGGCATGGATAAAAGTATAGAAAAAGTTTCAGCCTCAGGATCCATTAGATTTGACTATAGGTGCTGGTCTAAATTCAGGATGCCAGATGGACTTTTTGCACCTCTCTTGACCACTGGAGACCGTGAGATGTATAGAGTTAAAAAAGAAATGAAGAACTGCCTACCATCATATTCCTTGCAGGTTGCTGCACCACTATGTTCTAATACGTACTTTTCCCAGATTTCTGATAATAAATGAAATGGGCTTATGGCAAACTTGCCATGATTGATTGTTTGATTGATTGATTATGTGCCATCAAGTCATTTTCAACTCCTAGTGGTCACACAGATAGATTTTCTCTGTGGTGAGATGTCCATAACTTGTTTTTTCAGGTCTTTCAACAAGGCACCCATTGCTGCTGTAACTGAGTCCATCCACCTTGCTGCTGGTCATCCTCTTCTTCTCTTTCCTTCCATCTTTCCCAGTATTACAGCCTTTTCTAGAGTAAAAAAACACAGTGGAGAGCTTTATTGCTTTATATGGTCTTATCAGTGTATGTGTTTTTATTTTGTTAACTGCCCAGAGTTCCCTCTGTACAGGGCAGCTACATTTATTTATTTATTTATTTATTTATTTATTTATCAGATTTGTCACCGCCCATCTCCTCCAACCGGAGGGAGTTCGTTTAACAAATAACTAACCATTGGATGTCAGCTCTGAGAACTGCCAGCTGACATAAACAAAATCCAGTACTTTTAGAAGGCATAAAATTAGGGAACCACAGCTAGATGGACTAATAGTGTGACTCTATATTAAGTTTATGCATGTTGAGCAAGAACCCAAGTCTAGACATGCTGCCCCAGAGTAAGTCTGTGTTGTATATAACATGTGAAGGACTTCAGGCTGGGATCACTTATTTTCTATAAAATGTTCCTTGGAATTCTCACTCTCCCTTTTTTACACTTCTCATTTTTTAAACAGCCCCAACCTGCAATAGGCAGGGAACACAAAACTTTCTAAGCAACTGTAACCTTTCTCTGAGATATGTATCCCCTTTTCTGAAGGGTGAATTTCATGGCAGAATAAAGCTCCTCACCAATCAGAGCATCCAGAATTAAAGGGGAAATAGGATTCTCGTTCAGAGTTCCAGGACTATTACAACCTCCCACATTACTTCTGGTTCATTTGCAATCAGCTTTTTCATTATCTTTCAGCTACACCAGTCCAGAATTATGTTAATTGCCCATTAACTACAGTTGGGTGATTCACTTATTCTTTTAATTTAGAGTATCAATAATGGATCTAACCTCTATTTTGCTTTTAAAACTTTTCTAAAATACAGTCTGTACCATCCATAAAAGCAAAAGCACAATGGTCTGATTTGGCTATAAGCCAGAATTGCTGTGAATTCTGGTGTACTATGAGTAACCATGCTTTTCATCTGTGTTGTCTTTGCTTCTCTTGCAAGTTCAGAGAAGCTCTGCAGACCAAGAAACTGATATTTCTTATTTAGCTTTTTATCTAAGAAGCCAGAAAAATAACCCAATGTTTATTTTTCACTTATCACTTTGTCTTGTCAGGAGCAAGCCAGGAATTATATTGTGGATTTTAATTCTATAAGCTACTGGGAGTCACTGTGTGTAAGTTGGGCGGCCAGATAAATTTATTAAATAAATAAATAAATTTCAGTTCAAATACAAAGCAGGCCATATTTGGTCTGCAAAATTATAGATGCCCGCCACATGGCAGCAAAGAGTTGGGTCTCTTTTGGGTCTCTAGTGGGCATCTGAATTTCTGCAACCATAATATGGCAGCTTTTGCAAAATACATTGCAGTTTCTTTGGCTGCTTCTACTGGCAGGAGGAACCTAAAAGGAGCAATTAGTAGAATGCAATAACACATTTCCTCAGTTGCAATTTTCTCAACAATTCTAGCTTATTGTGAACTGAAAATTTGGCCTACCCACCATTGCTACTTTTTACAAAGAGGCACAGGGCATTAGAAAAATGAAATATCAACACATTTGAGTGTAACAAAAGGGCAATAATTTGATTTTTGTCTTGGTACTATTTTATACTCATTCCAATCATGGATGGGAAGAGATGCTTGTGTAGATTTTCTGTTTGGCTTTAGGTATGAGTCATTCTGAATCAGGAAGGTCTTTGCTGCTGGTCTCAGGAAAAGAAAAATCTTGGATCATCTCTGACTACGCAGCTTCTGTATTCTTGGTACAGGCAGGATTGCAAAATGAAGAAAACAACAACATGAATAAACTACATGATGTATAAAAATAGCTTGCTATGAAATGTTTTCAGACATCTTTTAAATATGTGCTATTTTCTCCCAGCCTGAAGCATCTTTGAGTTTTTCATCATAAAGTGACTTGGACAGAAAAGAAATTAAGAGCCATATTCCTTCCTAGCTTCTAGAGGTTAATGAAACAGATGATAGAGCCATTGTAGAGTGATGATTAATCTGTTGGTCTTGTAGAGGCAGATCTCGGTACAAGTCTCACTCAACCATGAAGCTTCCTGGCTAATTTAGGAACAGTTACTCTGATTCAGCCCATCCTACCTCAAAAGAAGGGGAAATGACAGAAGACCACTCTGAAATCTCAGAGAAGAGACAGGATGTAAATGCACTGACTAAATGAATAACAGAAGTCAGGAAAATATACTGTAAATCCAAAGCCTGAGCTTTGCCTGAACATTCAAGAAAGGAAACACTAACTCTTTATAGACAGTGTACTTAAAAGATGGAAAGATTCAATTTTTAAATGACTTACTTAGTGACGGTGTTGTGCAAAAGTCACAGGCATCATCCTTTTTATTTTTTCCAAGTTTCAAGCCAGAGTTCTGTAACACTTTCACCGCAACAACTTCAGCACTACCAAGTGCTTGCCAGTTAAGGACTCTTACAGTTTTAAATACAGTACATGTACGTGCTATTCTAGTTGTATCATGAGATGTTTAGGCAGGTTTATAATTGTTTTCATAGCTAGAATCTCTATTCTGGCTAGGCACAAAGTTAAAAAATACTTTCAGAATAGGGATGGCTTGATGGAAAATCTAACACATAGTGTGAATCAAATGATTTGGCAGTAAATAATATTACAAGACTGCATTTTAGAAGAATGTTTAATGCATTAGCTCTTCTAGTGATTCATTAGAAAATGGGCAGATTTTGCAAAATATTCATCTGAATTTTCAGTTCAAGAATTGCTTATGATAATATTTGATGCAAATTACCTCTCTAGATATTCTTCCCCAGTTTAAATGGTATTGATTACCCTCCAAAATTAAAAGAAATATCAGAATAACCAATTAATGCACCCTATCTCTCTACTATTTATTAAATCTACTTTGTTGCCTGGTTCTTTAAAACCAAAAGCATCCTTTCCTATATGGATACATATGCAGTCATATTGCTAAATATACAAACATGTTTACTAGCAAAGAATGTTTGGGTTGTACCCTGATTTACCAGATAGAATAGTAAATTTATAAATTAAAAAAAAATACATATCTATTAGGAATATCAGATCTTGGATGTGAAAATATGGATGACCACTAGATCTAGAAAAGAGATTTTTTTTTTAATCAAATTATTTGCTGCCATCTAGTGGTTAATCAGCATCTTTGCAGTCCAGATTAGGTACCCCAGGACAATACATTTCTACTTTAGAATAGTAGAATACTATTAGATTAGAATAGTTTAGGGACTACTAGTTCTACTGGTTCTACCAGTCCCCCATCTAAGAGAGGATACACTGCATGCTTGCTGTGGAATAAGTCTCATTGAATACAGTGGCTTGAATCCTAAATTATTTCTCCATTCTGATACAGCTGAAAGAGAATTTACCAACATTCCCCTTCAATCAGTAACAACTTAACTGTCACCTCTCACACTGTTCCTTAGAGGAGATTTTTAAGGGACACAGGAAACTTTAGAGGGTAAAGAAATCCCTTTAGCCAGCGGGAGTTGCCCACAAAGAGAATTCCAGTCATGACAATTTGTAATCCAAGGCTATTGGACTAAATTTGCAGTAAATATGCTCTGATTGTGTCATATGAAGATTATAAATAACTGTTTTCCATGCATACGATAAAATACAGCAATCAGATAATTGTATACAAAAAATACAGTGGAAAAGTAATAAAAAATCTTACTAGGTGTGGTGCACATGAGTTAATGTGGAGATTTTCTCTTTAGAGCTTAAGTTTCTGTTTAATAATGTTTTTTAAAAAGTCTCTCTTTTTTTTAGGCCAAAGCCAGAGTCAAAAATATTATTAAAAGAAAAAGAAAAATGTGTCATCCAGATAAAATTTACATCTGTTAAGGTAAATTTTGCTTTGTGGATTAAGGTACTTCATTAAATAGTGACCTGAATGCTAGCCTATTAACGTTTACATAATAACAAATTTATTAAAATTTGCATTCCTCTGTGAGGGCACTTTTACATTTAAATACTTGAATTACTTATTCATTATGTCTTCTGATTTAGGAAAGGACATATTTGTGTCTCTTTTCCAAATTATTAAAAGCTAGCAAAGTTTACAGAAGCAGCAACGCTAAATAAATCTGGATTTGGTTGTTTTAGAGTATGCTTAGGCCACCCTCTGCTGGAGAAGGAATAAAATGTGATATATATTTTTTTGGCAAAATATTATTATCTCTGTCCTTCTGATTATGCCTTTCGGGATTTCACATTTTCTGAATAACTGGACATTTGTTTTTGGCTTGACTGATGCATCATATTGTTTAGATTCAAAAAGTAATGGAATATTTGCAAATATAGGAAGGTCCTTTCCTGCAAACATGTCATAAACTAAATAAGAATGTTTGTGTCTGTCAGAATTTTTAATGAACAAAACAGGGAGTGCTTCAATAAAAGTTAGATGCATTTGTAGGAGAAAAACATACTAAGTTGTCTAAATAATTGTGTTATTCTAGCACTACTACATGCAGAGATTGCAGGAGGACAGTCAGGAGGAATCTGGTAGCACCTTTTCTGACTAACAATCTGTATTAAAAGGCGTAAGGTTTTGTGGGTTGCAGCTCACTTCATCAGATGCTTACATCTTTTAATAAAATTTGCTAGGGAAGGTGCTACCTGACGCTTTCTGGTTATTTGCAGAGCTGTCAGACAGAACTAAAAGAGCTTGACTGGTATATAATTTGGACGTACATCTCCAACTCTCCAGTGAGACTCTGCCATGTCTAAATCAGGGTCAAGCAACATGATGCACTCAGCAACTCTTGAACTGTGACTCCCATAAGCTAGTGTGGTAATGGCCAGGCATTCTGGAAGGTAGAGCTGAAAACATCTGGAAGCCTGCTCTTGGCATAATGCAAATCAAGCCAGTGGCATGGATGAGTTGGAGATTTGATTTGTATGGAAAAATGTCTTAAATGTAAGAGCAGTTTGATGGTGAAATTAATTACCTGGAGACTCCCCTTCACCGGGTGGCGTCAAGCAGGGGCTCGGCAGCTATCTGCTGGGGATAATTTAATTTGGATTCCTGCACTGAGCTGGGGGCTGGGTTCAGGGTGCTAAATGGCCCTTCCAGTTCTAGGAGTCATTGATTCTACTATTCTGTGTATGTAACTGCATTCCTATCAAGAAATATGGTTATGTGTATGTAACCATATCTACACACACACAGTTGAAACTCCTCCCTCCTCTACCCACAATTGTTTTCCTCCCAGAGAGAGGGACCAGTGAAGCTATGCAGAAAAGGCATAGCCTGCTGATTTAATACTGACTATCTCATCAGGCACTGATAAAGAATGCTCAAACTAATCGAAGCGAATATTTGTAGCTCAGAGTTGAACTGTGGAGTCCTTGGTGCTCTCTGAGCCTTGTTGTTTTCTTGCAGACGTTTCATTGCCAGGCTAGGCAACAGAGCAAGGCCCACTCCCTCTTCGCACTGAAGATGCTGCCTAGCCTGGCAATGAAACGTCTGCAAGAAAACAACAAGGCTCAGAGAGCACCAAGGACTCCACAATGCTCAAACTACTGAACAATTGCACTTATTTCTTACTGCACTAAGAAAGTGGCTCGGATTTTACAATCCAGACTTCAACAGTACATGGGATGAGGACAGTCAGATGAGACAGTGGCACCTGAGATCACATTGCTAACATCCAGGGGATAAGGGAAGAAGCAATGGAGTTTGAAACAGTTGTCTATTTTTGCCTTATTGATTATATCGAGACTTATAGATAGCCCTTTAAAAGATGGGTGTCAACAGCCTATTGAAGAAATTGGATAAAGGCTAAGAAGCAACAATTAGAATGGAATATGGAGCAACTAAATGCTTTAAAATTGGGACACCAAGGTAATACACAGTCACTTTATTTAATCTATATGCACAACATATGAGAAATGCTAGCCTAGAAGAATTGGAAATTGGAATTAAAACTGGGGGTGGGGGGGAACAATGACAACTGCAGTTAGGCTGATGATACTATTTTTGATGGCTGGAAATGAGGAACTCTTAGGGAATCACTTGCTGAAGGTGAAAGAACAGAGTGCAAAAGCCAGTGTGCTGCTCAGTATCTTTTTTCTTTTTTAAAAAAAGCCCTAAGGTAGCATCAACAAGTAATGCAATCCAGTGCAAATAAGCAGAGAGGATGAAGTAGTAGTCCGGCTTTCACAGCCAGATATTGCAACTGAGAAAACCATGGCCTTGTACGTATCTTTTTTTTTTGTCACTGTGATATCTCTGGATTTTAATATTTTGTCTCAGTCTGTCATAATCTTTCTCCCAAGTGGCACATTCATGGCACATTCTCTCTATTTCATGGCTACAGTCACCATATCTTTGTATTTTTGAGCCTAGGCAACTTAGGAGAAAGAATATGACAAGTGTAGACAAAATATTAGAGTGCAAAGACATCATATTGACAGTAGAGATAAGTATTGTCAAGGCCATAGTTTTCCCATATGGCTGTGAAAGCTGCTTCATCAGAAAAACCGAACAAACTAAAATAGATGGCTTGGAATTATAGTGCTTGAGAAAATGGTGAAAAGTATCTTGGACAGCAAGAAGAACAAATCACTCGTTGCTAGTTAAAGTAAAACCAGACTGCTCACTGGGCCCACTCATAACGAAATGGAGGCTTAAATATTTTGGACACATAGTGTGAAGGCAAGAGACATTGGAAAAGACCTGATGCTTGAAGGTCAACAGAATGAAAAAAACCCAAACAAAATTCTATTACTAATGACATGGTGTAGAGGACTGCAGAGGTAACATTAGTGAAGGAATGTGAGAAGTGTTAGCAGAGCCATTAAGAGAAAATAGAAGAGAAATGCGAGAAAGAGACTCAAAATCACTCTGCCTCAATTCTGGAGGAACTCTGGCACAGGCTTTCAAGATTCTGTCATTATAATATAATATGGAGCAGGGGTTTTTCAGCTTCAGCAATTTTAAGATATGTGGACTTAAATTCCCAGAATTCCCCATTCTGGTTGAAGAATTTCGGGAGTTGAAGTCCACACATCTGAAAGTTGCTGAGGTTGAGAAACACTGATGTAGAGCTCCAGTACTTTTGCAGTGTTTGTTTCCTGACCTGGCCTACCGTGAAGGGCTGACACAGAAGCATGAGCATATAAGAATTCAAAGAAGCAGTTACTGGCAGACAATCCTGACAAAACGATGCCCATCAGATCATGAAGAATCCAAAGCAACTGAGCATCTTGTCAAAGGATTTTAGCATAGATTGTTTCCATAAAACTCATTCCATTTAGGTAATTTGTCTCCCTGAAGGGATTGATTAGGACTTTAAGTTTTGCCTAAGCTTCTTGGGCCATCCTATGTAATTATCATAATATAACATATGCTTTCTTACTGCAAGATGATTAAAGCATTATAAAAGTTATAATCCTAAATTGAGAGCCAAATGTGCCAGTTGGAAGTCACCTGACTTCAGCAAGTCTTGACTCATCAGGTCCTTAAGAAATGAGTAATAATTTTAGAATGAGATAGTAATTCCAGTTCATTTCATACCTTAATGTACCATCTTTATTTAGAGTGTTCAAGCCAACTATATGCTATTTCCTTTCGTAACGGAACATTCCATTCCATTCTTCATAAGAACCTAAGAATAGAGCATAAGAACAGAAGCAGCGCCCCACAGGATTGTAGGATGAACCCCTGGCCCATCGAGTCCAGCAGTCTGCTCTCACAGTGGCCAACCAACCGCACAAGGAAGCCCACCAGTCTCCCAGCAGCTGGCCTTCAGAGGCAGTCCCACTGCCATCAAGGCTAACAGCCATTGATCCCCAGCACTTCCGTAAATTGCTCCATCCCATTTTTGAAGCCAGCCAAGCTAGTAACCAGCACCACATCTCCTGGCAGCAAAGTCCAAAGTCTAACTGCATGTTGTGTAAACATATTTTCTTTTGTCTGTCCTTCATCTTGCAGCCCCTCACCTCTTTTCTTCTTAATCTGCCTCTCAAACATAAGGTTTGTGGTGTTGGATTATTAAAGAATAAAATCTTTTTCTTAACAGAATCCCTTCATTTGCATATTCATCTGGAAGTGGGTTTTTGAAGCATCCAAATCAGAATTTGCAGAGGACGTATGTCTTCCTATCACCTATACAAGTGCCCTATATGAGGTTTGGACATTGCCACTAAATGTTATTGGTCAAAACCAGAAGTTATTGCACAACTGGCTGATATTTGTGTGCATGTGTTATTTTTTTCTCTTTTCTTTTAATACTTGTATACGACCTTTCCATGTAGGATCCTCAAAGTGGCTGAAGGACAATCAACTGTAGCAAATGTAATTGTAAAATGATTAAAATACTAATATAATTCTTAAAATGGCAAAGATGTTCTCAGCTTGTGACAAACTATCACTAAAACTAAGCAGACCTGATTGTTCTGAAATGAAATAAAATGAGTTACAGAACTTTTGTCTACATTTTGTACCATCTTTTTGTAACGATCAAAATTCATCTGAACTAAAATCAAGTTCTACGCAAGGCTTGGGACATTATTTCTATGGAGTCCTTGATGCTCTCTGAGCTTGGTGGCTTGCTTGCAGACATTTCATTACCCAACTAGGTAACATCATCAGTGCGAGTGAGTGTGGAACTTGCAGCTACTGTGTATAAGCAGGGAGCAGACCCCACACTCACTTGCAGTGATGATGTTACCTAGTCAAGTAATGAAATGTCTCCAACCAAACCACCAAGCTCAGAGAGCACCAAGGACTCCATTGTTCAACCCTGAGCTACACATATTCTCTTCTATTGGAACATTGTTTCTAATTTCTGAGACAGAAACAGTTCTTTTTGTGAGATTCCAGCCAGCCTCTGACTCAGTAAATGAAAAACTTGCTTCAAGTTTCCAGCCGTGTCCAGAGTCTCCAGTCCAGTCTCATCGTGCTTCTAGTCTGCTGCCTTGCCTCGAGTCTTCAGTTCAGTCTTGCCATGCTTCTAGCACCCAGTCTAGTCCAAAGTCTCCAGTACAGCTTCATTGCGTCTTCTATCTCCAGTCCAGCCTAGCCGTGCCTCGGTTGCATGACACTGTTCTGGAGTTTCACACCTATCCTGTTGTGAACCAGGTTTGCAACCTTGTCTAGAACCTGTGGTCCAATCCTGCCATGCCTCGAGTCTCTTGCCTAGTCCAGAACTTCCAGTCCAGTCTTGTCTTGTGCCTAGCTTCCAGCCTCACCAGGAATCTTCAGCCAAGTCCAGCCTTGCTCTGAATCCTCAGCCTTGCTTTGAGTCTGTAGTCCAGAGTATCCAGCCCAGCCCAGTGCCTCCGGCCGAGTGCAGCCTTGCTTCAAGTTCTCAGCCTTGCTCCAAGTCTCTAGTCCAGAGTATCCAATCCAGTCCTGTCCTTAGAACTAAGACTTATCCAGAGGGCTCCGTTCAGCCTTGCCCAGCGTTCCGGTGCCAGCCTAGTTCGAGTGGTGTTCCAGTTTGTGGTCATCTGATCCCAGTTCCAGTAGCGCCACATGCCCTAGCTTCTCCCAGCCTTCCAGCCTCTGTCAGAGAATCCCGCTCCGCCATTTTGCTACCGTCTTTCCCTGGAACTTTACTGGTTTCCTTGTTGCTGCCCAGTTGATCTTGATCAAAACCAGTTTACTTCTTGATTCTAAGGACTTATTTATTGTAAATAGTTATTAATAAAGAGCATTTTTTGATATTAAATCTGTCTGGCCGCCTCATAGTCTGATCAGGACACTTTTATTTGTTTTCAGGTTCCTGCTGATAACTTTTCAAAAGCTGCCAAGTCTTTCAAACTTACAGGTTTTCAGGCACAGTAATATGTCAGTGGCAGGACCCTGCCTCACCTAAACAGCAAGAAGTATCTAAATAGGAAATGCTGAGTATGGTTTCTGAAAGCAATGAGATTATTTCCAAGCCTTTTGGCTTAAGCATCTAACTTTAAACAAAGACAAGAAAGGCAGGCAATGGACAATGAATTAAATCATATTATTTAACAGAAGGTGACATTTAGAAAGCTGTTTTCTAAGGTAAGCATGAATTAAAGGGGAAAATGAATAAAGTAAGATGAAATTATTCAGCCGTATAAGTGGGGGGAGCTGCCAGTTTCACAGGACAGTCAAATAAGATCAGCTGTGGAGTCCTCGGGGCTCTCTGAGCCTTGTTGTTTTCTTGCAGACGTTTCATTGCCAGGCTAGGCAACATCTTCAGCGCGAACCGGCTTTCTTCCACTAGTGCTCACATGGTTACAGTAACTTAGGCAAATTGAGTTGCTTTCTGTGTCCCAGTTCTTTTGTTCAAAACATTTCTAACAGAAACTGCTTCTTTTATAGCAAACGTAATGTTCAGAAAAACAAATATAATTTACAAAAACATCAGCAAGTGGAGCAAAAGCAGTTCAGAAAGATCAGAAATTTAGGATATAATATCTGAATGGAACACAAGTCATTTTTAACACATTTGTATTTATTTCTGAAATTTATAAAAGCAAAGGTGAAGCCATTGATCCAAAAGTTTTGAAAGCAAGAAATAGACAGTTGTACAGTAAAACTCCAAAGAAAGTCTATATGGCCCATTATGTATATAGATGCATCCCAATCTTCATGATAACCAGGCCAATCATGTCATTCCTGATTATGTTATTTTACTGATCAAATACGTTAGAAGTAACTTATTGCCTGAAAGTAAGCTTGGCTTTAACAGGCATTTTTTTTTCTCCATTGACCTTTTTATGTGGCTGGCCAAAATCCATCTCTTTACAATGCTTTTTTTTTCTTCATCTGCCAAATTTCATATAAGCTCAAAACTTCACAAGGCATTTTACAGGTGAGATATTTGCTACCCCAAATTCTGATAATAAGAATTGACTCGAAAATGACTCAGCCACATAGGTAATCTGAAGATTTTATTGCCTGAGTTGGGGAACCAAATAACTGTATCCCCTCCAATTCATTGTACATTGCACCAAATTTGGCAAGCGATATAGAAAATCTCAGCAATAATAAACTTAAGTGAAATAAATTAACAATGTATTGCCCTTTCATGACTCACCAATCTGCTAAATGCAAACTGGGAGTCCTGCAGATTCAGACTTCCGATTACTATGGTATTTCAGAATGCAGATTTGAATTCAAACTTTCTCTGTGGGGGGATTTAAACTATTAATGCCAAGCCCTACTGGAGGTCTTGATCTTTTCTGGGGGGAAATAAATAAATAAAGCTGTTTTCAGAGCACTCAGCTTTTGTTTGCCAAACAGCATTGTCTCAGGCCTTGATTAGTGTTATTACATTGAAGGAACAGATTTTACAGGAAACTAATTGTTTTCATAGAATGTTTTACTCTTCTATGCAGAGATTATTGTGTGTCCCTTTGGTAACTATGCCCATCATCTCCTTCAAACACCAGGATATTGTCTCTGTAGTAAATAGATGATTGTTGTTAATGGCTGTTTTCCTGCAGTTACAGCTACAGCAATTTCAACTACTTAACATGGAGAAGGAGTAGTGAGGAAGAATTGAGCATAGATTTGTCTTCATTAATGGAATCCAGTATTTGGAAACAAGGAGGAATCATCACACAGTTTTCAGACATCCCTTGGGGATCTATGAACATCTGCCTATCATGCTGCTCTCTTGCGACAAGTGATTCCTACCATCACAATTTCCATAGAGTTATACTGGCAGAATAATGCAAACCTCCAGGGGCTGAAGTTACAGTATTTGTTCTTCAAAGGAGAAGCCTACGACATCTTTGATGACTTCAGAAGGAAAATGACCCTGATGTTCTATGAGCAGCATGCTCCTAAACAATTAAAAAATATGAACATCATATAAGTCAAGGCCAAAGTATGTGTGTGTGTGTGTGTGTGTGTGTGTGTGTGTCTCCCATATCTTAAAATTAAAAAACAAACAAACAGCAACCAGACTTTGGAAATATCAGTGCCAAGGTTCAATGGAATCAATCATATCTATGAATCTTTAAAGATCTGGGGAAATCATAAGCCTATTGTGATTTTATCCCTTTTTTCCTTGTCCTTTAAAGGGGCATTTGCAGAAGGGAGGGTCAAAAAAGTCAAGTTGGCATCTGTAACCATGTAATCAAAGTCCTTCCCCCTTTGTATGCATATCATATGTAAAAAGGGGTCAGGGCTTCAATGATATGGTTACAGCCACTATCATGACTTTTCAAACCACCTCCTCCCCACCCCTCCCCACAGATGTCCCTGGTTCTTTACCTTTTATATGAGATTGTGCAATCTACCTTCAGGACACATTCTTATGCAACATTATCAGACACGCTGTGTTCATTTCAATCAGCTGTTCAAGAGGGGGAATGAGATGTGGACTGGTTTTGCTTAGAAGAAATATATTTGAAAAACTGATGTTGTTCACCTCAAATAACACATTGTAAATTATCGCAATAAATTTCTTATAGGTTAAAACCCCAGCCCTTCAAATCTGGCATAATCCCAGTTCTTATTTAAAATCAATAGTAAAATGACCATTTCTTTTCATGAAGGTAGATTATATTGGCTTTGTTTTATTGATCCTAAATGCTGCACTTCTAAGATTTACTGATGACAGCAAGAAAACTGCACATGTTTATTTTTAAGGCAGCAATGTTATGAACACTTACCTAGGAAAAAATTCCATAGAATGCTATGGGATTTCTTCTTGAGGAAATTTGCAAAGGAAACTGCATTTTAAATCTCACTGATTTCAATGGCTGTTAAAAATGCTTCAAGTTCTATAAGTCATATCCATTAAAATCATGCTTAATTCTCCCATAGGATACTCCTGGGTCTTGAAGTGCTTAACCTCAGCCAGAATTCCATCTAATGTTGTTATTATTATTATTATTTATTAAATTTATATCACCGCCCATCTCCCCCAATGTTCACAGTGAAGTAGATAGCATATCCCTGATAGACATACTGTGTAGTTTGGTGCTTTAAGCTGTGAATCCTATTCAAATACCCTGTATCATTCTAGATTTACGGAAATGAACACAGACACAGACAAATCTTATGAAGGTCTTTAGAAATGAGCTGTATTAACACATTAGCCTTAAAAATTCTTAATGATGCTCTTAAAATGTTACCATCTTTCTGTGTAGATCACATCTCTTTATGAAAGCAAGCCAGTTGGATTTAATCCTAGTTGATAATTAACGTACAGTGGTATTCAGCCAAGATTAATTTTGAGCTAGGTTACAACATATGGAATAATGCCTAAGCTGCCATCAAAGTCAAATATTGACACATTATCTCCTCCCTTTTGGAGAATATAATGTTCTAGTAACATCTGATGTGTTCTGAATGCATGCCTACACTTCACTGAGAATTTCTAAGAGCTCACAGATGTGTTCCTCGGCACCTTTTGTTAACATCTCTTTAGAATTCTGCTTCTAGTTCTTCTCATGAAACATTAACATTCATTATTTGTCTGTCTCAAGATTCAGCCTAAAAATATACTTTGAAAAAATTATGAGAGGACACCTGGAATATTAACAGCCGGATAAGTCTTCAAAGCAGCCTTCAGAAATCCAAACTTATTCCATGTTTATGTAGGTAAGAAATAATTTATTGAAATTTTAATTTGTGTGTGTGTGCATGCATATGTGCATACACATGCAAGCTTTTGAAGCTGCTGCTTACAGTTAACACAAGCATAGTCGTTATAAAATATTCAACACCTCATACATATCAAATAGACTGAGATATAGTTACTAGGTCAATCTTTTACAGATCCAGTAAACAAATAGTGGGGACTGAATGTTATTCTAATTGCAGAGTAGGTCTCATTTTTATGGATTACTTGGTCAAGTGGACTTAATCTTACTGAGGTCAGTTTAAGAGGCAAACATTTCAGCTAAGATTCTATTCACTGGGTGTTCAGAATGCACCTGCTTTTTAGCTGATTTTTGATAAGCAGGACAAAGCTATAATCAGCTATGGATGCTAGCCAAGCATTGTACACCTCCTCTATTAGTGAAACCTTGCATGTTCCAATTCATATCTTAATTTACCTTGGAAAGAACTGTTGAACAGTCACACCCTTGAAGTACACATCTTTGTATAAAACTCCATGAAAAAAGGAGGAATAATTTTCTAATTCTTCCTTGCAGACTTTGGGGGTCAGACAGTAACTTGGAGATGGTATTCTAGATTTGGATTCCAAAAATCATATTAGTATGATTCTCTCAATTAGCAGTGAAACTGTGATAGAAGTTCTAAGTATGAAGTTGCTTCTATAATTGGTCTGACATAGTAATCATCTTTCCATTTTTCAGGTAGAAACATCACACATAATAATCATGGCTTGTTTCATAGATTAAGTACATTCTCCAGAGAACTCCAGATAATAAAAAAGACATTAAAACTTGATAAAGAATAAACATTTTTACCTTGTGAGGTTTCAGGCTAAAACACTAGCAACGTTTTAATTAAATATATATCTACAAATGTCAATACTACCCCTAGTTTTTTCTATGTGATTAATTTTCTGCTGAAATCTGTCTAGAATTTATTTAAGACTCATGAGCAATCAGGAAATAAAATTGAATGTGATCACTGGAAAGCACAGTCACACCGTTTTTCTGTTAAAGAAATTAAAATTAAATTGCTTCTAGAACAAAGACAGTGCGCTTCTTTCAGTTGCTGCAATCTTCTACCAAATTGTGATTATTTTGGCAGCTTTAAAATTATTAGAAAAAAAAATTAAAAATATTTTGTTGAGGGAAAAAGCAAGCTGCAATCTTAGTGTAGATTTACACAACAGAATACCTGAGCTAAGAATGAATAAAGAGTTATAGTAATGGTTATCAGCTTTCCCCAAACTGATGCTTTCCAGATACATTCCAGAGTTCTCAGTCAACATGGGCATAATCAACACTAATCATCTGCATGCATAGACCCCCAGATTTCAAGGGGATCCTTGGTTGGGAGACTAGATGCTAAGTGATTGAGGGATATACTTTTCAGGTTCAACTATACAAGATAGTCACAGTAGTCTCAAGGTCACCTCTCTCATAGCTGTAATATGGGGTGGAGCTTTTAACTCATTTCTCCTATGTCTTAATTCAGTTTGTAGCACTGGCCATTGTCATATTATTTTGTGGATCACTTGAGCACGCTCTGTAGATAAGTATGGCTTTCCTTACTTATCCTGATAAATGTAATCTTCACCCACTGCAGGCCCGTCTTAATTATTAGAAAACAGTTGGACAGTCTTAACCTAGCTTCCTGATTCTTTCACGTCCAGAGATGACAGCATTTCTAAATCAAGTCATAGACAGGGAATCCACTGATGAGATTTTTTTTAAAGAAGTAATTGTATTAAGCTTTAAAAACATTACAATTAACATTGGTTTAAAATGCATTTATTAGTTTGCAATTATGTGTGTGTATGAATGATTATATATTTTAAAGAAAATTAACCTATTATATAAAAATAATGTAGCAAAAAAAGAGAAATAAAAAACAGGAAAAAGGACTTTAAAAACCCTAAAAAAAAGAAAGAGAAAAGAAAACCTATTCTAAAATATCAAGGGGGAGGGGAATATGGAAAAAAGATTTTTAAAAACTTCGAAAGCAAACAAAAGAACTTTTAAAACAACTGAACTAAATAAAACTAAAAACTAAAAAATATCCACCTACGTTATATCTATTTCTAAATATAAAAGAAGGAAAATATATGTCTGGCTACTAAAATTACATAACTTTCTTCAACTGCACCATTATAATTTAGTTTTTAAACAATAAATTAAACCTAATTTCTTGGTCTTGCTTCTCTTTAAAGCTAATTTAAAGGATAAAAGCTGACAACTTTTGTTAAGCCAATTTGTAGAGACTGGAACACAAGCATTCTTCCAGGAGGCAGATTGTTGCTTGTCCAGCTAAGGTAGCCCTCCTAACCTGGCACTCTCCAGATGTTTTAGAACAGGCACTCAGAGAATTTTGGCCAGCATGATCAAAAGCCGAGAATTCTGGGGGCTGTAGTTCTGGAGATGATATACCAGGAAGGCTGTTTTAATAAACTGATCTTTTTAATTAAAAACACACGATAGTGATAATGGACCAAGAAAATCATCAAGGATTTGCATGCATGAAAAAAATCAGGTTGAAAAACATTTTCTTTGTGCTCATTTTCTTCTTCATATACAAATCCCTTTTGTACACTACAGTTCCTACTTTCAGGATAAAAATGAGTCCAATATTCTAAGCAACAATCATTGATTTTTTTTTCATATACATAATCAGGAAAACTCTTTTTTAGTTTTTTCTAGTCCTCAAATCAATGAAACAGAGCTTAGGGGAATGTCATATTCAATTTGCCTTTTGAAGTATATGAAAATGTCTTTTAGTTAAATTGGGTGATTACAGGTATTTAATGTTTGAGGGGACAAGTATGATGAAAGGCAGAGATGAATCTGGTTACCTTTATATTAGGAATATTCAGATAACATAGTCAAATAAATATTCTAAATACAGAATAAGGTTAGTTTTTGTTAATGCATAGTCCATTAGCTAATTTAATAATATGGGAGGGGCACAAAAGCAAAATACACCCCCTACTCTTCTATCACATTAATTTTAAACAGTTAGAATAATCATTTTTCCAGATGGCAGCATTTAAATGGCTTACAATTAAAACATTGTTTTAGAATTGGTTTCACATTTTCCAGGGTACTGACTCATAATTCACATGCTAGCTGAAATTCATTCACATTATCTCTTTGGGACTCCCAAATAGTCTTGTTAAAAATGAAAACTGGCCTGGCCACTCAGAAAAACAGTGTCATACCAGTTGGTTCCTTTTCTCTAATGCGTCAAAAGCAGTGTATCGGGCAGAAACCAACTACTTTCCTTTGAGAATGAAAGGCTTCTGTCTGCAGAATGAGGGAAGGTACAATTTTCAACATTTTTCTGAAATTGGGGGCTCCATTAGAGCACAGGTGGACTAAGGGACATTGGTGCTACAAGAGAAATTGGTGAAAATTAAAACGAATTTCATGTTGGAAGAACATTTGTCAGCAGGGAACAACTTGGTTTGTTTGTTCTGACATTTCAGAGGCCAGTTGTGTTTGCTAGTAAGAAAAAGAGCAAAGCCCAGCTGGATCAGGCCAACTGCCCATGTATTTCGGCACTATGGGTCATACAGAGGCCAATTGGATTGTGCAAACAACCACAAACGTGGAAAGTGGCAGAACTTTCTCTTCGCTGCTGGTCCCAGCACTGGTTTTCAAGGAATGTCTCTGGGGGCTCCAAAGATAGTGAACAGCTGTCTCTGTCACTGTGAGAGGCATCAACTGTTCTAAGGCACAAGCTTTGACCAAGTAGAAATCTGGTGCTTCGTCATACCATGAAAGTGTATTATGTAGTTTATGTGAGAACTGTGCCTTCTTTAACAGGTGACACCCCTTCAGTAGCACGTCCTTCTCTCTTTCCTATAGTTTCTACCATGAAGAAGCTATACCCCATTAGTTTTCTTCATCCCATCGAATGGGATGGACACCTAAGTGTCCTGGCTCAGGGTGTCCTTACAGGGTATCTTCCCCTGTTTTTTTCTGGCATGCACCTTTACCTCTATCATTTTTTAATTGACTGTAATTATTTCCTAGATTTACACCTGGAACTATCAGAATAATTCTCACTTCCTCCTTCAGACAAGATTCTCCCCAGGTCAGAATTTCTTCTTTCTGTCAGCTTCCCCCTGGGACAGGTTTAAATACTGTTTTGCAACCTTTTTGATATTAAGTATTTTATTTATTTATTACTCATATTTAGCCACCGCCCATCTCCCCCAGAAGAGGGACTCTGGGCGGTTTACAATAAAATTCCCCATAAAACATAAACATTAAAATCACATAAAACAATTATAATAAAACCCAATAAATAAATAAAATCCAAGAAAAATGTACCTGCAGTCTGATAACTTCCTGGTTCAAATGGTGCTGTTCGTAGGTCTGATTTGCCTCAAAAGATATCCTAGTGCCAGATACATCTAAAGATCTCCTCCCAGTTTCATCATCACATAAATACCCTGAAATGGCTCAGCTGTTCAACCGCTAAGCCCTCTTGTAAGGCGTGCCCTAGTACAGCTAAGAATATCACCAAATCCATGTTTTCCAATTCCTTCTGTGTTTTCCAATTCCTTCCTAACTACCCATTGCTATTCCCAATAATATTGGTTTAGGGTTGTTTGGTGCACTAAAACTTGAAAAGGGTTTGGTTCCTTTTCTCCATTTCCACACTCACTTTGGGACAACTATCCAATGCTCAGGACTATTTGTCTCTGACTGGAGTGTCATTCCCAATTACTGCAACCAAAGAGCCTCTTCCCCAGAAAAGCAAACTTTTCCTCTCTTCAGATTCCATCAGAGTTTGGACAGCAAGCCAGAGATCTGCAGAGGCCTAGTAATTATTTTCTTTGATTGTGACTAGTGTCAGAAATGGACTGCTACTTAGACCCACTACGTTGTATTTCTCTTTGCACTGAGAATCTTTATGGTGATAGCTTTTGATGACTCATGCCAAGCCAGCGGACAGAGTGTAAGTTTGAACGACAGTCATTTTATTTGTGTATTTAATATTTCACAAACATTCTTCAATGTGTTCAGTCTGCTTTGGTGTTGATACCATCTTTTAAAAACCTCTATGAAACACTGCGTTGGAGAGGAGAGCAGAAGGATACTATTACCCATTAACGTGGTCAACAACTCATCTCTTCCTTAGGGTTAATCTCTTTATTTTACTGCAACATACTGAGCATGCTTTTTCAGACCAATCTTCATACACATTTTAACCTTTTTCTGCACTTATCACCCCTGAAGTCAAAACCACTAAAAGTAAAATTTACTCTTGCCTGGAAAACTAAGGGGGAGTGTGTTGATTCTACTGAGTGCATACCATTATGAATAGGTATATTTTCATTCGTCTGTAGTTTTGTAAGGCTTAGTACAAATTCCTCCATATGACGTTCACTTGGATTTCCAAATATCCTCCCATTCAACAGAATTTACTGCGGTTTTTGGAACTGATGGAAATAATGATTGCATTTTGTTCCGAAATTCATTCATCTAAAAAAAAAGATAAATAAATGAAAAATCACCACATCAGATCATAAATACACCACAATGTTAGTACTCTTGCTCTCTTCCCCCTCCTCCATTTTGAGTAAACATACATACAAATCCAAGATTTGTTTGCAGATATTTTATGTTGACATATTTTATTTCTTTTTTAACCAACAGGAACAAAATAATGCATGTACACATTTGGTTATTTGGTGTAACTATGACATAGTATACTCCTGCTTGGAGCTAACCACAATGAAAGACAAGCAAGAATGTGAATTCTTGTTATAAAAATTGTAAGTTCTTATAGTGGGTTTAAACTCCTGGCTATAACGAAACCTAATTAATATCACCTATAATAAATATGTGGTTGCAACTTAGCTTAACCATGAAAGAGATCTTTAAAAATGTGCAATAGAGAAAAGGATCAATCTCTTAATTACAAATAAATACAAAGCTAGTATTCAAAAGTTGTAAGTGTTGCTCCTGCACTATCGTCAAAATTAGAGGCCCAACTGACCTCTACGATTAGGATTACCAACTACCAACTTTGACTGATATACCAACTACATTCTTTCCTGGATAGGGACAGCCTAATTATTATCCACGCGCTGGGAAACTCACACTTAAATCATTATAATGCATTCTATATGGGACGACCCTTCAAAAAGCTGCACTGTGCAGACTATGTTAGGCTGGTTAGTGAACTCAGTGCATATACAAATTACAACTCTTTTGAAACAACTGCACTGGCTGTTAATTAACTAGCAAGTCAGATTTAAGGCATATAAGACACTGAACAACTTGGGTCCGGGATACCTGATAGACTCTCTTTGCTACTTTGGGGCCTGGGGGGGGGGGGGGGGGCAGGGTCCTACTGCATGTGACTTGAACCACAGAGTGACCAATTGCATGCAGCTTTCCTCTATAGTGATGCCTAAACTCTGCCCTGGTCCTTCCCCTGAGATTTGTGAGATGCTTCTCATTAGATGGTTTGGATGCCTGTTGAATACCTCTCTCTTCATCCAGGCCTTCTCCACATGAACATGGGATGAATGGCTTTGTTGTGGCTATTTTAGTTTTCCTTTCTCTCCTCCTTACCATGTGTGTTTGTGAGTGCTTTGGTATAGGAAAGGACATCAAAATATATGAAATCATCATCATCATCCAGTTTCAAGCCCAAAGGTATGCTTCAAAAGGGAGGAATTAGTAAGGTCTAATTGGGTGGCTTTAGCAGCAGCCTTGCTGAAGCTCAGGAATTAGGTTCAGGTCAATAGCTGAACAAAACAATGGCTGGAAACTTCATGGATTCCACTTGAAATGGCACAATGGAAGACAGGATGTAAGTATATAGGAAACCAATTAGTAATTAACACAGGAAAGCAAAACATATCTCTCCCTAAAACTCCACTAAAAAGTGAGCATTAATTTTATTACATTCCCTGATGAAACCACCAAAAATGTGAACCCCATCGTTATTCCTTAGTTTAGGCTGATGTGAATTATTTGCATCCCACACAACATTTGTTCTAATCTCAGTAATTTTGAAGACAACTTTCTGAAGTGAACCTCACTTTGCGAACTGACATTTTTCTTATATTGCCTAAAGAAAGAAAGAAAAATCATAGTTCGTTTCCTTGGAAAAGACATACAGAGAACAATCAATCCATTTCAAACTGTCAATCTTTTTACCATAAAAAGGATTTTACTTACTTTTAGCACATCAGAATCTGCAACCGTTAGAGATCACCATTATTTTTCCCATTTTAACCAAATCAGCAGACAAAATAAAGGCCCTCTAAAAGCACTTTTATTCCATTCTGCCTTTTAAAAGTAGATAAGTGGTACAAAGCAGGTGAAGAGAACCCAAACTGTGTTTTGCAGAGTAATTAGGCATCTGTTCATACTAGCCTGAATGGGGTGGAAGAGTGAGAAAGAGGCTCCTGGAATGCTAAGGAGTTGCTCACCCTTTATGAAATTCTGCAGAGGCCACCATAGATCTTCGTAACTTTTATTTCTTTCCCAGTGAAATTAGTATTTCAGTTTCAGTTGCACTCCAGCTCCAGGGCTCGGAGCAGGTGACAAGATTTTTTTAATGACAAAAACAAAATCAGATGCTAATTAAAACAGAATTAATTAGCCAATTACCTCATTTTAAGGTAAGCTGTTTAACATAAGCTGATGAATGCCAGACCCCAAAGGGAAAATTATCAGGCTTGTAAATCTGGTTAACCCCTAAGAAAAAAGAGCTAGGTAAGAGAGAGAGAGAGACAGCAACTGACACTGCGCCTTTGCTGCTGAAGCTCTGCTTGCAGGCGGGTGATACAGCCAAGAATAAGCCCTCACTTCACCTTGAAGATCTATGTGGAAGGTTAGGTATGGGAGGTCCAAGTCACCTGGCGCTTGTTATATTTAAAACAGCACTCTTGAATTGAGTCTAGAAGAGTCTGGGATACAAACTCATGTGCTGGTTCCCTGACAGGACATGCCATGATCACAGCTTATGACTGCAGCATGTTTTTCTCCTGCCTAGGTCAGCGATGACATCAAAGCCATGTGGAGACCAATGCCAATATAGGTAGTCCTCACTTAACGACCACAATTGGGACCGGACTTTCAGTTGCTAAGTGAAGTGGTCATTAAGTAAATCTGACCTGATTTTACGAGCTTTTTTGCAGTGGTCGTTAAGTGAATCACATGGTTCCCCATTGATTTTGCTTGCCAGAAACCGGCTGGGAAGGTTGAAAATGGCAATCACATGACCATGGGACACTGCAACGGTCATAAATGCTAAGCACCCAGATTGTGATAAATGTGACTGTGGGAATGCAGCGACGGTCATGTGAGAACCAGTCACAAGTCGGTTTTTTCAGCATTACTATAAGTCCAAACCATCACTAAACAAATGGTCATTAAGCAAGGACTACCTGTACTGGCATTTGGCACACATAGTACCTGCTGTAGAAATGCTATTTCCTGGCTTTCAAAAACAGTGATTTTTCTTTTCTTTTTTAAAAAATGTTTTGATTCTTAAGTCATGGGGAGATACTTTGGTTTACCAAATTGGGCAGGCTGTAAATAATAAATAAGGTTAAGCAATTAATTTCCCTTTTAATTAGACACAGTGGAAGTACACAATGCCTTCCAACTCACAGCAGTTCTAAAGGTTAATGTATGTATACAAAACAAAGACATTATGAATTTTGTCACAAAGATGATATATTATAAGGTCACAGAATCCCTCCCCACCCTGGTTTGCACCCACCATCTGTATATGTGCAGTTCTCATAGTAATTTGGTTTTTTTTTACGATCATAAATATTTTATGACTCATCCTTGCTATAAAATAAATGATAGTATCTGCTTTGTGAAGTGATTACAAAATTGATTTATGCAGACTATCATAATCAAAAGAGCCTTTATTACTTATTTCATGTTGCTTTCTAATTGCTGTGGACCACTACAAATTATGAAAGCTATTTTGTTTCTTCTTTTTTTATCTTTAACAAAAACATTAACCAGGAGAGACTAATAGGGGAAGTTATGCTTCTATGGCTGGCAAGTGTTACAACTGCAGCTTTAATTAAATACAAAGACACATTGCTTATTTCCTCTGGCTAAAAATAAATTACAACAATTCTGCTATAACTGCTGGAAAACTATTACACATTTCTATCAAATGGTCTTTCTGTTGATATAATGTAGCTATTATCATTGTATGACAACTAAATTAAAACTGGCACAAAGATGGTCACGATTATGTATGTTCCTTTAAAGTAACAGATTTGTGAAGATCCTTGCAATTAGCCCACAATTATTCTGAAAGGGGGGAAAAAAAGACTTTGTACTCCTTTGCTGACAGGAGAACTTTTGTACAGTTCATCTCTCACTCTTTCACAGTAAATTTTCAAACAGACTGACCCTGTCCTAAATATTATGGGATGAACAATTCTGGACAGCAGAGGACTGTGTCAGGCAAAAGCAGGGAAGTTTTACACTTTGGATTCAGTGGACACTTTATTCTGATTTTAGCAATACAGGAGCTTGACAAACTTTAACACAAGTCCCTGCCCTTTACAAAAAACTATACTAGTCCATCAGGGTAGAAAAGAGGTAAAGTGTCGGTATCCTTTATTTCCTACTTCTCAAACCAATATAAATGTCAAAGCCAGCATGAGGCTACAGGACAAGGAACTAAGAGAGAGTTTGGCCATCTCACAACCCAAATTCAACTTTGGGAACTTACACTTTCCATTTACTCAGCGCATGTACCTCCATGCTACTGGTGGCCGGAAATTTGTGTCAGCTCAATGTACCTGTTATAGTATCATAATGTTGCTTATATCTGAAAAACAAATTAACTATAGTAAGGTAATGTATTTACTTGCTGGCTTCTTAGTGTAAGGCTAAATAATGAAGGTGTCTCAGGAACATTTGTTCCTACATTCCACAATTCCCTACTTTTGCCACAGAACACAACATACCAAATTAGAGAAAAACTGCTCTTTCAAATAAGCTAATCATTAAATGGACCCAGTTGACCAAGACTAAAAACATAACCAAGAGACAGAAGGAAGAATCATCATAATTTAACAGCCAGTAAATTAAAAGATTCTTAGAAAAGAACTGCTTTCAAATGCCAGAAGACAGGAATAGAAGAATACAGATTTGCTTCTCAAAGAGGGAATTCCATATTTCAAGCAGTGGAACAGAGAAAGTTCTCAGCTACTTTGCTATCAAATGTTCCTTAGCAAACAATAGCATTAATAAATGTGTACCTGCCATTAACAGACAATTAAAGATAGGCAGATCTACACTATAGAAGATACTTCAAGAAGTTAAGAACTCCAAGGGTATAAGGCTTCCGGTGGGAACATGGCCAACTGAGCAGCTGTGTCCATGGGCTCTGCAGGCAGAACTGACAATGCATGCTTTTTTGGGGGGCACGGGCCGGCTTTTTCCTGGAGCCCAGAGCTTTTTTGTGAGTAAAGAAAAAGCTCGGAATCACCCCATTTGCATTCCTGAACACCGTCTTGCAGCCAGAGAATCACAAATGGTTCATGATGATCTGGTAAGAGATGATGGGAGGTGGGGACGTCACCATTCCAAGCCACGTTTGTAGCCTTAAAGGGACATTAGGTCGAGCCACCCCATTTCTAAACCATCCAATTTATAATTTTTTAAGTTGATGTACTCCAAGAGAGGCTTTCTACAGTAACAAGAAGCGGACTCTCTTGGTAATTGTCCTGTTCAGACTATGCAGCCAGGCGGAGTAATATCAAAAATACTCTTTATTACAATAAATAAGTCCTTGATATATGAAAACTTGGGTTCAACGAACCCAACTGGAACACAACAAGGCAGCAGACAGGACTTCTGACTGAAACTGGAGGCTGAATGAGACTGGAACACTAGGTACTGAAGACAACAGTTCTTGAACTGGAACAATACTGGAACTGCTCTGACACTGGAGCACTGGGTAGCTGAAGACTTGCGCTGGACTGGAAGCAGCAACTTGAACCTCGAAGCAGGACTAGGAACAGGGAACAAGGCAGAAATTGACTAGAGACTCTGCACGGGGTTGAAGACTTGAAGCAAGACTGGAACTTGAAGCAAGGCTCGACTCGATGGAGATCTCTGAACTAGGCTGAATTCTCCAGACTGGAGACTTGGAATGCAACTGGAAACTAGGAACAAGACTGGATTAGGCTGGAAGCCCCGGACTAGGCTGGATCCTCTGAACTGGAGACTTGGAGCAAGGCTGGGAACTTGGAACAAGACTGGACTTGGCTGGAAGCCCCGAACTGGGCTGGACACCAGATCCTGAACAAGATAGGTGTGAAATGCCTGGACGCAGACTGAGCACACAAAGCAAGGTTGGCAGAAACCAAAGTCATGCAGCGGCGCTGGAGTTTCAAGGCATGAGGAAGCCACTTGGAAGATCGCAGAGTTTCAAGGACGAAGAAAAACTGAGACTGCTGGGCTTGGGAAGCGAAAGATCCTCGAAGGCAGCAGCAGGATTCAAGTCCTCTTCAGAGCGGAGCAAAGGCGCTGATTCCTCTTCAGCCACAGATGCTGTCTCCGATGCAGGTAAGGACTCTTCCGGAAACACTGGAGGCTTGGAGATTGGTTGTCTCTGGCAGCTCGCTCTCCGCACATCTGTCTTTTATCCTGATCCTTCACGCACCTGGACCCTTTTGCAGCCAATCAGGCTGCCTTCTCCTTTGCGCGCTTTTCTGTCTGTTGTTGGCGTGTGCTGATTGAAGGATTCAAATCCTCCCCCAAATCTTGACCAATCAGCGCCTTGGACTCTTCCCGCGCTGCTGACTCATCCTGGAATTTCGTTTTCCTGGTTTCAGCCCAGTAAGATTCCAATTCCTCCTCTGACTCTGAAAGGGTTTCATTTTCCGAGTCAGAGGCAGGCTTGACTCTGACAGTGCTTATAGTTATTTCTGGATTAAATTTCTAATTTTTTTTTTAAGTTTTAGTTTGTTTTCCCATTTTAAGACTAAGGAGAACTGAAAATAAATAATTGCCTTCCTGCTATCATTTTTGTACTGAATTTGAAGGATAGAATATTTTCCTACACATTGGTCTTTTGAATCTTCAGCTTTCTGTTCACTTTCACTGGGACCTGCTTGTCAGCGCACTTTCTCTTGTGCCAATTTCATTCCAAACTTTTCTATTAACTCATCAACTCCTATCTGCGCAAGTCAAGTATCTAGGGGGCACCATAATCTACTGCCTGAAACATGGAGGATTTCAAAGAGGATTTTTCAGAGTTTCATTGTGAGTTTAACCAGACCTTCAAAGAGATCTTTTCAGAGTGCTGTCAAGCTCTTCTGCAGAATATTCAGGACACTGGGGAAGATATTATCTCTAAAGTGTGTCATCTGGCTGAAGATGTTATGCAGGAAGATGAAGATTTTGGGAAAGATGGAGATGTTTCCGCTGTCAGTGAGATTGAAGTAATGCCAGACGGAGACTACATTTTGGTGTTGAAGGAGTTAAAACAACAGTCTGAGCTGCAGATTACAAGGAGAGCTGTTTATCTGAGGGATTGTTATGGTTTTCTGGGGGAATGTTTTGGGAGAGAAGAGAATCTGCTTGTGGGAGTTTTTTTGCTGAGAAGTCTGAGTTGCTAAGGGAGGCAGTTGGGCTGTTTTATTTTTGCAAGAAAAATGCCTTATGTGTAATAGGGAGATATGTAAATGCCTTGGTATACTTTGAAGTGGGGTAAAAAATTAAGAATGTGTAATTGGATTGATAATGAGGTTATTATGATTTCACTTTTCTTTAATGGTTTGGATTAAGATTTACTGGACTTCTTTTAAGGTTTGTTTGATTTGCAAGATTTATAAGTTATCTATAAAATATAAGAAATTGCTTGGTTTTTAGGTTTAATAGGGTTAAGATTATTGTAGTATTATTAATTATAAAAGTAGACAATTTATATGTTTTTACAATGTGATTATTATAGTGGACAGAAATATATAGAATACTGGTAGAAAGGAAATAATAAAATAAATGTTTTTTGGGGAGAGGGAAGTTGATTTAGAAACACATACTGTATATATATAAGGGGAAGGAGCAATTACATTAGCGATTTGTATATGTGCTAATGGAAGGATTCATAGAAATAATGTGATTTTGGTTTGAGCAAGGGATTGATTATGGAAATTGCTGAATATTCTTCTTGAAAGTTGGAAGTCACTTCTTTATGTAATCTTAAAAACTCTTTTTTCTTGTGTTTCACACTTTTTTAGGGTTTTCTGTAGTTTTTTGGATTTTTGTAGTTTTTATCTTTGTTTCAAACTTAACAAAATCTTTTATTTTAAAAAAAAAAAGAATTCTAAGGGTAATCAACATCTTGCCATAAGCAGAAGTGGCCAAGACACACTGTAAAGGGATCACATGAGCTCAGCATTTTGCTGCCAAAAGGATTTGAGGGAGATGGCATTCTCAACTGCTGTAGCTAGAACTTCTGAGGCATCTTCTACTCTATGGGAGCACTGCAGAGTCCAGTGAAGAAGCAACTCATGTGGGTATGATTATGACCAGATCTAGCCACAAAAAGTTTCAGCAGCTACACTAGCAAAGCTGGGGAAAAGCAGTCCTCCGAGAGCCGACATCACAATATTGGATAGTAAAGCTGAGTACAAGTTTACATCCCAATTCTGGTCCAGTAGGGTGTTTTTGTTTTGTTTTTTGACTCGTAGCACCTCTTCCTTCTTTAGAACTTTTTCATCTTCATTCATTTGAAATGGAAAAAATGGTTAAACAGGTCTATGACTTCCCACTGTTCCAGCATCTTCTCCCACAACAATTTACTTTAGTGGAAAGCGCCCACTTTTTAAAAGTTTTATATCTAGTTAAAAAGGTAAAGGTAAAGGTTTCCCTTGACGTAAAGTCCAGTCGAATCCGACTCTAGGGGGCGGTGCTCATCTCCGTTTCTAAGCCATGGAGCCGGCGTTGTCATAGACACTTCCGGGTCATGTGGCCAGCATGACGACTCGGAACGCCGTTACCTTCCCGCCGAAGCGGTACCTATTGATCTACTCACATTTGCATGTTTTCGAACTGCTAGGTGAGCAGGAGCTGGGATTAACAACGGGAGCTCACCCCGCCGCGCGGTTTCGAACCGCCGACCTTCCGATCGGCAGCTCAGCAGTTTAACCCGCAGCGCCACCGCGTCCCATATCTAGTTAATGCCTTGATTTATTAAAATTCTGAATATTGAAAGTATAATAATCTTCCCATTAATCTGTTACGTTGTATGAGATGACTAAGAAAGACAATGCATCAAAATCTAGAACAAAAGAAAAAAATAAACATCTGTGAAAGAGAGTCCTACAGCTGGTTCCATTTCCTCTCCTTCCAGCAAATGTAGCTGTAATGCAATAAAGGACTTTCCAAGGAGTCTTCTTCAACTGCATCCAAGATGAATTCCTGAATCATTCCTTGTTTTTATTTTTCACCTTAATGTTGATTTCCTTGTTGCGACCTCTTTTACAAACAGCTATTTAATGATAAAATGGTAATGGACACTATGCTCTGTCTCCTAGGCTGTCTAAGGCAATCAGAGCATGTACAGTTATTCTATCCAACCCCAACATTTGTGCCAACCGTAGCGATGAGTAATGTCTTTAGGGTTTGGGCTGGGGACCATTCCAATTTTCTTTCTCATTACCTTTTGGTTTAAACAGCTGTTGTAATCATTGTGCCTCATAATATAACAAGTGAATATGATTGTTAAATGTCTACTGTTAGCCAAATTATTTTTTTTTCGGAGTCCTACCTCCATTTGACAGATAGTCGATTTGAAGAACACCAGATCCTTTCTTATATGATTTTACAAGTATTGCTCCTTGTAAGTCACATCTCCAGGTTCAGCTGGGGATAAGTGTATGAGATCTCTACGCTGCAGTTATTTCCCTTGATCATTTTAGAATAGCTTACATCTCAAAGGTAGAACTTTAGGGGGCTTCTTGTTTTCTCTCTGTTTCCTATACTAGAAG
The DNA here is from genome assembly GCF_035149785.1 of Candoia aspera. NCBI lineage: Eukaryota > Metazoa > Chordata > Lepidosauria > Squamata > Candoiidae > Candoia > Candoia aspera. The sequence goes on along the minus strand of NC_086153.1, from coordinate 82,108,752 downwards.
ATGCATACGGAGACTGGATTCACATATCATGCTAAATGTTTGTGTCATCCATGATTTCCTGAATAAAGCACAATTGCTGGGTTCACGTAACATGCTAAATAAAAACAAAAGAAAACCTGTTATAGTTAAGCACTGTGTGAATCCAATCTAAGATCACCTTCACATGCAGTCTTTTTGCCATTCTTGGATGGACACAGCTCTGCAATCCCACTTCATCATCTCCACTGGACAGCTGAGATGACTTCAGCCTTGTGAAGGTGATTTTGGGCTGGAATGCTGTAGTCCTGCAGAGCCCAAGTTTCTAGTGGTGGAACTCCTGCCCCAGCCTGCCTTCAGGTTCTTTTCCTTGTCCCAATAAAACTCCATCTGTGCCACACCATCGTTTCAAATGAGCAGAGGAGCAGCTCTTATACACCCCTGACACAGTGACCCTTCAACCTTTCCTCAAATCAGCGAACAAGCGTAACATGAACTACAAATGTAAAGAGTGTGGGGCACCAGGTGGATGCCAGTTTCTGCTGGAGGGAACGCTGATCAGCTCCTGTGAATTCCTGGCATTTCAGTTCAGCAGCAGTGAGGATCCCTTTGAGCCAGTTAGGACCTTTTTCTAAGACTCTGGGGAATGAAAACTGTATGTCAAGATGTTCAAATTGTGTTTTCATCAGAGCAGCTAATGAAACTTTATAGGATCAGCTGCTTTTTAGAAATGTATGCTGATGGCCCTGAGCAACAAAGCTTACCTCTTCCCTAGAGCATTATTATTTCCATAATGTTTACTACCACAGAGAACAATACATCAATTTAATAGACCTGATTTCTTTTTATGAAATAAAAAGTGAACTTCTGACACCCCCAACGCTCTTATCCAGGAAAATGCTTCTTTTTGTTTTCATGTCTGACAAAAAAAAAGTACGTGCGGCAACATCCTTTTTATTGAAATCATATTTTCTCCTTTCAAGATTTTTCTAAATAGTCAAGGTAATCTATGATGATGTAATCTGTTAATTGTCTCTTCTTAATTCCTTAGGGGAAATCTGCCTGTGTCTTTTGTACAGTATTTCTGGCATGCAATTGAGTCCGCTAGTTCGCCTACCCATTTGGGGCAAATAACAATTACTCCCAAAGCAGTACCTGTAGCTAATCACCATAGTCTATGTCTTAGGTGTAAAGTCTTGCATACAAACATCTCACTCTTTTTTAAGATTTACAGGGCAAGTAAAATAGATGCACTGTACCAATAACACAGCCATGTGCACTACCAAATGCAGTGCAGTCCTCCAGATGCTGCTGAACTACACTTTCCAGCAGCTCCATCCATTGTAATAATTGGTGAGGGATGCTGGGAATTGCAGTTCAGCAACATCTAGAGCACCACAGGTATTTATCTTTAATCTGAGTGGTGCACAAATGGCTATTCCTGTCCAACGACTGACAGTGGGGAAAATCCCACAGAAGTGTCTCTTTGCTACATGCCTAAAAGCCAGCGACAATGGAGCCAGAAGAAATTTATTGGAGGATATTTGAATTTCTCTCTGCCTTGCTGCTGTGTTTTGCTACAGTTCTAGCATTTGATAAATGTGGGGAAAGTATAACACAAGATAAGAGAAATGGACACCATATTATGTTGCTTCCCACATGTACTGTTTCAAAGTACCAGAGAAGAATTCCATAGTACAGCATTTCAGTATTGGGCAGAAAGTGTATTCTAATGGCTCATCCCCAAAGGTTACAGAAATTCAGTGCTTATCAAATTATATCACACATTTATATACCACTCAGAGTCATTGCTGTGAGATAGGGGACCATATAATTTTTTAAAATAAATTAACCAAACTCTGCAAGTAGACATTTTTCATAAGGATACTTTTTTGATTTGCGGGATAGGAGTCATTAGTCTGAATCTTGCAGCCACTGTTATACTCCCCTGAGAACTATATAATTACTGCTAAGAAATAACCTTTACAAACAGCTTCTAGACAAAAAATACTGTATTGCTGGCAACTCTCCCCCTCCCCAAGAACTGCTATACAATTCAAATTTCCAGTTCTTGCTTTAAAAGAGAATTTTGAACCATGTATTGGTATTACAGCTACCAGATCTGGGCAGTCAAAACTGGCCACTAGATGGTATCAAAGAAATACAAAAAAATTGAACTCTTTGTTGCCATCAAGTGATGATCCAGATTTTTATAGCCCAGATTTGGTTGCCCTGGTACAATAAACATTAATAGTTACTGTTCTGCATATTGCACTGCAAAAGGGGGGAAAAGGGGAAGAACCTGAATAAATTGCCTTAAAAACATACACTTATGGGAGGGCTTTAAACTTATCTCACTTTACAGGCCTGGCCTTTCTCGCAGATTTCGACTTGAAGCCTTCTGCAAAACAAAGAGGCCACAGAATACAGGGCCACCTTCATACAATATGTAACCTGGGATGCTGTTCCCAGGCAAACTAGCTTCTATAGTCTGTGTCTAGTTGCCCTTACTTATCTTCTCCTGTTAGCTGGTAAACAAACTGGGAAGCAACCAGCAAGGGAAAAGTTCGTATTGTGTTCAAAACATGTTACTCCCAAGCAAATCAGGAACTGCAAGCCAACTTTCTGATTATTGGCCAATGTAAGAAGCAAAATGCTGAACTGAGATGGGCCTTGGCCTCATCCAACAGGGCTGTTCTTAAGCTCTTAGGGAGAGAAAGAGCAAAAGCCTTTTGTGTGAATCAGTTCTCATTACCTAAATATAAAGAACGCATCACGCTAAACCATGATTTGTGAATAAATCACTATTACCTGGATTCACACTTTGTAGTAAGCCATAAAGTCCTGGTGTTGATTGTCTGGGCAGTTATTTACCCTGGATGTTTTAACTTACTATATTGTAGGACTTTTGCTATTGTAACCCACCAGGAGTCTAGAAAGATCTGGTGGCATGCTAATTTCATCAGTAAGCAAACAAACCACAATAGCTGTGCTCACATACCTAGGCCAAGCCCCCCCACCCAACAATCACATTATAGTTTCCTGCAATGTGCTCAACAAGTCACAATTAAAACAAACAAAAAAACCAGACTATATACATATTTAGCTATTCCCCAATATTTATCTCTTCTTTTTTTTCATCTGGTTCATTCTTCTGCTTTGCCTCTTCTTTGCTGCCTGATAGTTCTCCATTTTACTGAGCAACCCATGCAAATTTACATTGTGAGCTCCCAGGAATGGGACTTACTCAGTTCAGTTTTCTTACTAATTTTCCCTTATATATTAAAAAATTCATACACACAATGCTGCCTACATACTGTAAACAAAAACATGAGAACACTTACTGAATTTATGGAATTTCTGAAGCACCAAACCTTCAACATTGTGAAGATACTTACATTATGAACTCCCAAAGCCTTCCAGACAGCAAAACTGATCAATGCAACTCCGCTCCAGGCATAGAGTGAACCCCATCCAAGGGCCCGTAACGCAAGGGAGGAGCCACTTTCTGGCAAAGCTGCTGTGGCAATTACACCCTAAATAAATAAATAAATATTATTTATTTATTTTCTATATCACCTTTATGATTTTTATAAATAACTCAAGGCGGCGAACATACCTAATACTCCTTCCTCCTCCTATTTTCCACAAACAACAATCCTATGAGGTGAGTTGGGCTGAGAGAGAGGGACTGGCCCAAGGTCACCCAGCCGGCTCTCAGGCCTAAGGCAGGACTAGAACTCACAGCCTCCTGGTTTCTAGTCCATTCCCATAACCACTAGACCAAACTGGCTCTTTCTTCATTAAAATATACATACATACATACATACATACATACATACATATATATATATGTTAATGAAGGGAAACAAATTACTGTGTACATACATAAACACTTTCAGGAAGCATTGAGGAAATCATCTAATGAGAATATTAACTCTCCCGGCTTCCGGTGAGGACATGGCAGACTGAACAGCTGTGCTTGCAGGCTCCATGGCCAGAACTGACAACACGACAGGGTTTTTTGGACTCAGGCAGGTTTTTCCTGAAGCCCAAGAGCATTTTACCAGGAAAAGAAAACACTTGGAATTACCCAATTTGTCCTCCAGAACAGCGGCTTGCAGCCAGGAGACCATAAATGGTGTTCACACTTGACTGGTAAGAGCTGCTGGGAGGCTGGGGCATCACCATTTCCAAGCTGAGCTGTAGCCTTAAAGGGACATTAAGACCAGCCACCCCATTTCTAAATCACCCAATTTATTTTTCTTTTAAGGATGTGTAACCTAACAGAGGCTTTCTACAGCAAGGAGAAACAGTTCTCTTGGTGCTTGTTGTTATCTTTGTGATTAATTCTTTTTAAAAAGCTTTTAAAGCTTTGGATTCTGCTTTCCATCGAAATATTAAGGAGGGCTGAGACTATGTAATCATCTCCCTGTTATTTCTGTACAAAATTTGGAGATTTTAGCATTTTCCTACACATTGAATCTGCTGGTTTGAACTTTCAGCTTTCTGTTGCTACTTTCCCTGGGGAACTGCCTGTTATCATACTTTCACTTCTGTAAATACGTCTCGGAATTTTTCTATTATCTCCCACTTTCACTGGTTAAATATCTAGGGGACGCCATAATCTACTGAATGAGATATGGAGGATTTAAATCAGATTGTTTCCAACTTTCACTGAGACTTTATTTTTATTTATTTTATTTTCTATCCCAATTTTATTATTTTTATAAATAACTCAAGGTGGCAAACATACCAAATACTCCTATTTTCCCAACAACGACAACCCTGTGAGGTGAGTTGGGCTGAGAGAGAGAGACTGGCCCAAGGTCACCCAGCTGGCTTTCATGCCTAAGGCGGAACTAGAACTTACAGTCTCCTGGTTTCCAGCCCATTGCCTTAACCACTAGACCAAACTGGCTCTTTCAACAGATGCTTTCTGAGTCCTGCCAAGCTTTAATGCAAGGTATTCAAGGACATTGTGGAAAACATGAGGTTTAAAATGTGGCATCTGGTTGGGGATGTCATGGAAGAAATTGAAGAGCTTAACGATAGAAATGTTTCTTCTAATAGCAAGATCAGGGCTTCTGTCAAAATGTTGGATGATGATCGGATAGTCGAGCTGAAAAAATTAAAGGGACAGATCGAATTGCAAACCATAATTGGAACTAAATTGCTATTGGAATGTTATGGAAAAGAAGGGATTGTGTATGGGAGACTTTTTGTTGAGAAGTCAGAATTCTTAAGGGGGGCAGTTGGGCTGTCTGATTTCTTTATGAAAAATGCTCTGTGTGTATTGTGGGGATATGTAAATGCTCCGGTTTATTTGAAGTGGGGTAAGGGCTTGAGAATATTTATCTGGATTGCTTCTAGGGTTGGTTTGACTTCATTCATCTTTAATGATTTGGATTAAGATTAATAAGGTATAATAATAAATGCTTGGTTTTAGGCTTAATATGATCATTATAATTATATTAGTTATAATGGCACACAATTTATATGCTTTTTAGTTTGATTTTTATTATAGTAGACAGGAATGTATAGAATAGTAGTAGGAAGGAAATAATCAAATAAATGTTATCTTTGGAGGGAAGTTGATTAGGAGGTTTATATATATATATAGTATGTATGTGTGTGTGCATGTGTGTGTATATATTTCTTCTTTTTCTTTTAACAGAAGGGGATGGAGCAACGGTATTTAGTGATTTTTATACTCTGCCAGTGGAATGATTTATAGAAATAATGTGATTTTGGTTTAATATATTATAAGGGATTGATTATGGAAAATTTGTTGTATATCCTTGCTGTTAAAAGTCAGAAGTCACCTCTTCTTGTAATTTTAAAAAAATTCTCTTGTGTTTTCACTCTTTTTTAGTTTTTTCCTTTTTCCTTTTCTGTAGTTTTTACCTTGGTCTTAATCTAATAAAATTATTAAAAAATAATGAGAATATTAACTCTCCTTTAGGATTGTGTAAAGACTCTTAGTTTTTCCAAATACTATTATCACTAAAAAAAAAAAAGTATGGTTACAGAAGAGAAACATACTCTTTTGGGCTCCCTTCCTCTAAAATACATACTTTTAAAAATCTGTGAATACATTATATGCCAATTAGAGCACATCAACATGTTAAGATGCCAGTTTCCTTTATAAGAGCATTGATAAATTGTACCTTTACAAGGGAGATGAAAATGGGCTACTATTCATAAGTGTATGACCCATGAACGCTCTTATTCTCAGCAGCTTCTTTTTCAGCAGCTAGGCCACTTCACCAGAACTTTAAGGAACTTTTTGAAGAGAGTCAACTTGTAAAAGGTAGTTTAGAGGTACAGTCCAGGGAAGTGGCCAAGATAACACAAATTACTGAACTGGATTACTGTGACAGTGTCTTATATTGCTATTTTAAATGTTCATTTTATTATTTGTTCATGGATTGCCCTCTCCTCTGTAAAAAAAAGCCCCAACAATTGGTTTTGTTACATATAGGATAAGAATCCAGACAATACATCAAATGAAAATTCTTTCAACTTTTTATCATAAAACGAGAGAGAGAGTTAAAATGAAATCTGATATGGAAATGTCTGAAAAAATGAACGCCTCAGAAGAGAGATAATAGAAAACTGCTGACCTGGGTTTATTAGCTCAGGAATGTCTGCTCATGAGAGAACTCCTTGAGGATATAAAATACTCAGATAACTGTGTCATTCATTGTAAAATGCTGTCATATGATGTACACAAAGCTACTTAGACCCTCAAGACAAGTGTTGAAAAATGGCTAGAAAAGACATTTTGGAGCCTTCTCAGTGGTACAGAAACGATCTCATTGATAAAAGGGGGAAGGAGCCACTATTTTAAGAGAAAGAGTTTTAGTCACATGCTTGTTATTATGTGCCTGTAGGACTTTTTTTTTTTAAATCAACTCAGGGCACTTCTGTGTTTTCAAATGAGAACACCACCATCAGTCCTAGCAGAAAACGTGACCAAATAAAAAATATGTGTATTATTTAGTAGCATTTCTTACTTTGAAAGCTTGTTTTGCTCAATGATGGCAGGTCATGGGCAGCAATGTGATGGGAAAAATGTCTAACTTTATTAAATCTCTTTTATGTAGCTATTCTAGGCTATCAGTTTCTGTATCTCTAAGAGAAATATTCTGAAGATTGGGAAGTACATTTTACTACTGCTTAAGTTAGGGTTCTTTACTCTCTTCCTGAAGTCCACTGGTACTCACATAGAGATTTAATCAATTAGCAGAAATCAAAATTAGTGGGATAAGCAACGGGGCACATCATTTTTTTCATGCCTTATACCAGCTGTATGAACCAAATGATCGGTACTTGCATAACAAAGACTTTATACCAGTTCACAACCAATACTGGATCTCCATGAGTCCATGTTTGAGTGCTGAGTTGAATTATTTCTGACTCACCTGTGATATATTTAAAACTACGCTAAAACTAGTAGTTATTTGAGATAGTACAGTTCTGTAGTGTTATAGGCAATCTGCTTCCCCATTTTCAAGAATTCTTGCCTCACCCTACTTACAGCTATCCTAGCAGGTCTTTCAAGAGGAAAGGTGGCTTGGCAGTTTTGCAGCTCTGTATCCCCATCCTACAGGACATGGATCTTTTTTGGGCATACAGTTAGACAAAAGACCACAATATGAAATAAGAATATGGAAGGCTGTGTGTAAGTTATTCATTTTATTTCTCTTTTCCATGGAAACTGGGGTGGGGGGGGAGTGAACCTTTCGTTCTCCAAGCTTATAGAATTTGGGGCAGGATAATTATTCCTTGCTAGTTTTCCCTTTTGCAAGCTGGATCATCATCATCAATAATCTTCAGACTTCTGAGGAATTGGGGAGTGGAAATAGCAGAAGCGCTTAACAATAACAAGCAGCTTCCAGTTAAAACTAGCCTGGATAATTTAATACAGGAAAACACTTTCAGTCATGTGTCTACTTTGGGGAAACATCTAAATAAATAAGTACAAAATATATGCAAGATAAAACAATTGTTTGCTTAAATAGTTTTTTAATATTTTAACACTAGTTTTGCCTCTTCTAACACATAACAACAAAATACAATAGCTGTATTCCCAAGTAAGTTTGAGCTGGAATTCTGGAGAATCTGGACTATTGTTCACAAGCAAACATTCTATTGCATGCATTTAGTTACTCCCACTTATCCACTCCTTCCAATAGTAGCACTAAATTATAGATACTATCAGCATGAAAAAAATGTGGAACTATGCCCCAAACTGCCTTCTGGTTTTCTTCTTTCTAGGAGCTGTAATCCTTGCAAATGGTATTTTTTTTAGTCATTGATGTTTATTTTTCTAAAGATAAATTAATGCCAATATTTGTATTGTCTAGAATTGGTTCATGCATGAATCACTGAATTATTCCTTAGTGAATGCTGGCATTCCATTTAATGCTGAATACATTGTTACAGATCCCATATAAGCAGTTTCAGTATCTAGCATCGCTTACAGTTCTCCCATCTATTTTCTATTTTCAGCATTAAAGTTAAAGGAGTTCATTTCAGTTTACAGGAATCAGCAATTGTAGTTTTATTCCTTTAATTCTGTTGAAAAACAACACTAACATTTGGTCTGAAATAATACATTTGTTCCTCTAAAATATTAGTGCACTAAAAATGGTTTTACTGTTCTTCTATTAGGGTGGATTTATTTTAAAAAGTTTCCTGTTTTGGAATTCATATATTTCTTGAATCAGAACAGGGGGTTTTTTTTGTCCCTTTGCATTACTCTTGGCTCCTGGGAACTACATGGCAAGTCCTGCAGTTTTCTTGGCAACAGTTTTTGGAAGTGATTAGCCATTGCCTTTCTCCTAGGGCTGAGAGAAAATGACTGGCCTAAGTCACCCAGTTGGCTTTGCGCCTAACGCAGGACTAGAACTCACAATCTCCCACTTTCTAGTCCAGTGTGTTTAACCACTATACCAAACTGGCTTTCAGAATGTACATTAATTAGTTCCAATAATAGTAAAATAGTATTGGTTTTCTGCTAACCCACCTTTCATCATATAATTTACATAAAGTGTAGAACAATTTTATCGTTATATAAATAACAATATTATTGTTATTTATATCCCACCCTCCATGGCAACTATCTTCCAAAACAGGGTATAAACAATCTATACCATTACAAGTAAGGTACAATCAATGTTATTTAAAAAGAAACAAAAAGTTAGGATCATTCCTACAGGGCCGTTGGTGGTAATGATCATGAGAGTATTGTGGGGGGTTGGGGAAAAATACAGAATCCTGTTTGGTTTTCTATATATAATTTCCCTGCCTTTCACAACTGAATCTGAGATGAAACCATCTCTTTCAGTTGCAAACCTGATTGCTGTAAGCAGAGCTTGATGAATTGAAAGTCACAGGGCACTGAAGTTCTGATAAAGCTAAACTCCTGTGAACCTGTTCAGTGCCTAGGCAGGAAGCTTTCTCAGAATTCTTTGTACACAGCCTCATGGTAGAAAAAAACAGAATATAAATTTAGTAAATTTTAAAAAATAGTCTGTTACAATGACATCACTGATACAGAACTGGATCTCTGGAATGTTATCTGAACTCTAGCAATAATAAAAATAATACCAATCATTATTCTATTTATCATGCTTAATCTCACAAAACCTGCATTCCACCCATAAAACAAAGAGTTCAACAAAATGCCTTATAGTTACACTGAATCCCATTGTAACTTTAGACTTAACCCTGTTTGTTCCATTTATTTTAGCTTTCATTTTAAACTACATTTTCTTTGTGAATTACAACAAAACTTTTCCAAAGAGCTGTTCTCTTAGCAGGAACCTACAGTAACTCTTCTAGTATGGTATAGTATCGTATTGTATATTTTATTACACCATCAGTAGCTAAGTCATCAGGTTAGAATCCAGGAGACCAGGAGTTCTAGTTCCACCTTAGGCACAAAGCCAGCTGGGTGACCTTGGGCCAGTCCCTCTCTCTTGGCCCTAGGAAGAAGGCAATGGCAAACCACTTCCGAAAAACCTTGCCAAGAAAACTGCAGGCAGTGTCTGAGAATTGGACACGATTATACAGATTAAAAAAAAATCCATTATGACACTGTCTTTAAATATTTTGTAAACCACCCAGTGTCCCTCCTTTGGGGGGAGATGGGTGGTGGCAAAATTTAATAAATAAAAATAAATAAATAAATAATAAAATATCAGAGCTGCACAAAAAGTTCAAATAAACTAACCTTATTGAACCAATTGGGGCTTTTCTTCCTTGTCATGGCAAGTGTCATACCAAAACCTGCTAGCATTCCTGCAGTAGCAACCGCAGCAAGAAAAAGTCCACCTGCCCACAGAGAGAAAGCAAGGAAAGATTAAATGATCAGTCTCCTTTTATCATGAAAAAAGGAGATCCATAAATCTCTATTTGAAAGAAAAGGCTGTGAGTGCTCTCTAGAGGAAAAGCTATCAAACTGTCACAACAACTGCCAAAATATGATGCACATTATAGCTTATTTATTTACTTATTATAAATACATAGGATTAAAACCAACAGAACAAAAGGATATATAATAATAAACACAAAGTGGCATTTTAAATCTCCAGATTGTTTTGGAAACTGTGTTAGGTGGCTATCCCAAGTGTGCTCATGGTACAAATTCTGAGTGCAGAGGTGTGAATTTGGGATGAGTCTGGCTTTCTGCATCTGACAGTAAACAAAGCAACTTTTCTCTGGGAGGAAGAGTGGTAAGAAGTACAATTAATAATAACCTGGCACATTAAAGTGCTTCTGGTGCCATTACTACATACCACTATTTCCTCCTCTGAAGGCAACACCATCCTCACTTTCAGCACACAAGGCTGTGCCATAGAGCAGTGGAGACTGCAGTTTTGATTTCTTTATGTCAGAGAAACTAGTCTTATATGTTCTTTGGGGACCGTTTTTATTCTATGAGATCGGCCCGTCGTGAGAAAAGACAGGCATACACCGATTTCTCAGTGGCTCACACAACCAAGAATCAACAGTTTCCTTGTGATTAAAGACAGTCATCCAAGGGAAAGATCTATCCAACTCTCTACTTTGCCTGCATCCAGTTTGTAAAAGGCACTGCCAGTATTTGCATGTCTGTAACACAGAATCTCTACACAGAAATCATCTCCCCCCTCCAAAAGAAACAGTGTTCCACCATATCTCTGTATCTTCCAAAATGAAGGAACTCAGTTTTTTATTTTTATTTTTCCTTCTGTCTCTATTTTCCATACTGTGTAACTAATTATGGTTTATTTTGGTCAATTACGCTAACACAGATTTATTTAGTTCTGAGGTTTTTTAAGCAGGACATCTGTCCTTTGGAATTCAGTGAAATGCCACGTGTCCTAATGGTATTCATACATAGGAATTAATCAATGCCCAATTAAATTAGAAGCACTTTTTTTCATGGATAAAAATGTTTTCATTAATACACCAAACATTACAACACAACCCTAAACAAGAGCCACAATTTAATGACGTAACATAGGCTTGCAAGCTATTCATTTATTCACATCTTCTCTAGCCATTTCCTAAGGATAAAAATAAACACAAGCTTGATACCTTTGCCTCAACTTTCACAATCTCAACTTTCACAAAGGAGTAGATTTTGAAAGTCATAATATAAAATATCTGGAGGATTCTAGGTTCAGGGACCCTGGTAAAACAGCTGAACGATTAAATCTGAACTACTAAAGCTGAACTATTAAACTATTAATATCAATAAAGGCTGAAATGGTTTCAGCTCCAACACACACTTTTTCTTTTCTTTTTCATCCCATGATGGTGAACTTTACGCTATTAAAAGCAGTAAACAGCCCATGGTCTCCTGCTAACGTCTGGGCTACCCAGATCCCTAGTTCTTACTGAAGCAGGTTTTAATTGGTATCAGGATTCAGGGTGAGTCCTTCGAACACGCGCAGCAACGAAGTAGCCAACCGTTCGCTGTGCAGAAACTGCTCACTGAGGAAACCCGAATAGGATTTCGCCTAAATTCCCGCCCGCTCCAGAGGTTAAGAGCTGGGTTTCAAAAACTCAGGAGGACCCCCTTCAACTCGGCAGCACTGCGCCCCAGAGCTGCCCCTCTTTTTCATGTATTGATAACTTAGCCTGTGGCAGTCAACCTTTGATTACGAAACGTCGTTGTCGCTGCGCGTCTTCTGACGGGGCTGCATCGAGATTATTGCTCCCCGAAGCCTGAAGCGTTCGCGCATCGGCGATCCCCAGAAGGGAACTCCGCGTGTCTGCCTCTGGGGCAACTGGCCCCATGCTCCGAGGAGCTCCAGAGCCTGGATGGGAAGTATCCGAGCTTCCCCTCCACAGCTACCCGGATGGAGATGCGGCTGGAGGCGGACTCGCGCCTTTGTGCTGCCGGGATCAGCGGCGGAACTAACCGGAGCGATTGCAGCGCGTCGGCGGTGTTGGGCGGCTTTTCCTTCCTTGCGCAACTGCAAATGGTGGAGTCAGCCTCGAAGCTTTGGCCGCGGTTTGTTAGGTTCCGCATTGGCGGAGGGGCAGGGAATAAATCCCACTGGAATCACTGGGCCTTACTCCAAGTGTAAGGGATGTAGGATAATACATCCCTAAAGCCAGTCAGCTTTAGAAGGAGGTCCACCAAACTCCGCGCTTCTTCTAGAAAGGTGTTAAGTGGGACTCCCTTTTTCTCGGGGGAAGCAGCACCGCTTTTAAAAGAGCTGATCCTCCTGCAGCAGTTATAATACCAGTAACAACAATATATTTGAAAAGATGCCGATTCCTTTGAACCAAAGGAACCAAAATATGAATACAAAAGTCCTTACAGATCAGTTTCTGCTTTTGAATGGGTACAGAAAGGTCTTTAAGACAGGCAAGGGCAGCCACGGTACTCTAGTGTTTCTTACCCTCAGCAACATGAAGCCTGTAGACTTCAACTTCCAGAATTCCCCAACCAGCATGCTGGCTGGGAAATTCTGGGAGTTGGAAGTCCACACAGCTGCAAGTTGCTGAGGTTGAGAAACCCTGCTCTATGTGCTTATTTCTATGAAATTATTATGAATACAGTACAGAGGGAGAAGGGATGCCCAATATAAGGAGCTTCTCCACCCTCATCACCACCACTTGGTGAAAGAAAAGACACTCAAGACTCAGGCATTTTTACAGGTTCTTCTTTGTGAAGGAAATCCAGATCTTGATTGTGCTTCCACCATAGCTCTGTTAAGATGGACAGATTGTCCCTGAGTCTTGAGGCTGATGTTCTGCCCCTTGCAGTTGGAGGTAAGGACACAAAGGAGACTCTCTCTCTCTCTCTCTCTCTCTCACACAAACACACACAACCCTTTAGTGTATACGCGTGAAGGAATTCTGATCTGAAAAAAACACAGCTTACAAACACCTTCTGATGAAACAGTTCAATTTTTTCCCATTTTATTTGTAACGTATCCAGGACAGAAAACCTTAGTTTCTCTGAAAGACTGCCAGCCCTGCTAGGTAGGCCAAGAAGTCAATACCACAGGAAAGCTAAAACTGCTTTTATTGAGATTGGCTATAATAACAGGATCTTGCAAGCGTAACTGTGCTGCACCTCCTCCCCCTTCTTACACTTCAGTTAACTAGGGAGGTGCCTGCCTGAGCCAAATATTATTTTGTACAGTAGTTCTGGACTTTAAAAATGCATCAGTCCCTTTTGCCTAGATAAGAGTTACTGAATTGTGAACTCTCATGAGCAGGATGATTCTAGAGACACAAGACTCAAAGCATGTTTTTTTCTTTTTGTTTTATTGCTGATGAGGCAAAGGAGACATTCACTAGGCATGTTAGATTGCATCATCTTAGCTATTAAATCAAGAGTTTCAGTAATGTTATTGCTTCTGAATATAATCAGTAATTAATCAAATTCTGCAATTAATGTGGAGAAATGTGGTATTCTAAATCAGACAGACTTTGACTCTGTCTATATCACTTTAGTAAAGAGCTTCTCAAAGTGACATCAAATTACTTGTCACAGTCAGATTGTGATGTGGCTCACGCTTGCTTCCTTACTTTCTTTGATGAACTGCAAGGTCTGAGGGATCATAAGAAAAAATTCAGCAAAATTGTAACTGTAAAGATCATTGAAGAAAATTCAGTCAAAATGCAAACTAAAAAAAAGGGAGAGAATCTGCTGTATCTCTCATCCCACACCCCAATTTCAAAGCTATTTCTGAACTCAACAGAGGAAATAGTATGCTTCCAAAAACTATGATTTTAAAGTAAAGGTGTTTGTTCCTATTTGTGATGACACAATCTATGCATATAAACCACAATTTATAGACCACTCCCATGATTTAAATGAAGTCAATGCAATCCATCCAAACTGCCATTACTTTCTTGATTTGAAGAAACTCAGATCACTTGGAAGACATTACAATTGTGATATGGATGTATTTGAAGCAGGTTTATTTCCTAAAATTCTAGAGTGGTATGAACATGATTATGTGCCATCAAGTTTTATTTATTTATTTATTTATTAAATTTATGTCACCGCCCGTCTCCCCCAATGGGGGACTCTGGGCAGTTTACAATAAAACAACACTAAAAACATAGCCATCTAAATTACCATTAAGATATAAATAAAATAAATTAAAAATCCAAGTGGAGATGGAACACAATCACTAAGAGGTGTTATGGCGCTAGCCATCCCCAGGTGGAGGATTGCTGACTCTTAGTGACTCCATAGATAGACTTCCTCCATGACGATCTGTCTCTAACCTGGGAACTAAATGATATATATATATTTGCACTGTGAGGTATTTTAGACTAAATTCTGGGATTATATTTTGCAACTAGCTGCAACAGTCCAAGAACACATTCTCTGATATCACTCATCGGATACCTTTCCAAGTGTCCACATTGAACAATTTTTTGTTTAGAGATGAACAAAAGAATTTCACTCAGAATAGCCAATATGATGTCTATTTTCTTTCGTAAATTATTTATAATCATCACATAACTGAATTAGAACTGAACCCCTTTTGCCTCTCTATGGTTTGTCTCTAATTTTCTCAAGTTACTATTCAGTTGTTGTGGACGGCACTTTTGCTATGCAGAGCAAAGCAACCTGAATCATTCTCAGTAGCCTGCCTGCCTACCTATTTATCTATCAAATTTTATCACCACCCATCTCCACCACAAAGGAGGGACTTTTTCCAGTTGCTGTATACCATCTGAGTAAACATAGGCTCATCACTTCTTCCTTCCTTCCCAGTGAAACGGCAACTAACAGAGCAAACCATAACATTTTCCAGTGCATTGTATTCCAGCTAGTGATATTATCTGTACCAGATTGAAGTGAAATGATGCATAATTTCTCAGATTTTGCTGCTGGGAAATGTTTTAGCATTAGCTGCATTGACTTTTCTTACTTTTACTGTACAATGTCACTTGGCCTGGATAACTTGTTTAAATACATAGGCACACACCTCTGTTTTAGTCAACAAACTAGCACATGGCACTCTGAGTTATTTTCCTCGTCCCATTCATCCTATCCTCTGACTCACTAATACAGGTAGTCCTTGGGTTCAAGTCCTCTTTAGCTATTTTCAGTTTTTAAAGTAGTGCTTTCTCTCCTCCCCAGACACAATTTTTGCGGTGTATATGATATGACATGCTTCACTCCTGTCTGGTTGCTGATGCAGTCAGGATTGTGATATGCCCAGCTCCTCTTGGCCCCTTTAGCAGCCATGGGCATGTCCCTCCCCACAGTTGCCAAGCACTGTCCTCTGTGGCTATTTTGGCGCAAGCTCTAGGAGAGACAAGAAACATGGTTTCTGTATAGGGTTATGCCTACAAAATGCCTGAATAGCACTAAATTTATTTTTGAACACAGGTTCAGTGCTCTTTTGAACAAGTGTTGGTCCGTGCTGCTGTAAAGGACAGTTGAGATGACCTCAAGGAAGGAATGACTGAACTGTTCAAGTGTTTTCTCTGTGACGCACTATGGAAATGAAAGTTGGATTCTGAAGAAGCAGGAGAGAAAGAGTATTGATGCTTTTGAACTTTGGAGTTGGAGAAGACTCCTGAGAGTACCACAGACAGCCCAGAAAACAAACACATGGATCATTGAACAAATCAGCCCAGAGTTCTCACTCGAGGCACAAAATGTCCAGGCTCAAATTGTCCAATTCAGCCACATTATGTGAAGTTTTAGTCCAATTCAGCTCTCTGAAGAAGGCTCTAGCACTGGGAAAGGAAGAAGGAAAGAGAAGAAAAAGATGACCAACAGCAAGGTGGTGGGACTCAGTTATGGTAGCAATGAGTGCACCATTAGAAGACCTGAAGGACCAGGTTGGGAATAGATTGTCCTAGAAAAAAATTACGTGGTGGCTAAGGATCGACACTGACTTGATGGCACATAATCAAATCATCATAACTTTTCCCTAAAGATTTGCATGAGCCTGTACAAATTTCAGAATCACTTTAAGAGTCCTGGCCTCTCATTGCTGGGATTAAACTTGCAAAGGATGATCTAAGGGAAAATCACATAAAGTACATTATGCAATTTAGAGCTGAAAGGAAGAATGGAGTCTTTGTGAGTCTGATTTTAATTGGGCATTTTCTGTACTGTACAGGTCTCCAATTTATCGCTAATCAGCCTGAGACTTTTGAAATCGTTGCTTAAAATGTATAAGTAAATAAATTATGCAGTAATTCTTTCCATCAGACTTATCTGTTCTTATGTAGAAACCATTATGTAAACTTTCCTTCTTTAGCGAGCCTATCTTTAGTTTCCCAGAACCATTTCTGCTGCCCTGGCTGAAGGTTTCTAGTAAACATTTCATGCTGGCATTGATCAGTGGTTTTATAGCATCATAAATACACATAATGCTTTATCCAATTAAGAGATAAACTGCCTGCAGTAATGTACTTGCTACAGATGGAGTCATCCTATAGTTTTTACATTCAACAGGGGATCATTCTCACTTGGCAATTAAAACAATACAGCTGAGAAAAACAGATAGATACAAATAAATAATTTTTAATTCTATGAACATTTTGTATACAATATTGCCTGAGTTAAGAGGTTTATTTATATTATATTTGATTCCACCCTTCCTCCAGACAGCTCAAAACAGTATGTACCTGGCTCCTTCCTTACTAATTTTGTCCTCACAACAATCCTGTGAGGTAGGCTAGCTGAGAAAAGATTGTTTTTATTCAATTTATATCTCACCTTCATTTTATACAACTCAAGGCAGCAGACTTGATCTTCCTGCCTCCTTTTTGTCCCCACAACAATCCTGTGAGGTGGGTTGGGCTGACAGAGAGCGATTGGCTCAATTTCACCCAGCTGGCTTTCATGCTTACCCAGTGACCTGTGTGGCTGAGTAGTGGGGATTTGAGCTTGATTCTTTTTTATTCTGACATTGGAAGGAACTGGTGGTTCTGACATTGATCTTCCTCCTTCAAGCTTGAAATATCATCTCTAATCTTGGAGAGGGAATTTTGATGCATCCTACAATTGTTGGGAAACTATCCCATAGGTTTGCAGCCCCAGAGTAAGATGTATTATCTGGGAATGAATTCATTTTATTAAAGGATCCTTTTTCTCTTCCCTCAAGTCTTTCTGCTGAGCAGACACTCCACGATGTCTTGCCACATACCACAGCAGAATTATGGGCAGCACCTTGTGACCCATAAAACATTACAGCCATCCTTCATACTCCTTGGAGTTGCTTCTGAGCAGACCATTGCGCAAATCTAAGATCATCTGCTGAAGTGACTGACCTCAATCAGTCCCAGACTGATACCAAAACACACCCAAGGGAAATCAAAATATTACAAAAGATGCGAAGGGCAGACTCATTTATATGTGTTCAGATATAAAGGAAAACAGAAGGGGGACTATAATCTGCACTTTCTACATTCCATTTATCTCTTGTTTCTCTGTTTACACACCTCCAGGGCCAGCCAAGTTTGCATGTGTAGCTACAACTCAGCATTCCACACATCAGATGAACTATATCACAGCCCACCAAAGCTATTCCTTAATAAATGTGTAAGTTATTAATTGCCATATTTCTTGTGGCTCTTCAAGTAATGATATTCGCTGCATGCAAATGCTAGGCTCAACTGTCGTTGAACACTGCATGAAAACGCCTGTCCTTCTCTCAGCAAGACCATGGAAAGTTGACCAACTGGGATCAAATTCTTATTTGCTATTTTCTGCCGATTTAGGCAATGGCTGGATTTGTGCATCTTGCTGAGACATAGGATGGATTAACATCCTATGTGAATCCAACCGTGGAGGGAAGCTGCTGTTTGCCTAAAACCAGGACTGGGTAGCAAGAATTGCTTTATACATGAAAAGGGAAGGAACATACATGCTCAGGATTCCTTCAATAATTTTTATAGCTAGAGATCAGCAGTTGATGAATTATGGTTTGCATTATTTTAGAATATTTCTGCCCTTTCTTCAGCTAGAAAGACTTCTAGAATGCTTCCCAAATCAATAAAATAATTTATTCAATAATTTATTCTCATCCACAGGGGGGATCAAAAAAGACAAGTCCCCTATTTTGGCTTTAAAAAGACACAGCAAAGTAAGGATGGGGAGGGAAAAGGAATCAAGAACACAGGCGCTAATTTGTAACGTTATCTAGGTGGTTCTTTTATAAATCAGGAGGAGAAAAAAAATAAATCTGCCCTAGCTGACCCTTTTATTTCCAAGGGTTCCCCAGTAAAAAATAATCATGATAAAGTACCACTAGTCAGACTGAATTACCTGACCCTCCTTAGTCTGTCCAGCTGGAAATCTCTTGACTCTTCCACCCAGGACATCTCCCTTCAGTTCAGTGCCACAGAAAATTAGAAAGGAAGGTGTTTGAGATTCTCCCGCCAGACCCCAGAAATACAGACATTAACAAGCCTTGTGCCAGTCCTGAAACAGAAGAAGGAGCAAGGCAGTTCTGCCTATTGGGAGAGTTTTAAAGGGAATTTATCTTACTAAGCCAACGAGGCCAAATCTCTAGATATAAAAATGGGAATTATTGAAAAAAAGGGGAATATATTGGAAAAGCAAGGTAGGACAACTATCGCACACATAGATTTCTAAATAAAACCAATATAATCACTGCAGTTAAACTAGTTCCTCTTACCTGCTTGATTAAGAGTTTATGATTCACGACATGTCCAGAGAGTATTGCTAGAGATCATCTGAGCCTCCTGCTTAGATGTGCATAGACAGGCTCTTTCTGTTTCTTCTTCTTCCCCTTCTTGGCCACTACTATCAGTTTTTGTTCAGTATGGAAGATAAATTAATGCTGTTTTGGAGCCACTTTTGCCTTGCCTAGTCTGACCCAGTTCTGATTTCCCAGGTCTGATTAGCAAGTGAGAAATTATCTAGTGACTGACTACACCTTTCTAGAGTTATATATCCACACACTAGTTTTCACCAGTTTTGCCATTGTATAAATGGAATTACATGGGAGAGACTTTTTTGAGGAAAACCAAGATGTTTTTGTAGTTGTGCTATACCAAGCCTACAGGTTTTTGCCATTACAAGAAGTCAGAATGGATAGCTCAAAGACAGGGGGTTCCCCAAACTGCTGATCTCTCAGCTGAGTCAGCACAGTGGCCCTGTTCCTTGGTTCCTCCTCTGCTCCAGCCTGAAGGAATGTTTGATGACATGAGAAAAGCTAAAGCCAATGAAAAAAGCAAAGGCCTTAGAGCTGGTGGTCACATTGAAATACAGCCATAGTGGTTAGCTGGTAATTTAAATCTAGCAAGGTTAAATTAACCATGTGTTTTGAGGATCAAGACAAAAATCTGAATCTAATTTCCATAAATAAAAAAGGGTTAGAAAACTTTAATTAGCATTCTACCTTACTGACATTCTTTATAAAGCCAGGAAAAGGAGGCTGTGATCCTTAGGAGATTAATTAAAGCAAAACTTTAATGAAATCTGGTAAAGACTGCCATCTGAAGTGTGTTTAGGACTCCAGTCACAACTCTTATGTCAGCTTCTGGGCAAGCCAAGTTTTTCTAGAATAAATTTGAGGCATACCCACAATACTGATTTTTAAAAATGATCATCCTTTGACATGTGCAATCACAGTAAAGAAAAATATTGGCTAGGTTGAAACACTGTGCCAAGCCATGATTTCTATTAATTATGATTTATTGAACAAATTAGACACTAGGCTAATGCTAAGCTATGATTCATTTAACCAGATTTATTGAACAAAGCACAATTGGTACTGTTTGCTCAACACACTAATCCATCAACCATGGCTTATGAACTACAATTACTATGGTCACATATTAAGCCAAAACCAAACGTCACATTACTGTTTAGCACAACACATGAAATTATCGGTGTGTGAATTGGCATTTTCTAAGAAAATTCTTCAGTTAATTCCACAAGTACGCAGATACATTTCTAAACATCGGTTATCCAGAACTTGAGATCTGCCATGGATAGAGCTTCCTCTTCATTTCACATCCCAAAACATGGATTAGCATAACATGTTGATGCTGTTTGTTGCCAAGGTACAAGTTTTATATTCTGATAAATTCAAATAAAAAATTAATAAGACCAATTTCCTTTCATTAGATTGTATCTTCTAGCAGCTTCAGAGAATTTACAAATCCTATTGGTAATTCTCAGATTAGGGTAAGCAAAAGATTGGGATTAACCGTTAGATCATTGGAAGAACTGCAGTAATTCAGCAAAGATATTGGTCTCCCAATTGTTCAGTAGCAACAATTAAAATTTCTCCTCCCTAAGTGCCGTGGCTAAAACTTACTGCTTGAAGTAAATCCAAAGTTGCATTTCCACGTAACAGGACTTGTGTACAGTACTTGCTCCTAGTGCCTGGCCAGGAGATGTTCTCAGATGCACTAGTAAGATTCGCACATTGCACGATACAATAATGCTTAGAGCCTCTGGACTTGAGCAGCATATAAACTGCGGCAATTAATGAATTAATTAAGTGATTCATTTGGCTTTAGTTTAATGTGTTGGGTGAGCCCACCCAATTGTGCCATATTCATCTCAGCATGATGCACGCCCAGGGTTTTTCTGGAGTCGAGCAACTTTAAAAATGTAATAAACAAAGGTGACTGGGAGTAGAAATGGCGGACGGAAGACAGCTCTGCAAAAAGTGAAGCTGACGACTGTGGCGGAATGAAGAGCTGGCAAGTAGACCGGCTCGTCTTAATTCCTCTTTGGACAAGAAGAGGACTTGAGATCACCCACAAGTGCTCCAGACAGTTGCTTCTCACAAGACAGCAAGACAGCAGTCTCCAGCAGGTTTAGAGCTCCAGGAGACAAGGGAATCTTGCTCCAACTCCAGTCAGCACCTTTGAAAGGACACTGGGTTTGCATTCCTCCTTTTCTAATCACTTTTGGAAGTTGCTGCTTTTCAGCTGTTAGGAACCTTTGGATTGACAGGTTTTACAGCACCAGGTGAGTTTCCTTCAGTCCTTAGCAAAAGAAGTATTAAATACAAGTTTAAGAACTTAAAAAATTGGGGGGTGGGGGGGAATAAACAGGAAAAGGTGATTAAACTTTGATTTTAGAAAGTTACAAATGGACAAAGGACCCAGATAAATTTGAAATAAGATTTTGGAATTAATTATAAGAATCCTTCCTGTGAGAAAATGCTTTTGTTTTTAATTCTTTTTTTAAAAAAACATAAGAAGATTTTAAAAATTGGACACTAGAGGCAGTTAGAAGGAACTAAAGGTTACAATTAAAGGACAAGAACACTTAAATTTGACTTACAAATACAGAATGGAGCAAAATATTTTAACATTGGACATATTGAGTAATATTTTTGAACAATGGACCCAGAAGTTAATTTTAAGAGTGTCTGCCTCTATAGATAGACTGTGTCTAAAAGATGTAATGGAAGAGGAACAAGTTCTACCTGAGAAGATTGAGACTGAGTTGCAAGTGGATTTAAAAATGACAGGCTACAAGAATGACATGGAAAAAGATGTTATATTGGACATACAAAAGAAATTGGCTGATGTCTTAATAAGTAAAAGGGATATACAAACAACAAATAAAGAGAGTGACCTGGATAATTTTCCTATATTGGATTTACAAAAGAGGCTTGTTAAAGCTTTGAAGAATTTTGTGAGAAGAGACCAAAAAAATATGAAAAGAAATCAAGTTCTAGGACATTATTTGAAGGGACTAAAGATCAAGATTGTTAGAAGTAAAAGGAAGGAATATAAAGTTGGTTTATTTGATCAAGGTTAAAATAGGTATGTTGTTATCTCTGGTAACCATTAATGGACTTTTTTTTGCTCAGGACTGAAATAACAAGGCTTCAAGGATTTGTTTATGGATAAGAGATGGCATATGGGAAGAAAAGATGATTTGTTGTATTTTAAGAGAAGGTGATAAGTTACTAAAATTGTTAAAACTTGTGACAAAGGCGGAATTCATTTCTTTATATATTTTTCTTTTTCTTTACTATATTCTTATTTTTTCTCTTTTCTCTTTTTTCTTTCTTTTTTGCACCTTCTGTTTTATTTTATTTTTATAATTTGTATTATTGTTGTGATTGTAATTTTTAATAAAATTACTATAAAAATAAAAATCTAATAAACAAATAAAAGTAAAATAAAATAAAATGCATGAACACAACCAACATTTTGCAGTTGACTCCAGTGGTTGTATCTGTGTCCTAATTTTAAAAAAAGTAAATCCTGCAAGTACAGATATGCCAAATGATTTGAGGGAAAAATGTTTGAATGCCACACCATTCTGTTCTTATCTCTCTCAAAGTATTTTGATATCAGAATGGACTCTTCAGGCCTTCCTGAACATGTTCTAATCTTGAAATGGGCTGTTTCAACTGCTAGAACTCTTCTGGAAAGATTGGTATAGAATGTTTGAGTATAGAGACATTTTGACCATGAAATGTTACCCCAAATGGTAGTCTAATAGGTTATTCAAGTTTATACTGTAATTATATGATTTCATTTTTGTTTTTAACTTTTATTTTAGTCTCCATAAATGGAATGGCATATAAGTTGATTAAATAAATATATAAATAATAACCCTTTTGCGTACCTCTACCTGCAAGCCTGTAATCTGTCCCCACTTTCTTAGATTCTTTTCATTGTACTCAGAATTGCAAGTGAATGTAGGGATGCTCAGTTTGTCAGTTCAGAACAGAACATATAGAACGCCATGTCTGGGACATAGTGAACTACTTCTGATTTGGAGGATTTATTTCTGGGTATGGCCAAACCAGTCCTGGAACACCATGGTTCAGGAAAGGATGTGGCATGGTCCAAACTCCTCTAGAATGTTCTATTCCTGAATCTGTGAGTTTTGCAAATCCCTAATTGAAAGAAATTCGGAATGATTTGAGAGTCAAGAATCATACTTGCATGGAGAGTAAATTATTGTTTTATTTATGTACATGATACTGTATCTGATTAAACTTATCTTTCCTGCATAAATGAATATTGTGTTATGAATAAAATATTTATGGCCTCCTGGGCAATTTGCTTTAGTAGTATTCGTTTTCATATTAGACTTTTAATTCATATGATACAGGCTAAATCAACTTTTTATATTTCATAGATTCTTAATGAGTTTAATAACCAGCATGCTGTCCTGTTTGAATGATTTAAATTATTACTTTTAAAAGAAACCTATATCCTAAATTAATGCCTGTTAAGTCTTTCTGGCAGAGAAAAGACAAATAGGAGTGAATAATCTCCTTAGGGAGATAAGTAGTGCTGAAATAGCTAGAAGGGATTTCATAACAAAATGTACTGATTTTCTCCCTCCTGTTTTGTTTACCTTCTACTCCTGTTCCTGTTTATTTTTCTTTGCTGTATTTGTACTTTATGATCAATAAGGGAGACTTGGAACAGATTCAGGCAGAAGACTGATAAGCATTTGTCAGGAATGCTTGAATCTGGATTCCTGAACTTTGCAGGAAATTGGACTCTGAAGCTTAAATGCCCTCTTCCAATTCTATGTTTTTATGAACATGCTGTATATCTGGAGTGCACAGGAGTATCATTTGGGGACCCAGTTCAGACTTTAACATAGGACACACAGAGGTTAAGGTGTTGGACTAGGAATGGAGAGCCCACGTTCTAGTCCACCCCTTGCTTTAGAAGCTCACTGTGTGACTTCTATCTCATGTACTCTTGTTATGAAGAAACATCAGAGGAAGAAACACTGCGCATGCCACCTTGAGGTCCTGAATGAATGATGGGATATAAAATCTAATAACTAAATAAAAGGTTTTGTCTCATATATACTATCTCATACATCAAGAAATTAAAGTGTTTCATTTTAATTCTGAAATATTGTCTGTTTTTTAAATCAGAAACATACCATGACCGATTAGAGCTTTGATGCAAGTATGGTAGTAACCTGTTCTTGTGTGGTGTTCGTGTGTGAACATATATATGCTAAATGCTGGCTGGGTTCACACAATGTGCTAAGGAATTGCTGGCTTGTTGAATAAATTTCACTGGCTTCATACAACACGCTAAGCCAAAACAAAACAAGTTGTAATTTGACTTAAATCATATATATATATGGGGTATGTAAGTTGTACCAGGAATTGACTTCTCCTGTCCTGAAAATTAATACAACTACCTTCCAGGAAAGTGTTCATACTCAAGATTGTCTTTTTCCAGGTCAATATGGCAAATTTGTTTGTCTATAAGGTGCACAAAACATCCTGCTTTTGCTGTAACAAATTAACATGCCTGCCACCCTTGAAACAGATTATTTACCATCAGTAATTATTTTCTCCTGTACAAGGAACTCTAGGTCTAGCAGGTAAGAAGGTATGAGATATAGAAAAGCAAAGTTGTACTGTGTCTCAAAAATCTTATCTAACTTTACAGACTTTGGAAAGGTCAGTCAGCAGCTCTCTCTTCAGAATCTCATTTGTTCTGTTCTAGCACTACTTCTGATTGGCTCTGGCAAATCTCACAGGAGATTATTCTATGACAAAATAGGTATATAGATACAGGAAAATAAGTTTTGGTAAATTCTCTCCAGTGTGATATTCAACTAAGCTTAAGATTTTACTCTCATGAGGCCAGATAATGGATAATCTTCCCATTACATCAGAGGGTTTTGTATCCTGGATCCCTAAATGTGCCAGATCTGGATTTTAAACCTACAAGAAACTGATTAGGATTGCACCAATTTGCTTAGTTTTAACTTGGCATCTTGTACAAACTCAACAAATCATAGTTTGGTACAAGGTATGAATCCAGTTACCATAAGCAGACTACCGTATCATGTGTGATCATTAACTGGCAGCAAAAGCTATTGCTCTCTGTAAGTCTTTGCTGCTCTATCTGATGCTTGTCCAAATTTCTGCAGATATGTAGACCTAGCCAAGAGTACCCTAAAGAGTAGTTTAGCTGTTCAGATCCCCAGCCTAAATTAAAGCTTATGAATCATAAAAGTGCTAAAAGAGGTGCTTTTGTTACACCAATGATGGTGTTGGCAAACAACTTGAAAATCTCCACATACCTGCTCTAATGTATGTAAATGTTGTGTATTGTGGAATAATGGTATTAAATATATTTTATAAAAGTACTTCCTGAGGCCTTTGTTTTAAGCATAATTAGTGGGACAAACCAGTTTGTGTGCTGTACCACAGCAGAGCTACTAAATCTGGGCTGCAAAAATTTGTATGACCACTAGCTGACAGAAAGGTGTTAGAGTTTTCTTTATCTCATTGCCATCATCTCATAGTTATCCTGATTTTTGCAGCCCAGATCCAGGGGCTGTAAGTTTTAGTTTAATATTCAAGCTGGTCAATTCATTCCTCCTCTCATAATTGTCAAGTTGGCACTCTGTGTTTAACTCTTACTGGAAAGGGTCTTCAAGGAGCTATCTTCCAATACTACCCCTTTTTAACAACATGTTTATTTCAGGATTGTCTACTTCATCCCAACTGATACCACTCTTGTTAATGGTCCTGTTGTGATTGCTATTTTATCAGCCATCAAACACTTGATTTAACAATTGGAGGAATGATGGCATCAACAATAAGGCCAATCTAGGTTGTGCTATTTCTATTTTGACCCTTAAGTTTTTGGCTCAGCAAGATGCCCTGACAGTCTTAAGTCTTCTTGTACTCCCCTCCTTTAGCAAACAGGTAACTACTAAATTAGCTTATCAGTACCTGCTGAAGTAGAACTACATAGCTTTTTATGCCTGTGGAAATTTACCTTAGTAGTACAAGCAGTGACTAGGCTTTTTTCAGTGTTGACCTAGGATAAAGATCCATTGCAAATTATTTAAACAGGAAAAGAGGCAGCTGAACAAGCTTTGTTTGCAGGTTTGTAAATACATTGACTTAGTTCCATGAGGATAAGGAAAAAATGCCTTCGGGAAAGAGAGTTAAAATAAACCAGTGTTTTTCAAACTTGGCAACTTTAAGATGTATGGACGTCGTAAAGAATTCCCCAGCCAGAATGCTGGCTGGAGAATTCTGGGAGTTGAAGTCCACACATCTTAAAAGTTGCCTAGTTTGAAAAACACCGGAATAAACAGCAAGAAGTCTGCCATATTTTTTTCTTCCTGGCAATTGCTTTGGCACAATTCCCATTGGTGGGTGTAGGTTAGTAAATGTATTTATGTTACAGAGTTATTTATTAGGTGGCTCTGTTGCTAGGATGATGGTAGAAAGAAGAAAGGGTATGAAGACCTCTGCCTTCCCTGTATTTGATGTCAGCCAAACCCTTGTGGCTAGAGCTCATAGTGTGCCAGGCAAGTGAGCGAGCTTGTTCCAGCAGTAGCACAGCCCAGCAGCTAGTCCAGTTTATGCCAATTCTGAATTGACATTTGACTATGTCCATACAACCGCAATGACACTGCTAAATTGGACCGCCTCAGAAATCGAAGACATTTAGAATCTCTTAATCTCCCTTGCCCTGTCAACTCATGCACATGAAACACACACATCAGATTTAATACAGACTCCATTATATCTTGAACAGATTCATTGAAATCAATGGGACCTAAATTGCTGTGAAGCAATTAATTGCAATGGGTCTACTCCACAAATTACTAGTGTCTTCAGACTCATGAACATGCTGCTGAGAATAGCTGGGATAAATTGGTGGCTTCTTTTTACTTAAATTCCAATGTATTTTAATGGATCACATTAATATGAACATTACATTAATCAGACATGAAATGTTTATAGCACCTCAGGTTGCATTTTAATAAAATGAAACTGCAAAGTCAATTCACATTCCAAATATATTCATAACCTTGTAATAACCTGATAGAAGTCTGATTTTATATTTCTGTCCCTTCAAAGAACTCACAGGGGCATTCTGCTCCTATTCCTAATCTCAAATAGTCCAAAATACCAAAAAGGGAGGAAATCACTCTTTAATTTCAGCCATGGGAAGCACAGAGTAGGACAAGTACTGTCATGTGTGTAATGACATCACTGAGCAAATGACACAGACATTTTGCATGTCATTAGGTGTCATTGAGGCTTCTACTGGAAACCTAAGATTTCAGGGATATGCTTTAGGGATTCTGTGGGATTTAAGGGTGGAAATGGGAACCATTTGTTTCTAGAAGCTTCCCATTCCCATTCAATTGCTATGCTTGAAAAAAGAAAACAGAAAAAAAAAACGCTGCTGAAATTTGGCAATCTTTGCCACTCAGTTTTCAGTTGTGCAATGTTGGTATCACATGCCAGAAACTGAAATTAATTTGATATTTTATAGGCCAAACAACTGAACTGAGCAGGATTTGCCCATTTGCATGCATGGGACTATAGTCCTAATCTCTCTAATACACAGTAACTGAAACATTTTAAGAAAATAAAAGGCATTATAGTTAATTTTATTACCACTAAGGCTGACATTGAAAATTAGTAAAATACTTTCCAGTTCCAATTAATGTAGATTCTTGTACTTTGCCCTGTGAAATGAACAAATCATTAAAATTTCTCTGTGTTGTGTGTGTTTAAACTTGACACTTTTAAGATGAGATATTTTGAGCCTTTCTATATTGGGAGAAACATATTTTATTACATCACTATTTTTTGTACAAAGCTAATGTTCCATACAGCATACTTTTCCAAATTACATTAAAATGCAAATTGGAATGGTTGCCTTACATTTCTTTTCACATATTTTGTATTTGAAGTTTTTATTTGATAAAACCAATATACTGAAAATATACTACATGTTAGTATATTGAAATGATCTGTGACTAAACAAGCAAGCATGATCTCTAATTCTTGGAGCACCACAGAACTTTCAAAAACCACAACGTGAATTGCGTGCTGAATTTCTGTCTTTTATTATGGCGACACCACAAGTTATAATTAAAGTGAAAAAGTTGATAATTTTGTGGCTGGAAGATTCAGTTTCTCTCACTTCCATATTTTCTCCTTTAAGCTAGCTCCTTGCTAAATTGCTGCTTCTTCCTGCCTTCCTCATCCTATCCCATAACTATTGAAATTGTTAGCTTTGAGACTAGGCTGTGGTATGGCCATTGCCACAATCAACTAAATAGCATGGCTGGGACAGGATGTTTATAAGGTGTCTATGCCACGTATATCCAATATGTCTGTGCACTTGAAATGCTTGTATTTTGAAGTGTAGCAACACAGCACACTTGAAAGCTGGAGAGGAAGAGTACATTCTTCTTATAGGGAACCTTTTGAATTAAAACTGCAGCCTTTTGGGGCAAGAGTCATAGTTGGCTTTCAAACGGTACATTCCCTAAAAAGGTCGGGGTCAGGACAAACTAATCTAATTTAATTGATTTGATTTAGATGCCGCCTGATTTCAAACAACTCTGGGTGGCTCTCAATGTAACAAAAAAGATAAAATACAACAATTCAAAGAAGACCAACAAAACAAGAAAGACGCAAATAAAAAACAAGACAGTGAATCCAATCAACAACAAAACTCATGACAGGCTCCAGCCACCCTAGCCCAAGTCCTGGGAGGACAGTCAGGTCTTCAAGGCCCCCTGGATATGGGAGGAACTTCATTACAGAGGGCAGGTGTTGTGAGAGACTCCTGAGTCCCAAAAGATGGTACTGTTTAATTGAAGGAACCCAAAGCATGCCAATTCTGTCAGTTCATATTGGCTGGGAGGACACCATGGCAAACAGTCCCTCAAATAGCCAGACTCTATCACATGTAGGCTTTATTGGTCATAACCGGCACCTTGAATCATACCTGGAAGCAGACTGGTAATTAATGCAGCTTGTGGAGCAGAATGATCACATGGGCATACCAAGGCATGCCCGTCACTGCTCGCACTGTTGCATTCTGGACCAGTTGAAGCTTCCGGGTAGTCTTCAAGGGCAGCTGCATGTAGAGCACATTGCAACAGTTGAACGGTTGAGATGACTAGGGCATAAGTGACTGTCTGAAGAGCCTCCTGAATAAGTTTGAATAAACTAAATGGAATCCATGATGTTGCCTAATTATTTAATAGCTTAAAAAAATTAAAATGCAGTTTTATGGTCACTTTTAGAGAATGTGCATTTCTATGTTAGATAATAAGGTTTAAACCACTTCCATCTCATTTGCAACCCTAAGCAACTGGGACTGATATCTTTTGTGATTGAAGGTGTTAAGGGGCAAAATTGGAATCAATGTTTGCTTTAAGGTACCAGTGCAGCCCTTAAAAACCTGCACTGGCCTATTGTTTTCTATTAGATTAATTAGTACCAATTCACCTTTTAAAATTCCCCAACTTCCCCATAGTAAAAAAAAAAAAGGGGGGGGTCTTACCTATTCCAGCACCATCACAATATCACTAGGCAGGTCCTCAGGTATGGCAGATCTTATTAAAACTGCCAGGCTAAAAAAAGTATAGGAAAAGCCCTGAATGGGAATTCAAATGGACAAAAACTCTTGATATTGTCAAATTTTCTGAGCAACACATCAAAATCTTGTGATATTTTGTGATCTCTTGAGATATTTTTTTTTTTTTTTTAAAGAAAGATGTTTATTTTAGGGTCCCTAAACAGAGGCCATCTGCAGTACATTCCTGGACCATCTGCGGTTCCTAGATGACAGGCTGGAAACCACTGTATTAATCAAGCTAGAATTAAATAACTTCCATTATGGCTGAGTGTGATGTGTGAACCCAACCAATATATCATGGAGACATTTAAGACTTTTTGTGTGTGTGTGCCTTCAAGTCAGTTTTGAGTCCTGATAACTGCCTGGACTAGTCCCTGCAGTTTTGTTGGCAATGTTTTCAGAAGTGGTTTGCCGTTGCATCCTTTTTAGGGCTGAGAGGAGTGACTGGCCCAAGGTCACCAATCTCGTCTTTTTGAAACCAAGAGAGATAATTTAACAGCTATCAACTATGAATAACCATAGCCTTGTTGACAGAGAAGCTAATGCATACATTCAAGTGCATGTATTTGGTTCATATATTTTACTAAGCCATAAAGTGTTTTGTTTGGGTATGGCATAGCACTGTGTGTGAATCTAGACACTCTGGTTCATTCCACAAACTATGCCTAAAACAAAGTTCTCAGGAGGTGCTGATACAGAGTAAATGCTTTTCCAAAACATACAATTTTTATATATGTTAGAGCAGCTGTGAGGAGATCCTCAAGTTGCTTATCAACATCACCACTGGTGTAATAAAAACCACCTCTTTTAGCCTTTTTGCAGTGTATATTCTTTAATTTAGATGAGATCTGAACTCCAAAGCTACTGTTTAGGGAACTTTTGGACAGAGATATCATATCTGGGCTGAAAAAATCCAGATGACTGCTAGACAGGAGGAAAAGTTACAGAGAAATCTAACTCCTTGCTGCCAGCTAGTGGTTTTTGGTAGTTTTGCAACCCAAATACAATAGCCTTACTCTTGGCATAGCACCCTCATTGCGTTTTTGCCCTTTATTGTCTGAGATTTTCCATGTAAATTCATATCATTGGGGGAATTAGAGGATCTGGGCTTTTGTTTTTAATAACAATCTGAACCTACATAATGTAAACACTTCCCTCAAATACATGCAACATAACTTTCTTTTCTGGAAGATGTTTTGGTAATCTGTGTGGGCGTAGCATGGCTCAAAATGTAATGTAAAAATTAAAAAGTGTGGGCAAGTTTGTACTGTAAAAGAAAATGGCAAAATTAACATAGATATAATAGGAAATAACATGAGAATAACAGAAGAAACGTGGGGAGGAGAAAACTTGAGAGCAGATGATAAACTGAAAGAACACGGTATAAATAGCATGAGAAACCTTTGTAGGTTCTCAACAGACTTAACACAATCTTATTCAGTTAAACCGGAATAAATTTAATCTGATCCAGATTCACCAGACCCCTCCAGGGACGATGGATTACAATATCCATACTCCAGACAGGTTGGATAAGGCTTGATGCAGTCCAACTGAAACGAATGTTGTTTATTCGTTTAGTCGCTTCCGACTCTTCGTGACTTCATGGACAAGCCCACGCCAGAGCTTCCTGTCGGTCGTCAACACCCCCAGCTTCCCCAGGGATAAATACAAATTGGGCATTTTACGGGGCAAATTGACAGTATTTAGAAAGGGGTATCTATTATTGTTCTAAATTATCTTCCGCTCCCCTTCTGTTGCCCCTTTAATTGCTCATCCCTTTCCCGCCCTATTCTCGCTTTCCTCACACAGGAGACATACATTACCAGGCGATCGAAGAGGGAGGAGCGAGGGAAATGTACTTGGGATTCTGGGATACGTAGTTCCGTTCCTTTCCCCCTTCCCCTAATGGTTTCTTACGAATCTCTCCCGAACCACGCGGAAAAAAGGCCCGGCATACATTTCCCAGAATGCCGCGGAAGAGCTGGCGAGAGAGGGTGAGCCGACCACAGAGGGCGCGGGACCTTGAGCCTTCCGGCGGGTGGCCGCCGGTGGAGGAGAGGCGGAGTTTCCTCTTCGGCGTCCCGTGATCTGCAGGTGGGCGAGCGCGCGAGCGAGCGCGTGCCAGAAGGGGGAGGCGGGGGACAGGGGCGGCAGTGGGGGACGCTTCCTCCGGCGGCCGCATGGGGCGCTGGAGAGTCGCTGTCGCCGGCTGCTGAGGAGAGCGGCTCGGCGATCGTGCGCGCCGGGCAGAGCGACACGACCTCCGCGGTTGCGTGGTTGCGGATAAGGGAAGGACGAGGCGCGGAGCAAGAGCGGAAGGCAGCCGGTCGACGATATAAACCGAGCGGAGGCTGCCCCTGCCATGTGGGGGTAGGCGTCGGTAGACGCGCACAGGCGGCCGCCTTGCCTTCGCCGGCCGAGACTGAGCCCGTGAGGCGGGCGGTCACGGGCAGAGTCGCCGCCGCCGCCTTACAAGCGGCTGACAATGAAAGTGAAAGGCAGGAGCCGAGGAAGGGGAGGCGGAGGAGGCGGCTGCCGCCGGGGTTGCGCCTGCCGCCGCCGCCGGGCTGAGTGATCCCGACCTCCCGGTGCGCTCTCTCGAGGGATTCCCGAAGAAAGCTCCCGCCTTTGCTTCTGCCTCCTCATACATTGGCCGTGTTTTCCTCGGGGGTGCCCACGAAGAGGGTGCGTGTGAACGCTGGCTCGCCTCCTTTCCCTTGTCTGCAGCTGCTTTTCGAGCGGGGCCGCGTGGATCCTGGAAGGCGAGGGGAGAGGCTGCCGCTGGTGCCGCGACGGGCGTTGTGATTCAGGTTGTTTCTCCGCACTCGCCGCTCCCCTTGGCTTTAAGAGGGAAAAGGTAGCTGCTTCTGTTCAGGCTGGCTGCAGGGGATAAGCCTAGATAAAGTGGAAGCGGAAGGCCAAACCGCTTTGCCGTTTTCCTCGACGTTTCCTGTTGCTGCTGCTACTGTGTTCCCTGGAAGACAGGGCTAGGATTGCGGTAGTGTGGAGCATTTTGGGGTCTCCATAGCTTGAAGGAGAAAGGTGGAGATGCCAGCCAATACTCTTACGACTGGAAGATATTTTTGCCTGACAGCTTGAATCAGTAATAAAGTGGCATGAGAACAGCTTTTTTGTTTTTGTATTTTTTTCTCCTTTGAAATTGGTTTATTTTTATTATTAGCATATAAAAATGAATACTGGATTGAAACATGCCATGTATTATACCTTTTTCCAGGGATGGCACTGACCACATTTTTATTTTCTGTTTGAAAAAGCCTTTTATAATGACAAAAAAAAGGAACTAATGCTTTGCCATTGGAAGAAGAAAGAGGCAGTTCATAGTGGAAGAAAATTGGATATTATAGTTTATTTTTCAGTTGCTGCACTTAGAGTTGGTTTTTTGTTCAGAACAATTCATACAAATTCTACTTTTAAAAATTTATATACATTTTTAACAAATCTTTGTGACAAGGATCTTGAATAGAAACTGCTTGCCTGGAAACTTGACCCAAGCATCTTTAAAAAGTGGAACATGAAGTAAAACTGGGCACTTTCTTACACAAAAGGCAGAATGCTTCAAAATTTTAAGTTTTATGATTAATTGACAATTGATTTATATATTAGCTTTTTTAATTCCTATTTTATTCTGTGATTATGCACTTTCAACTTTGAATGGTTTTTATTTAATTGTGAAGAAGGGAAAGACTACTTACATTTCAGAAATGACAGCTTTGAAATCTTCAGTTAGGAATTTTAAAATGCCACGATAAGTTTATTTTAATAAAACACCCAATAGTGTCTTCTCCAAAAGATCTTAGGCAAGAGTTGCTGGAGGAGTTCCTCCTTATTCTCCATTAATGAGTCCTGGAGGTAGTGGTGGAGGACCCATGAAAGACTGTGAATACAGTCAGATCAGCACTCATAGCTCCTCTTCTCCCATGGAGTCTCCCCATAAGAAGAAGAAAACCACTTCCAAGAGAAAATGGGAGGTTTTTCCTGGAAGAAACAATTTTTTTTGCAATGGAAGGATCATGATGGCTCGGCAGACTGGAGTCTTCTACTTGACACTTGTTCTTATTTTGGTTACCAGTGGGCTCTTTTTTGCATTTGAGTAAGTGCGGCTAAAGTTTTTATTTTTTAACCCCTTTCTTACTAACACAACTCTGCAAGAATTCTGTTACCTCATTGATGGTACATTGTATAAGTAAATTACATTGCATCATGATTTATAAGTTTATATTTAATTCTTGGAGACTTTGAAGTTGAATAATATGCTGGTCTTTGACCTGAATATTCCTCAATTTGGTACCCTCGAGACAGACAGGATTTCAACTCTAGTTTAAAAGACATGTTAGTCTTTTACAGTGCAAAGAAGTCTTGTGTCACTTAAAAACTAATATATTGCTTCATAAAATGTTGGGTTAATCTTTAAAATGGTACAAGATTCTCTGGGGTTAGTCTTTAAAATGATACAAAATTCTTTAGTTTATTCAAATACGTTCAGCCCAACACACTTGGCTGCATATCCATAAGAAGTCTGAGCTGAGTGCAAGGAAATTACCAATTTTCATTGAAGAATTTTTAAATTACTAATTTGTCATTTCAGAAAGTTCTGGTATTAAGGGAACTAACTGTTAATGCTTGAGAATACTTCACAATCAACATAGAAGCAATATTTTTCTCTTGCTCTAATAAAAATCTTCTATATTAAGTTGTATATATCAGGTTAATAGCTTGCCAGTAGGAATAATCCATGAGGTTATATAGTAGGTTTGGGCATCATTTGCATGATCTGCCTAATAAGTGACCATTTTGGTTTTTGCATAAAACTTGCTAACTCACTTAAGAGATAAAACTCTAGGCTAAGCAAATATTTCACAATATCCGTTTTTCTTGACTGTTATTCTGTTTTTTCCTCTGTTTTGTTAATAGTACAGGTTTCCCTTTTTAAAGGGGGAAATAATATTTTCTGTAAATGCACTTGTTATCACAGATACCACTTTTGGAGAAGTTTTAACAATAGCTTTTAACCTTGTCTACTTTGAGTCAGACACTAGATTTCTTTTCCCTGTATCCCAGCCACAACATCTAGGTAGTGGTATGTTTATAGAATTTAAAACTGTGTAGATTAGGTTTTATTTTTAAAAAATGAGGAAGAAGTTTGTAAATATGGAAGGTGTGTAATCAACAAATGATCAAATGTGATAAGAAGTTATCAGTCTCATTGCTTGCTTCCATTGTATGACTTAACATGTAAACATAGTGTATTTAATTATACTTTATTCAATTAACCATAGTTGGCCAGTTTCACACAACACTTCTTTTTGAAGTGTGTCTTTTAAATCTTTAAAATAAATAATAATATGCAGTTTAAAAATCACACTGCCTTGGTTCATACAACATCCTAAGTTGAAAACTCTCATAAATCACATTTTGGCTTAGTATGTCATTTGAACATTCCAATATGTTATGTTCTTGATGTCTTGAAGTTATATTCATGGATAATAGCGTAAAGAAAAGTTAATATGTTGTAAATTTATTTTGCAGAGGTTTAAGTATGTATGACATAAGATGCAATAAAAATAGTTATGAATTTCCTAATATATATAGGCTATCTAATGTATGTAAATACGTTTTCTAATAGCAAGCAGGAATTCTGGATCAATACAAATAATTACATTTATTGTGAATCTTGATAATTAAATGAAATAATGGTTTGTTAATCAGTTTAAGTGATAATTTATTATGAGCTATACATTAGGATAGTTTTTTTCTGTTCATGGAAAATGTTTTGAGAGGAAGTAGACAGTTATCAGCTTATTGATTTAACTATGATAAAATGCCAAATTTTAATTCCTGATAGACATTGCGATGTTTCCTCATCTTATTTAAAAACACACAGTATTTACATTTGGCATAAAAGAGTAGCAACTGAAGTTATGGCTAGAATCCTAAACAAACTTCTTAACTGGTACAAACTGGGACTATTATTGGATTGCTCTATAAAAAAATATTTGCCTTGCCTGCAGATGAGGTTTTCTACAGGAGCAAGTTTTTGATAGAATGAAAATACAGATGAGTGGGGTTTTTACATAATCCTGTAATGATGGATAAAAATAGAACGTCTTCAATTTCTTACTCATTTATAAAGTGATGTAATTAATGAGAAGGCAAACTATTGAAAGAACTTTTTGGCAAAATCAACCTGCTTTTGTTTCTAGCTAGGTTACTGCATAAATGGTAGGTAAGTTATTCTGTCTGGGACTGTATGCAGGAACTGAGAGAGTTCATAGAGATCATGACTTCTGGATAGTGGCCACTTTACAGATTATATAATGATCAGTATATGTTGTTGGTCACCCTTTTTTGGGGGGTGTATTTATATACAGTAGTGATGATTACATATTTGTTTACCCAGGTATTTTTTCCCCTCACCTGTATATTAAAGCATGATGGCGTAAATAATCTAACTACAAATCCTTATCCACATAGATGGACATTGCTATAAGAAACCATATTGGTCCAACAGAAATAAGGAAGACAAGCAGTATTCAGCTGCTGGAAACTCTATTTCATTAATTTTGGTATATTGTTTTTAACATAGTTTCATTCTAATTTATTTCCTTCAAAAAGAAAAACTCAGATTTTTCAAAATAGTTGCTTCTTTCTTAGATAATGAGAAGGCATTGCATAGGAAAATATAGTTTTACTTTTAAATAACCAGTTATTTCCTCAGGAGTACGCTGTAGAATTTCTTGTGCAGTACTTTAGAATTCACTGGAAAAGTTATACAATAGAAGAGAAATAGAAAAATAAAATATTGCATTTTGTCCTACTCTGTCAGTAGGTATAACAAACTACTGAGAGGTTAGTAAACCAATAAAAACGATATGCCTGCTTTGTATGTTTCAGCTTCTTTATGAAAGCTAAGGGCCCAAGCATTGGTATATACTGAAGGACATTATTTTATTTCTTACCTTTATTTGGAAACATTTTTTTCTGGGAGGGGTTACATGCAACTTTTGTCTTCCCTGATGCACAGCACATTGCATTGATCAGTTTGGTAGGTTTTTTTGATGTGATAGATTCACTGTTTCTAAGAACTATAATGCAATAGCAATTTACTGGAATTCACGGACGTTTAATGTGAATTAAGTTTATTGACATCCAAATACCTAACATAAAATAGAAATAACTCATTTAGGTATCTGCCTCATATACTTTTGCAAGATTTTGTAGCTTTCTCTAATTTTACAATATTCAGCAGTACAAGTAGTCTTCGCTTAACAACTGCCCAGTTTAGCAACCATTCGAAGTTACGATTGATGAAAATATTATGACTGGTCCTTGCACTTACAACCGTTGCAGCATCCCCATAGTCACATGGTTGAGATTTGACTACTTCAACCAGCAGGTGTTTATGACCATTGCAGCATCCCACGGTCATGTGATCACCATTTGTATACTTCACAGCTGGCTTCCCACAAGAAGAGTCAATGGAAAAGCTGGCAGTAAAATTGCAAGTTGCGGTCACGTGATGTCTTGCTTAATGACTGTGGGTGATTTGCTTAACGACTGTGGCGGAAGTGAGGTTGCAAGTCCGTTGTGGTCACATGATATGTCGCTTATTGACCACGTTGCTTAGTGATGGAGTTGCCAGTTCCAATTGTGGTTGTTAAACAATGACTACCTGTATCTGCTACTATTTTTCATTAGAAGTGCTGATGTAAGCTGTTATCAGTTGAAATGCCTTAATATTAAATGGTCTGTAAATCACTTTTCCTCTAATTAGTTAAATTCTTAGTACAGATGGCTGGACAACTATAATTATAGCTTCCATGAATGCGGTGGAAATTCCATTTAAAATGATGGGTATGTGGAAAAATAGTATTACATAAAGAACAGGTTGCAAAAATAGGCTTAGAAATGTAGAGAGCATTTTGTGATGTGTTTTTGTTACATACCATAGAGAAGCTTTCCTAGGTTCCTTTGGG
This sequence comes from Candoia aspera, assembly GCF_035149785.1. Taxonomy (NCBI): domain Eukaryota; kingdom Metazoa; phylum Chordata; class Lepidosauria; order Squamata; family Candoiidae; genus Candoia; species Candoia aspera. Next base: position 82,070,935 of record NC_086153.1, on the reverse strand, counting down.
TTGATATATACTTTGAAATTGTGCACATTAGAAAACCTGTTAACAGCTATTAAAATCTATTTTAAAGTCAGCTATCTAACAAGGTAGAATTACTCTGGGTAGTGTATATTTTCATTCTTTAAAGTGGGAAGCAGGATTTCAAATACTCTGAAGTGACTTTTCTTCTTTTACATAACCCAGAGCCAGGCATATGCCCCAGAAGAATTAATCCAAAGTCAGAATATTTTGGTATCTCTTGTACTGGTAAGAAAACAGAGACATGTCAGTGAATTATTATATATCTACATTGTTAATTATTAAATATTGTTATATAATTTAAAAGTTACCTTGCCCGTAAGTAAACACACAGAACTGGCACCACAAAGTATGACCCATTATTAAAAGGCTGGTTTGCAAAGTCCTGGTTCCTTCTACAGTTTAAAAGCTATTAAAGAGTACTATGCACAACACAACTTGTAATTATAATAGAGCATTTTATTACTATGTAGTAGCATATTTCATCACAGTTTAAGAATTCAAAGCACAATAGGAAATATGTCACATTTCCATACTCTGTTTTTGGACATTTTGAAATCATTGATAATCTTGGTTACGTGTTGAATCAGCTTTAATTTTAAAAATACTGAATGCTTATGTTAATATATGACTTAAATAATTCCATATGCATTTGTGGATCAATAGCATGCTTCAACTTCACAGTTGCTGAGGGAAGGGGAAAGATTACAAATAATAACTATAACTAAGAGGATTCTTCTAAACAAAGTGTGAGATGGATCACCCAAGATTAGATGAAATGGAGAACAAGATTGTTGTAAGGGAGATGGGAAAGGATTGGAAAGACTCCCCAATCTGCATTGGATGGTGGATACCTTGTAGAATATAGTTTGGGGTATGTGCACTGTGCTGCAGGAATGTGGGAATGGGTGAGGTTGGTTGTACAATGCTGGATGAAGTAAACTTTAAAGCCGTCAGGAAATACAGTGTATAATCTAATATAATACATACGAAACATAACACAATTAGAAACAAATATTAACCTTTTTATATTTATAGCTAGGGACGCGGTGGCGCTGCGGGTTAAACCGCTGAGCTGCCGATCGGAAGGTTGGCGGTTCGAAACCGCGCGGCGGGGTGAGCTCCCGTTGCTCGTCCCAGCTCCTGCTCACCTAGCAGTTCGAAAACAAGCAAATGTGAGTAGATCAATAGGTACCACTTCGGCGGGAAGGTAACGGCGTTCCGAGTCGTCATGCTGGCCACATGACCCGGAAGTGTCTATGACAACGCCGGCTCCAAGGCTTAGAAACGGAGATGAGCACCGCCCCCTGGAGTCGGACACGACTGGACTTTACGTCAAGGGAAACCTTTACCTTTACCTATATTTATAGCTTATCATTTCATAGGCTGGGGTTCCTTTAAAGGTCTTAGCTGCTTTCCTTTTCCTAAGTCTCTGCTCCCTGGCTAATGCTGGTACGAAGTGCTGAGTAAGAAAACAGTGCTGCTGGTCATTAACATGTTCTGTTGGTTAAAGGAAACAATGTTCAGCTTACCTACCTACCTACCTTCTAAAGTTGCCCATGCGCCATAACCCTGGGCAGCTTGCAAACAACAGTGAAAACAGTAAAAAAAAAAAAAAAAGCCATGTTCATATAGTTAATTAGAAAATAGTTGGTAGATGTAAGTACCTATTTTAACATCAACATTTTTAAAAAGCACTCCTTCATATCCAAATAGGTCTATTTTCTGTTGTACAATTCATTTACTGCAGGTGATATTTGTTCTTTACCATAATCTAGTTGAGTGTATAATGGGCTCTTTATAGTTGTTCTAGCACAATGGCTGCAGTCCAGGTCATTGTGCAAATAGCTTTGCAATATCCAGCACAACTTGCTGATACATAAACAGCAACTCCACATTTTCTACATCAGTCAGGAAACTGCTCTTAAAATAGATAAATGTTCCTGTTCAAAATACTGGTATAATTATCAATGTCCGATCTCAAATTCTCATTGGGCATGTACAAATGCATAAGGTGCCAGCATTGCTATTTGGTTTGTTGCCTGCTTTTTTACATTTAATACACTTTTTATATGGTTGTCGAGCTCTGCTTTAACAAAATAAATAATTGAACCACTGTAGTTACACAGCTGTATAGTCAGTATTGAACTACCCAGACAGTTTTTGCCTCAGCTCCGCCTCCCAGGTAAATCCGTACTTGTCATGACAAACTTCTGCACTGTATATAGTTTTCTCCTTTCAGAGGCTATATGAATTGCAAGTTCCTTCAGTATTAAGCTACTGCCAGCAAATCTGTTTAATCCCACTAGCTGAGGATATGATTCCACCAGCCGTGGATCAGGGTATATTGCTTTGGTATTAATAAATGTTTTAGTTTCTGTGCAAAGACTTTTTGAATTTCATAACAAGGTGTTTTGGAAATCTGAGGTAATTTGAAGGAATAAAATTTAATTGGCAGTGGGGCTACTGTTCAAATGGATGGTCTAATATTCTTTGGAATGTTTAAGGATACCTGAAATAACTCTGCAGTCTGCACTGTGACCCATTTTGCCTCTCTTTAAAGCTTGTCCTTCAAATTCAGTATAAGCCTAAAATATCAAATAATTGAAAGATTAAGCAAACGCTTGGCTTATTTAATAAAACTTTAAATGCAGATTAATCTTAATGCCATGAATTATAATCTTTTTCTTTTTTCTTTTTTTTTTTTGTGGGGAGAGAAAATAGACTTTACACTGAAATAAGTTGCATTGGAAACTGTATATGACAACTTTAATGTGAACATGTTTTAAATTGAATTTGTTACATCTTAGGGTAAAGTCTCTAAGTCAACCTTGACTCCTTGTAACTTCATGGGTACATCCATGTTGGGTTGGTTGTGTGTGTGTGTGTGTTTAAGAACAAAATGGAAGTGATTTGCCATTGCCGCCTTATGAAATGTTTTTCAACTTCACAGTCTAGCCGTCAGCCCTGGGATTTCCTGTTAGTTTCCTAACCAGGTCTGACTGTGCTTAACTTTATGAGGCAAGATGCTGCTAATTGGCTGAGCTCTTAAATGTTGGTATATTTCAATTTCAGTCAATTTTACAGAATCACTGTAAAACTGTGACCCCCACTCTCAACCCCCTAAGCCAGTCCAGAAGGATACCCCAATCAGTGGCATCAAAAGCAGCTGCAAAGTCCAGGAGGGCCAGGGTGAATGCATGTTGAGTTCTTTGGTTTAGAATACTGCTTCCAGACCCATGATCTAGGAACCACTGGTGGCCTGCAAGGACATTCCAAAGCATATATACTTTAAGATCTCACAAAAATTTTTGATCTTCTTACCTGAAATCTCTTGATTTAAAGTGGGAATTCCAACATATTGTGAGACTTGGTAATCTCTTGACCTTTTCATTCACTGGTTCCTCCTCAGGAATAGGATCACCTCAGATGGCTTCTTCCCTCTTGGCTTTTAGAAAGTCTGTGGAGACTTGATTGTTTCATCAAGCCTTAGGGGCAGGACTGTTTTGACTTAACACTCTGGATGACAAGTTAGCTTGTGTCTTGAATGTTAACTCCTGTTTTTTATACAGGTAGTCTGTTATGGAGATCACAGGTGAGGAGGGAAGGGGCGCATTCCAGGGGGAAAAACACACTCACAGTCTGGAAGACCTTGGGCGCCCGGCCAAGAAGATCAGGCAGGACCCGCCTTAGAGTTTCTGGAGTTTTTCCCTTAGAACCTGCTAGTTTTGCTCAGTTTGGCAAGATTCTGTTTGTATGGTAGAAACAATAAAGAACTAGAGCTTCATTACTGGCTCAGCATAGTTTCTTCGCCTAAACCCTGACATAGTCCTCGACTTACAACTATTTGTTCAGCAACCATTCGAAGTTACAACAGTGCTGAACAAAGGAACTTATGGCCATTGCAGCGCCCCTGCAGTCACATGATCACGATCTGGGTGCTTGGCAACCTGTTCACACTTACAACTGCTTGCCCAGCACCCCACAATCACATGATTTGCAAACTTACCTGCTGGCTTCCCCAGAAAGTCAATGAGGAAGCCAGCAGGGAAGGTTGTAAGTCACTGGGGTAGGTCTCCCTCACCTGCGCACCCTCCCCAGCCCCTTTGCCTTCACACTGTGACAGCCATTTGTGCACCCCCGTGCACCCTTCCTGACCCGCACTGCACCCCTGCGCGTCCTTCCCAACCAATGCTGCACCCCCATGTGCCCTTCCCGACCCATGCTGCACCCTCATGCACCCTTTCCAACTCCCATGGCACCTCGTGCATCCCTGTGCACCCTTCCTGACCCATGCCGCACCCCCACACACCCTTTCCTGACATGTACCACACTGCCACACACCTTTCCTGATCTATGCGGCACCCCTTGCACAGCCCTGCACACCCTTCCTGACTTGCCTTGCACCCCCCACATGCCCTACCAGACCTTCCCCTACCTGCCTGCTGGCCTGGGACTTGCAACCTCCTGCTGGCTTCCCCACTGACTTTGGTGGTGGGAATCCAGCAGGAAGGTGCCTTACCTAACAACCATGGGATTCAGTTAACAATGGCAACCAGGACTGCAGGGATTGCTGTTGCTAAGTGATGAGGTCATGCTTTACGACTGCATTGCTTAGTGACCAAAATTCCAGTCCCAATTGTTGACGTAAGTCAAGGACTACCTGTATGGTTGTTTTACAGTGTAGTTTTTAGCTTTCATCTTAATTTACCAATTTGGGGAACTGTGCTCCATTTAGAGTTGGTTGATTGAAGAGTAATAAGCCGTGCAAATAAAATTTAAGCCAACAAGGAGGGAGTGCAGGAAGGAGACAGATTTCAGGGTCACATGTACCATGCTGGTTACCAATTCCTTGTCTTATATTGGGGTCCTTAAAAGCTTTTGATGGCAATATAATAAACTTTTTTTTTTAAAGGCTGGGAACCACTCCTTTACAATTAGTTTTGAAAGGTTTGTTTTGTCTCAGAATGTCACGATACTGTGTCAAAGTAATTATAACAATATGGTGAGAACAGAAATATGAGAAAAATATTTTAAATATTTACTTAATTGTGGGTTTGAGTTAGGTAAGGGGATGTTACATGTGATTTCATGCCTGTTGCATTTCTCTTGGTGACAATAAAGAGTCGCTGTATTGAAAGGTAAAAGTAGAGGAAGCAGTGGACAGATACTGAATTATCATTTGGAAAATACATGAGCTACATGCTACTTTTATAATTTGCTGATGAAATCAGCCATACTGAAATAAATATGACTGATATAAATGTTTAGTTTGTTAAAGTAAGACTTGAACTATTTCTCTACCTGTATATTTATTCTGCATGGACATGTTAATAGTCAATTACAATTATACTAAAAGCTGAGATTTCTTTATTGCTTTCTGCAGAAGCAACTGGGTGACTTTGGACTAGTCATTCTCTCTCAGCCCTAGGAAGAAGGCACTGGCAAACCACTTCAAAAAATGTTGCCGGGAAAACTCCATAAACTATATAAACTTCATGTATCCATGTAGTGGCCAGGAGTCAACACTGACTGAGAAGCACACCGTCCCCCACTGAAAAAAGGTGTCTCTTCCCCAGGGGAAAGCTGAAAATTGTTTCTTAAAACTGAGTGTGTCGCTCTTGAATTTTTGTCTCTGAGGTTAGCTTTTTTACATAGTTGCATCTGTGATCATCTTTATAGATTAAAAGCGATACAAGCACAAGTGATTCACTTTCTTAGCAAAAAAGGGGGCAACATGTTACCTGCACATATTATTTTGTGCTACTCTTCTAGAAGAACTGGAGTGAACGTTGGTAGTTTTGGTTAGCTATCATAAAGCCTACGGTGGTGGTGGTGCGAACTGGAAGTATTATCTACAGGTATATGAAGACACTCAGATGTCTTCATATACCTGTAGATAGTAATCAGCAAAGGCAGCAAGGTGCTTCTGCTTCACCCATGGCTTGTTGATTTTTTTTTCAAGTCGTTACTTCTCAGTGCAGCAATAGGTTGACTGTATTTTCTAAAAATGGAAGACATCCATTCATGGATAGATTCTATCAGCAATGAAAAGAGAAGCAAAGAATTTATTAGGTTTCTCTGCAATTTAGTCTTTAAATTACTGTACTTTCAGTCTCCCTGTCAGCCAATGGCCAAACAGCTTCCCTTATCATTTTCATATAGTTGTGTGTTTCTGTGTTGTTGTTTATTTTACTATTAATCCCTTTTTTCCATCTTTTATTGTTTGCTTTCCTTTTGTGAAAATGATAAATGCACTGAACACCATGGAATTGACTTCTGACATGGAATTGCATCAGAGGAATATCATTCAGTAATATTGTTCAGTAACAAACAAAACTATTTTCTTAAATATTCTTGAAGACACATTACAGTAATGCTTAAAAGTTTTGTGAACCCATTTGAATTTTCAATATTTCTGCATAAATACGATCTCAAATATGATCAGTTCTCCAGACAAGTCCTAAAACTAGATAAAGTAAATCCAGTTAAACGAATGAGTCAAAAACATTATACTTGTTCATTTATTCATTGAAGAAAATGATCCAAAGCTACATATTTGTGTGACATTTGGAACTGCTTTAGCATATTTGGAATTTTGAAATAACCTTATGCAATTTCAACATGGCTGCTGTATGGGTGTGGCCAATGGCAAAATACCCTTTATCAGAAGTCAAATTTTTGGGGATTTCTGTTTATCACCTAGCACCACTTCCAGGACTGTTGTATTCCTTTTTCTACATTTGTCTTTTTTTTGGCGGGGGTGTGTGTGAAATAACACATTTCCAAAAAACTTTGCTGGATGAAAATTTCCCATTTTTTTTCTTAATGTCTGAAAAATATGGGTGGGTTGAGAACCTGGAGGTCATCAAGAAAAGAGACCCATAGGTGTTATATTGGGTGTCCTGGCACTAATGTATAAGTTGGTAATCAAATGGTAAAATTTCATGCTATATTTCATGGTTCTCCAATTATCTTAGAAGCTCTGTAGTAGTTAATTATATTACAAAACTGAACTTATCCCCTTTGATTCTATAACCTATTGAAACCTGTCTTAAAACATTCTTACTCTGAGTTATTGTTGCAGCCCATCCAAATCCTGAGAATGTATTAGCAACTAAATAATTATGCAAGGAACATATATTCAAATGTATATTTTTTCTTTTAAATTTCCTGACTGCCCTCACAGTGTGATCCACATTTACTAATAAAATGTTTTACAGATTTATTCAGATACATAATACATTGTGTTCAGGTTGATGTGTATAGAGGTGCCAGCATAATTGGCTGAAGATAATTCTTATAATCCAATCATATTTATAGGAAAGAGGGAGAATACTATCTTACTAAGGATGAACAACCATTATAGGAGTGTTCACAGTGATTGTAATGTCAGTGAAGGTCATTGGAAGAAATTCATGAAATTTTGTTCTAGAAATAACTACTGAACTGTCCAACAAAAATGCAAATGCTTCTAGAAGCTAAATGTTCATTAATCATGCAGTTTTAATGTTACATAGTTCTATTTATCATCTATCTGATTACTTAGGATATATTTTAGGTTCTTCATGAATGTGAGAGTAAAGTGCTAAGATGCAGAATGGGACCCATGTTTTCCTACTTTGTCTCTTACCATTGTGCATAGTGAGCTGGTGTACATGATGGTAATTCATTTAACTTTATGAAGTTATTCAGACTCCAGATGCTGGCCTTTTGCTTGTGCTTACCTTGGGGAAAGAAATGAGGGGTTCTGGAAAAACATGTTGGGCATCCCTTTAGTCATGGCAATTGACTCAGTCTTTTGCTGCTGTTTTTGTTTTTGATAATATGCAAGCAGGAAGAAGGACCATTATTAGAATATAATTATAATTTTATTATTAGAATTAGAATTATTATCATTAGAACCATGAAATATAGCATGAAATTTTACCATTTGATTATCAACTTATACATTACTGCCAGGACACCCCATATAATGCCTATGGGTCTCTTTTCTTGATGACCTCCAGGTTCTCAGGCCCACCCATTTTTTTCAGACATTAAGAAATAATAAGAGTCCCTCCTTGTGAGGGGAGATGGGCGGTGTTAAAAATTTGATAAATAAGTAAATACATTTAGGCTTTAAAAGCAAATTACAGTTTATTGGATGGGGGTTGCTTCAGGCAAATGATTATGAAACTGTCTGAAATTATATACACATAGTTCATAACTTTCTTAGATCAAAATCTTATTTAGCTTTTTGCTGTTTATTTCAGATTCTTTAATTTCTTAAGCTTGTAAGTAAAGTTTCCTTTCATTCAGGATTGAAGGCAGACTCACCCAGCATTTTCAAACTTGTCATTCTGAAGGTCTGTAATAGCTTAAAAGTAGTTAATGAGCAATTTCTGAAAGTGATTAGAAAGTGAGGTTTGCAAACTTAGTATCGACTGCAGTTGTGAGCAAGATGCTGATCCTGTCATCTCTTGGCACTCAAACCTGTGGAAAATCACTGTCCTGTGGTCTCCTCATGAGGAGCAGCCATCCAGAGCATATCTCCCATCCTCTCCTTATCCAGAGAGGTTCCAAGGAACTGGTCTACTCACCAGTTCTTTGGGTTTTGCTGTGGTCGTCAGCTCTGCTTTTGCAGAACCACCTTCAGTTTGCCATGCCTCCCCTAGAAGCCTGCATTCAAAATTTATTCCATAAAGTTGGGGGATCATTCAGAATGTATTGGGGCTGAAATGAAGCAGAACATAGTATTTGTACAAGACCAGATATACTCTCACATAATGTGGATTTCACTCTTATTTGCAGTTGGTAAACTTCAGGAGTACCTTGAAGAATTTTAGCTAAGTAAGCTCTTAATAGCTTTTCCCCCTCAGGTCATATTTCCCAAACTTTTTTCCTAATCATTCACTCCCATCTAAGAAGAGCAATTGTAGAACTGTCCTCCTGTATCTCAAAACTCTTACTGCTTTAGCAGTTATTTGTTACAGTTCACCTTTTTATCAGATCTCCCTTCCTGAATACTCTTGCCTCTTTGAAGCATCACCACAAACTCTCTAGAGCTTCCTGCTTCCCTCTCTTCTTTAGCAGAAGATTGCAGGGGGTGCTCCTTTTAGCCACAAGGTCCAATTGCCAAATCTTCAGTTAGTCAACTCCTGGCTGATTAATCTGTCAGTTGTTATTTTCTGACCAGAAGTTCTGACTTTCTAAAATTAGTTCTAAAAGTTCTTAGCATTTTAGAGCTCTGTTTATGATGCTCAGTGGATCCTTGAACATCAGTCAAATTTGTGGATCCCTCCTTGACCAGTCTAAATTTCATATTATCTGGTTCTTAAAGCTGTGCAGAGCATTCGAAATGATGCTTTGAAGAGTTCCTTTGGCTGCTTCTCTGTGTGTGTGTGCATGTAACTTTCATTATTATTAGTTAACCAAATATCCCAGCATAAATTAGAATGCTAAATAAAATTATTAATAGGAATGTGGACTCTTTCTGATTTGAAGGGAAAAATGGCCCGTATGTGGGTAGTCACCTAGCACCCGTTGGCAACATTTTTAAGCAGCTCAAAGCTGTTGCATGATCCCAGAAAAAGACATGTTTGTTATGTGTGTGCCGCCATGCTCTCCAAAGGACCTTTTTGTCTTTAAATCTGAAGCACTGCACAGCCCTATTAATTACAGAGCAGTTTGCTGTATGTATTGATTCACATTTTGGCCCATTCCAGAAACTGAAAGATTAGCACATACATTTTTCTCTTTGTGTGCTCCCTTATTTTCATCATGTTCAGTTTTGGAAATACTCTGAATGGATCCAAATGATGTTGGATTTTCAGCCTGAAAGTTAGGGGAAACTCTTTTTCTCCCCCCCCCCCCCCATGAAATGACTCCATTCTCTTTGAAATTGCTGTCACAACTACTCTATGCATACAGTATAGGTTTCTGCCATAGTACTTGGGAGTTGAGAGTGCAAGAAGAGTATGTATAATGGAAAGCAAGAATGCCATTTTCCTAATGTTTCACTTTCAGTAGACTAAATTCATAAATCATTCTGTTTATTTCACAATAAAGCTTTCAGTTAAATTTAAAGCAAAAGTTGTATATCAAAACAATTTCTGCAACAATTTTTCCAAAACACTGTCTTCAGACAGTTTATATCACTTCTGTTTCCATCATGAGGTAGTCATTAGCTTCTAATCTTCTCATCTGTTTTCCAGGGTCTACTTTCTGTTTTCTTCATCAGAACATTGTATAATTTTCTTTCTCAATGTAAGGTCCTGCATCAAGGCTATCAGAAATATACAACAGAAATACTTTATAGGTGAAATCTCTTTAGGCTGGAACTTCCATACTCCCTTATATTTAACAGAATAATTCTTGTACTTTTTCTACTAGCAGGTAAATTATACATTGAAGAATTTAAAATGACTCCATAAGTAGCTCATTAAATCAAACAGAATTTATAGGAGTCGCTGGGAGTTGGGCAGCATATAAAGTTAAAATATTATTATTATTAATTCCAAACACTTCTCACAAGTGTCTTCTATTCCTCTTTAAAAGAAAAAAACTATATGGATATGTTGCAAAATAGCTGAGGACAGAATATCTTTCTCTTAGTAGCTTTTAATCAGTTGCTTTTAATTTTAAAAGAATAATATATTTTAAATCAAAGGTCAAAAGGTTTTCACATTTTATGTCCTGGTTTGATAAAGATGGAATTGTCTGTAAAATTTTACTGTAGTTCTGTTGCTTTCCCCCAAAATTAAGCAATTAAATATTTTAGGGAAATTCTATGCCAGTTAAATAAATAAGGGTTGCCTCATGGTCATGGATTTTCTTGACATTTTGCACAGTGTTTAAGGGGGAAAAAAAAAAATTTCTAGGAATTTCACGATTCATAATCTCCCAGCTGCAAAAGGGCTTTCACAGAAATGTGCTATCATAGTTTCCTCTCTTTAGTACTGAAAGAGAGGTATAAGAAGTATCTGGGATAGCTATGGCCTCTTGGGATTGGACAGATTGAGTTCTTTGAGCCCATCCTCTTACAGTGTTCATTTTACAGGGTTTTTCCAAGTGTTTTTATCTCTCCATAGTTGTCAAGATGGCCACATTCTCAAATACACTTCTGCGTATTATCGTTGGACTATAATTCTTCGGTAATGCTTTCCCTGGAAGTTCGGCTCTAGATGAGCAGAGTCCTGTATTGGCTGTTTTAATCTATTTTGTCAGCTTGTCATTTTTCATATTTGAGTTATTTTTTATTGTATGGTTTTGGGGGGGTGCGTGTCGAATAAATATTTTTGTTGCCCAAAGTCATGTTGTTTGAGTTGGGCAGCCATGTAAATGTTTGTAATAAATTAATATAACTTTTAATTGCATTTACACACTGTGCATAATTAAAAGTGGTGGCTCTCATTGTGGAAACCTTTAGAATCCACTAGGAAGTGATCAGGAACCGATCAAGAATAAGACATAGATCAACTCTAGAATTGTCAATCTATTCAACTCCTGGAAATACTTTTTAATTTCACTGTCCTATGTACTTTAATCATATACATAATATTTTAATACTTCAGAGTTTGATAGGCTCTAGTAGTAATACTAGGCCGAGGTACTATACGTAGATGTTTGGCTACTGATGCTACATATTCTTGGCTGATAGCATCACATTATGTAGGTGGCTAGAGCTATAATTTTTTATAGTGTTATGTTAGTAATGTTCTTTGTTGTATCTTATATCTTATTCTTTCGGGTGGTTTTGATTTGCTGATTAGCTTTAACTATTTAGGATTTTTTAATATAACTTTTATATCATTTTATTTTATAATATATTCTGCTATAACTTTTATAGTCTTACCAGTAATGCTAACTACAATTCCTAGTGTTAATTTTCTTTTTACAGCGTTATGTCAACAATCCTAACCGTAGTCTTTCTATTTTAAGGTCTAGACTGCTGGAATGGTTGTAGCTCTTATATTCTTGTTATGCTGGTCTGTGACTGAAATAAATATTTGATTTTGAAGTTTAAAAAGAAATGAGATTTTTCAGGAATTCCACCATTCATTCAGTCAATTTATTTATTATGGTCGTAGATCAATACAATTGATTGATTGACTGAATTCTACCATTAGGAATCTCCCAGATGTAAGTAGATCTAAAATGGTTTTGATGATGTTTTACCCAATATATTTCATTAAAATACTTCGTTGCATAAATGATATTTTGCCCTATAAGTTTATGAAAAATGCAGAAACTCCTATTTTTCTTTAATCACTATTGTTCAAAGAAGATACTATCATATATTTATGATATATATACTATATAATGATATATTAAAACATTTAAGACGTTTTAGCAGCTCCTCAAAACATCTTTTAGTCATTCTCAATTTTTAAATCTGTTTGAGGTGCAGTGGGGCTCAGTCCACAGATAAAGGCTTTTCTTTTTAAGTTGGCTATATTTATAGTTAACATACATAATGTGCAACATTTCAGAAAAAATTATGAGTATGGTGCAATTCTCCTTTATGTATCACTGTTGCATCTTAAAATATTTTGTACCTTTTCTACATGTGTGGCTTGTAGAAAAACTTAACGAAAAGGACGTATCAATTTGCTAATTGGCTGATAACCAGTTGGGTATATTTATTGTGAATCTGGTTGAATCAACTACATACTTTAAAGTAATATACAAGTACATGTGGCGTTATCATAGTGATTTAAACTTGAAGCATGGTATTTTTTGAAATAATTATAATTTATTAAAGCTATGTGATTTGCCTAAACTTGGTTTAAAAAAACCAGAAGCAACAAAATCAGCATCTAACCTTGCTGGAAAGTAGTCTTTTTCTGGTGATAGGAAGATAGGTTCTGAAAAGTTAGACTTGGCAGCACCTAAACTTTAGTGCTTGACTTCAGATCTTAATACATATCCCCAGAAATAATTTCTGGAATGACAGGCTAAGTTAGAGAAATAAGAAAACATTGAAGGAAAAGCCTTTTGAAACAGATCTTTGTGTGAAGTTATAAGAAGTGTGTTGATACTAAAAGATTAGGAGATATTTTAGCTTTCTGACCCAGCAAGTTTCATGACAAATAATAGCTGGAAACAAGATCTACTCAACAGTACCTATGCATACTACAGATATTCTCTCTCTAGTAATGGAGCGCTTGGGTGAGTTAGGGGGTATCAGCATATCTGAAGGCCCTAACATCTGTTTGTTTCCAAATAAGAGTATGTATCAGAGTGAGTACCAGCGAAGGAGAAAATGGGGGAGTGAGAAGTGACTCAACGTTAAATGAGCTTGCATCGCATTATATATGTTTGTTCAAAATTCTTGCTGTTGAGTATAACATCAAGTTTATGTATATAGTATCCAAGAATGGATAAATAAGGAAAGAAGATGAAGGGGGGGGGGATTCTCATTCTGTGCTTCTTGTTTCACCTCCTTTCCCTATCATGGATTCACCAGATGTAATTTGTTTGCCTTCGCCTGAATTAGGCATAACTAATGTGTGGATACTGTAGCCAAAATTAATGTTTAGAAACATCTGGCATGTGTGGCCGTTGTGATTTTCATTCTGGATTCAACCTTTTTTTATCTAAACAGAACTATTTATAAATCTTCTGCACATGTTATCCATTTCCTTTTATACAAAATCATTGACTTACACACTAAACAGTGTGCTGGGATTTCAAATATTTGATAATATCCAGAAAAAACTATTTGCTTTTTCCCATGTACCCTTTACAGGATGACCAGTTCTAGCAAAAAGAGAATTTGACAAAAATAATCTCCTGATTTGGCTTATTAGACAATATTTCTATTGTTCCTAGGCAACACCAGAACTATTGAGCCACATGACCGCTTGCAAGATAAAAAAGCATTTGTAAAAATATTTTTAAGATCAACTACAAAATGTCAATATAAACATGGCAAAGTGCTTTTCTTACTGCAAATTGGCATAATTCTTCATGAGGCATAAGGGATGATGTAAATCAAGATAGGACATGTCACATTTTAATTTTTTTTAAAAAAATTAAATTTTTTAAAGCTGATATTAAAATGGATGAGATGATTCTATGGTTCTTACGTAGTTTTCACTGTTAATGAATAAGCTGTAGAAATGGATAACTACTTAAATACCTCAGCTTAAAATATTAAAGGCATTCACTTCATATTTTGAATTTTATTGTAATAGTCACAACTGTAGTGGTAGCTTATGAATAAAATTAAAGTTCTTGCTGAATGAAAACTACAAATGAAAATTTTCAGATACTTGGCTCAAATTTCTCTTGAGTTTTAAAGTTAACTCTCATAATGTGTTGGTAAATAGATTACTGTATTATTATTATTATTTTATCCCACCTTTTTATATATAACTCAAAGCAGTGAACATACCTAATACTCCTTCCTCCTCCTATTTTCCCCACAACAACAACCCTGTGTGGTGGATTGGGCTGAGCGTGTGACTGGCCCAAAGTCATCCAGTGGCTTTTATGCCTAACGGAGGCCTAGAACTCTCAGTCTCCTGGTTTCTAGGCCAGCGTCTTACACCAGACTGGCTAAAAACTAAAAAAGAAAAATTAGTTTTTCTTTAAAAAAGTAAATCATAGATGGCACATTAGCATTATACGAAAATACTGTATACTGGAATGTATTTTGTGAGTCAAGAAAGGAGGGGAAATTGCAGATAGAATGTTGCGTAATAAAAATTATTGCATGTGATACAGAAGTGGGGATGGCTAGTGCCCTAAAATTGCTCCTCCAGTGCAAGGACTGAATTGGATCATAGCCATCTGGACTTTATTTTTATCTGTATTTATTAGTTATTTGTAATTGTATTTTTATATATTGTAATTGGATGGTATATTTATTGTTTTACTGACTATTTTGTTGTAAACTGCCCAGAGTCCCTCTGATGGGAGGAGATAGGCAGTGACAAATTAGATTTTTTTTTAAAAAGTTCAGCATGAGAAGCCCCAAGCATTTAAACAAATAAATATTTAATGAATAAATAACTCTTTTTTAAAGTAATATTTTATTAAAGGTTTTAACTACAATAATAAAAGATAATACAAACTAAAAGAAAAAAATAGAATAAACGTGCAAGAAAGCAAAAAAAAAAAGAGGGAGAAAAGAGAAAAGGAAAAAAAACCTATGAAAGCAACTTCCCACTCTCATCACGACAAGTATAAACAGTTTCATTATCTCTTCACCTCCCCTTAGTTAACAGATATAAAACTCTTCAACTCTTAACTATAAGCAAGTTCAATAAACAGCATTGTTTCCAGTTCAGGTGTCAGCAAAATGTCCAAAGAGCATTACAATAATTAGATTCGTTAACAAAAATAAAACTGATCATTCCATGTCTTTTTTTTAAATCCTGCTTCTTTTTTTTATGGCTAAGTATTTATTTCATTAAACACATACATGCATAGCTTTGTAAACTTATATCCAACCTCTGTTAGTTTTACATATAAATTTAATAGTTATAATTATAAATAAAACCTTAAACATGCACCCCACCCCCAGGACCAATATTTTGCTTAATCATTCCTCTTTCCAGAAATGTAATAATTCTTGTGAAGGTGTACATCCTTTCCCTTTTAATAAGACAAATTCTACAAATATGTCCATATCTCTGCAAAATTGTTTTGGCTCTGCAACCCCATTCTAACTTTAATACTGCACATTAATTTATCATTGATTGCAATATCCCACACTTCTTTATTGTTGTTTATTCGTTTAGTCGCTTCCGACTCTTCGTGACTTCATGGACCAGCCCACGCCAGAGCTTCCTGTCGGTCGTCAACACCCCCAGCTCCCCCAGGGACGAGTCCGTCACCTCTAGAATATCATCTATCCACCTTGCCCTTGGTCGGCCCCTCTTCCTTTTGCCTTCCACTTTCCCTAGCATCAGCATCTTCTCCAGGGTGTCCTGTCTTCTCATTATGTGGCCAAAGTATTTCAGTTTTGCCTTTAATATCATTCCCTTAGGTGAGCAGTCTGGCTTTACTTCCTGGAGTAACACTTCTTTATACTGTTCTTCTATTTGATAATCACCTTGTACCTTCCATTTTCTAGCTATCATTAGTCTTGCCACTGTCAATAGATTTATAATTAAATCTTTAATAGCTTGAGTGCATCTAACCTTGTCATACATTGATAACAATGCTATATCTGGACATACTTCCAAATTTATCTTAGTTATCTCATTTATCTCTTTAAATACCATTGCCAAAACTTCTGTACCTGTTTACAACTCTACCACATATGGAGATGCCAGATTCCTGGCATCCCCTCCAACGTAATACTGAATATTTCTTATTTATTTGATTTAGTGTTACAGGTGTCAAATACCATCTCCAAATCAATTTAAAATAATTTTCCTTTATCCTTGTAGACACAGTTTTTAAAATACGCATATTCCATATCCTACCCCAATTCTGACTACTTATTTGTTGTGTTAAATCATAATCCCATACTGATTGAAGATAATTCTGTTGATCTTCAATTTCTAATATCATCTTATAAATTTCACTTTTCTCATCTTTTATAGCTATATTTTCTTCTTTATCTTCTCTCTCTAAAATCATCTTCTCAAATCTTGTGTAACCTCTACATTCTTTATTTTCATTTATCCACTTCCTAATCCATTTCTCTAATTGTATACAATTAAGCCAAGATATCTTTCTTCCCCTTAGTACCTCCCTTATTCAATCTATACTATTCATTTCTTTCACCCAATCCTTTATCCAAAATATTTTCTTCTGCCTTAATTCCCTTTCCAATTCCTTATTTAAATTTATAGGGAATTTTTCCATCACCACCACTGGGGTCAATGGGGAAATGACTGGCATTAATTTTTCTTTATATTTTGCCCAAATCCTTAAAATAGGTTTTAAAAAGGGATTCTCAATCCTTTCCAACCATTTCTTAGTTAGTTTAAAAATACATTTTCCAATTTCCATTCCACTTCTTGCGTTTCCATCTCCAACCAATTCAACTCTCCTTGTCCAACCATACCATCTGTAATATATCTTATTTTATTAACTATATAATATCTTAAATTCGGGAGCCCCAATCCTCCAGCTTTTTGAGGCTTATACCATCTATTTTTATTCACCCTTGCTTTCTTATCCCCATTACAAAAATTATTAAACATGGTTTGCCAACTCTTCATCTCTCTCTCTGATAGCTTAATTGGTAACATCCTAAATAAAAAATTTATCCTAGGTAATATCTTCATTTTAATAATTGCTGTTCTACCAAACCATGATAATTTAATTTTCCTATATTCCTCCAACTACTTTTTAATCTCTTGCTTTAATTTATGGAAATTTTCCTTTTCCAAATTACCTAGTTTTTTTGTTATATTTATTCCTAAATATTTTGTCAAATTCTTTAACTTAATATTTATTTTATTATTACTCATAAACCATTGCTCTCTCCTCTTACTATAGTTAAATAACATCATTTCTGATTTGGACCAACGTATCTGCAGCCCTGTCATTTCCCCAATTTCTCTCAAATATCCTTCTATTCCCTCCAACGACTCCAGGGGGTTTTCAATAGTTAATAAAGTATCATCTTTATGAAGATCAAATGTCACTAGCCCAAGGTACAAGGCAAGGTTGTCCCCTTTCCCTGATTTTATTTACCTTAGTTATAGAAATTTTAGGCAATGTCATTAGAGAGGATGAAAGCATTAAATAGATTGGGAACAAAGGAAAAATCAAAGTTAGTTTGTTTCCAGATGATACTTTATTAACATCATTCCATATCTCAATTCTTAACTGTAAGCAAATCCAATACACAATGTCTTTTCCAATCCAGATGTCAGCAAGTCCAGAAAGAACCCCCAAAATTACAACATATCCCATATTAACCTTGATCAAATAAGCCAACTTTACATTCCTTCCTTTTACATAAAAGTCTTGCTCTTTAATCCAGTGGAATGATCATGATCCTTTTGTCTCGAATTTCTTCAAAACTTTAACAAGTCTCTTTTGTAAGTCCAGCAGGAAGACATTATTCCAATTACTCTCTTGAATTGTCATTTTTTATTTCCTTCTTAATTTTTAGAGCCTCGTCCAATTTTTTTTTTTGTATATCCAGTGATAAATTCTTGTTTACATTCTCCATAATCATGTCAGTTTTGTTCCAAGTCTTTTTCTATAATAGCATCTTCTGGTGTAACAACTTCTTCTGGGAACAGGTGTTCATAAAAACACACAACATAACTGACATTGTTGATTCAGTCCTTGTTCTTAGCTGAAGTCGTTAGCTTCGCTTTTCACAAAGCTGTCTTCAGTCTGCCTTTTCTTCCCCAGAAGTCCCAATAAATAAGTAATTCAAGATTGAATTATTTTATACAAAGAAAGAAAAAAGAAAACAATATGAAAATGTTCTTTTGATTGATTATGTGCCGTCAAGTTGAAGTCAACTCTTAGAGACCACATAGATACTCTCCAGGAGGATCTGTTCCTAACCTGGTCCTTCACGTCTTCCAATGGTGTACCCATTGCCACTGTAATTGAGTCCGTCCAATCTGAGCCTGGTAATTTGTGTCTTGAGTACAGGTACTCCTCGACTAAGACCACAATAAGGACCATAACATTTGTCATTAAGTGGTGTGATCGTTAAGCAAGGCATCATGTGACCCCACCCAATTTTACCACCTTTTTTGCTGCAGTCGTTAAGTGAATCACACAACCATTAAGTGAATCATGCGGTTCTCTGTTGACTTTGTTTGTCATAAGCTGGCTGGAAAGGTCGTAAATGGTGATCCTGTAACCCTGGGATGTTGCGACTGTCAAAAATACATGCCAGTTGTGAAGCGCCTGAAGTTTGATCACATGACTGCAGGGACGCTGCAACAGTCATAAGTGCAAGGACTGGTCATAAGTCACGTTTTTCATTGTCGTCATAACTTCAGACGGCCGCTAAATGACTGGTCATAAGTCAAGGACTACCTGTAAGTACTCTGGGTTGATTTGTTCAATGATCCATTTGTTTGTTTTCTATCAAAATGTTCTACAGGATGTAAAAGAGATACTACCTATTTTTCATTTACTTTTTTCTCCTAAGATTTCTCAGAGGCAGTATCCAGACTGTAAGGGGGAGGCGGTTGCCCCAGGAAGCTCATGTTACTCTTTTAAATTACACCATTATTGAGTATTAAGGTTAGATGCTGTGTGTTTCCCAATATGGTTTCTGGGAGAGGTTTAGACTGCAACATTAATTATCCACAACAAATATTGCCAATGTTCTGTGTCATTCCTTAGGCACATTTAATTCAGAGGGCTGGACCATTACTTCCCTCAGCTTCAAAAGTTTTTAGAAGGCTCCAGATATAGCAGACTAATCCTCTGGCATTTTCTATTTCCTTCTTACACTCTTTTGTTCAAAAACATTTTTTTAAAACTTAATTGAGTATTAAAGACAAGGAAAAGCAAAAAAAAAAAACCTTGTAGAGATTGTAATTGTAGCTTAATTTACCATCATATATCATACAGGCTAAGGGTGGGAACTTACATCCTTTGAATGGTTGAATCCCATCTTACATCAAATTCTGCCAGCATTGCCAATAATGAGAGAATCCTGAAAATCATAGTTCAGCACCCTTTCCTCACAGTGCTATAAGCTCATGCGTAACTTCTCACTCCCTCTTCCTCTCTCCTATGTAAAGCCATTTTTTCTTTTCTTAGCATTGACTGCTTCATATGTTACATTACGTCATACTGATATATGAATTTGGAGGCGACTTACAACCTCTCACTGAAGTAACCATGACATAGGATCAAATGGTTAGCACCTGAACATTGAAGTATTACCCTTGTGAGCCAGCAGGATACTTCCAATCTCTGTTGAATTTATTCTAATTGTTAGTTTGCTCCTAGCCTGAATTTAAGGGGGTTGTGCTTATTTACCATTAAAGCCCATTGTAGTGATCCCTTGGTTTCACCATATTTCAAGTGCTTTTGCCATGAGATAGGATGCTAACTGTGAGAATTCGGTCCTATACGTTGCTGCTCCACAGTTCTAAAATATTCTGTTGTCCCTTTCTTGTTTTTTTCCCCCCCAAAATGTAGAATTTGTAGATCATTCTTACTCTTGAGGGGATTTTGCTTTGTGATTTATCATCTTATTCTTATATTCTACCAGTCTTAGGTGTTACATGTTTTAGTTGGTATTTGCATTTTAAATATTTGGGTTAGTGTAATTATGGGTTACTATGAATATGAGCAGATTGGGATAAAACAATTTAAATAAATATTTTAAATTATATGTTATTTTAAAAGACATGGTATAGCTTCAGTGTATAAGTAATAAACTGGTTCAGCAAAAGTTTCAATTATATTTGTGAAGTAACTTACAGTTCTTATTACAGTGAATCCATGGTCAGTTTACACATAAAGTCAGAATTCCAGCATATCTTGATTGAACAAGCTTGCTGAAAATGTCATTTGATTGCAGTTGCTTGGTTTCTCATCCTGGCAGGAGTGGTTAAGCATATCAGAAGGCCTGTTTGCTATTTCTTTAGAGTTACTCGCACAGCAGGATTTTTTGTTTGTCTTAATTTAAAGGGAGGATTGTGTTTAACTTGTTTGCAAATGTAGCACAAAGCAAGCCACAAATAAGATTTCCTGGAGTATTTAGTAATTCCTGCTAGCAGGAGACAAGTGACAAAATTAACATAGTACTGTGTGCATTAAACAATTCTAGCTTATTGTTACATATGTACCAATATATCAGCATATTCGTTCAATTCACTATAGACATGTTCATCTGAAACAGTTCATCTGAAGAAGCCATGGTAATAAAACCTGATATTCAACAAGTAGATGAGAGTATTCTGTCAAGCTGATACTACCTTGATAATTTAACCTTTTGAAAAAAATCTAGTTATAAAAATTAGGATATCCCAGAAATGAAATTGGAATTTTCACATTGTCTGATGTATAAATATGTGTAGAATAGATATAATGAAGAGTTAATTGCACCCTTTTCTGCAGATATTTTGATGCTGTGTAGATGCTGGCTATGTTAATTTTTAAAATAATTTTTAAAACATTAATTAAAATGTTAATCAAATTATTTGGAAAATTATTTTTAATAATATTTTTGGAACATATAAATTAGTACTTAAATAGAAGAACTGTTACTTATGCTCTGAACAGCCTTTGTGTGCAATGTAACAGCATCTATATCTTTAAAGCCGAAGGACTGGAGCGAGAGAGATACGGAAAAAAAAATCTACGTTACATTTTAATTGTACTTTCATAAACAGCATTAAAAGTTATTATTTTTTGTCAACAAAAGTCACAGAAGTGCAGAGAGATACAACCTGTATTCCTTATTCTGGGAATAGTCATGAACTGATCTTTACTGCATTTCTCTTATTGTTCCATTAGTGCAAATAGCTGAATCAGAAGATTGCATGTTAATTTGAATGCAGTACTGTATTCACTGAACCCCAGAAATAAGGTGGAAGAATGATGTAAGAGTTTGAAATATTCTGGGGTGTTTTTGTTTTTTTTAGGTGCAATCCAAAGTGAGGGCAAAGTGTTATCAGCAGATTTTCAGAGTTTTTGCTGAAATGTGTATT
Source organism: Candoia aspera (assembly GCF_035149785.1). NCBI lineage: Eukaryota > Metazoa > Chordata > Lepidosauria > Squamata > Candoiidae > Candoia > Candoia aspera. The sequence continues at coordinate 82,049,327 of NC_086153.1, read as the reverse complement.
AATGTAGATGATTTTGAAGTGGTTCATCACCCCATCCCCCACAAGATCAGTTGTGGGTACTTACTATTTTTCTGTATGACATTACTCTTAATATTTTATTTTCCTTATCTTACAGTTGTCCATATTTATCTGAGCAAATTACGCCTGCAATTCCTGCAGTTGGAGCAATTCTGTTCTTCTTTGTTATGGGGACCTTGCTACGTACTAGCTTCAGTGATCCTGGAGTCCTTCCTCGTGCAACACCAGATGAAGCAGCAGATCTAGAAAGGCAAATAGGTAACACAGAAGGTCTGTTGTAGTCTCTCTGTTTCTTGTTCTCATTCTATTTCTCTCTCTTGAATGCCAGTTGATAAGCCTGTATTTAAGCGGATTTCCTAGTCATTCTGATCAATTTTACTGTACTTACCATTTTTACTTTCAGATATTCATGACTCTGTTTCTCTAAATCTGCCTAAATTTTCTATTACATCTTATGCAAAATGTACAGCTGACTGAATGATCTGCCAAGTTAATTTTACGATTTGTGCCTTTTATATAGCCCTAAACTGTTTAATGCGGGACGCGGTGGCGCTGCGGGTTAAACCGCTGAGCTGTCGATTGGAAGGTCGGCGGTTCGAAACCGCGCGGCGGGGTGAGCTCCCGTTGCTCGTCCCAGCTTCTGCACACCAAGCAGTTCGAAAACATGCAAATGTGAGTAGATTAATTGGTACCGCTTCGGCGGGAAGGTAACGGCGTTCCGTGAGTCATGCTGGCCACATGACCCGGAAGTGTCCTATGGACAACGCCGGCTCCAAGGCTTTGAAACGGAGATGAGCACCGCCCCCTAGAGTCGGACACGACTGGACTTTACGTCAAGGGAAACCTTTACCTTTACCTAAACTGTTTAATACTATTGATTTTTATTAGTAGTAGTCTCTGACCACAATAAAGATATTTGATTTAATTTGAATTGAATGACAACATAAATTGGGAAAGAAATGAATTCAGAGTCTCCTATGGAGCAATCAAAAGGCTTACAGGTAGTCCTCAACTTACGACTACAATTGGGACCGGAACTTCCGTCACTAAGCAAGGTGGTTGTTAAGTGAGTCATGGCTGATTTTACGACCTTTTTTGCCACAGTCATTCATTGAATCACGGTCATTAAGAGAATCACATGGTTGTTAAGCAACCATTGACTTTGTTTGTCAAAGTCTAGCTAGTTGGATGACTTTGGGCTAGTCACTCTGTCTCAGCCCTAGGAAGAAGACAATGGCAAACCACTTCTGAAATCTTGCCAAGAAAACTGCAGGGACTAGTCCAGGCAGTTGCCAGGAGTCAACAATGGCTCAAAGGCACAACAACAACAAAGTGTGACATCAACAGTGTACAGTGAAAAGTCCCTTTCCAAACACCTGCTATCTTAACATATACATTAACTTGATCAGTTTCTTCTACTTACTAATAAGTGGCAATTTTTACACACATAATAAATCTGCTTGCCAAAGAGTATGTACTACATGAGATTTTATGAATTATTAGTAAGAGTAATATCAGATTTCATAGTTGTTGGAATCATGACTCATACATAAACCTGTTCAGGCTCCTACCGAGCAGTGCATTCTTTTCTAAATGCTCACATACTATCTGCTTAACAATCCGTTAGAGAGTTTTACCTACTATCATCGCCATGCTGACCAGACTGTATTTCCCCAAGTCCTCAGATAATTGCATGATACATTATTTAGGGTATGAAATTGTAAAAAGAATGAAATGGCAATGAAACTTAAAAGTATGTTGTTAAGTATATTGTCAGCTATGATCTAATAAATGACAGGATCATACATACCCATCTTGCTGTTCTGTTTCAGGGTAAACAGTGTTATGCCAAATGCAAAGAAAGACTAAGACGTAGTCGTAGTCTTTTAACGAAAGGTTAAAAGCAGGAGGTAAATGAAAAGGAAATCTAATTAAATCTAGTTTACACCAACATCATTCACTATACCTTCCCGTGCCTTTTTGTTTTCATCTTTGCTCCCAGTACATCCAAAAATAAGTATATTGCCTTTTGTTCTTTAAAAAGCTTCACCTCTTTTGAGAATCTTTTGTCCTTCTGACCACAGCTTATGGAGTCTTCCCCTTTTTTTTCAACCCCTTTACTCTTCCTTCTTATATTTGTTTTTCAACTCAGGCCTCATTCATTCTTGATCCTATCTATTGTTGTTCTACTACATACACTTAAATAAGATGGACAGCATTGGAATCATAGTCCACTGATGTGGACAACATAATATCAAATTATAAAACAAAATCCATGTAAGGAATAAATTCAGTACTCTTACACGTGAAAGAGAACCAGAGGAACTGGTAGATAGAATGCCCAATGAACTATTTAAAATTGCAGAAGAGGCAGTTAAAGTGCTAAAAATCTTAACAAACATGGAACAAATCTGTGTGATCTAGAAAATAGGTGGGGAAATGGTATACATACCTATACTAAAGAAGGGAGATGTAAGGGAGGGTGCAAATTACTGAACCATTGCCGTAATTCCACATGCGGGTAAGTTTTTATTTAAGATCTAACAAAGAAAAATAGAGTCATAGATGGAGAGAAAAATACCAAGTGATCAGTCTGGCTCCAGAAAGGCAGAGGGACATAAGAGCAGAAAACTAACAGAAAGTGAATAGCAGAATAAGAAAAGTTAAAAAGGTTTATCTTTGCTTTATTGATTATGGCAAAACCTTTAATAGTATAGATCATACCAGAATGTAGAATGTATTAAGTTCATCAGTCTGCTAGAACATTTGATGATTCTTCTGAGAAATCTTTACAGTGAACAAGCTGCTGTAAGAACTGAAGTAGAAGAAACTGAGTGGTTCAGAATAGGAAAGAGAGATTCATATTGTCTGCATATCTGATTAAGTTTGTACAGTGAATATAGTGTAAGAATTGGAAGAGATGACAGCTGGAATGAAAATTAGAGGACTTGGAACAACTCCCTATGAAAGTAAAAATGGAAAGTGAAAACATCTGATTAATGTTAAACATTAAGAAAACAATGTTAGTGAACTTATAGTTGATGGCACAGAAGTGAAGGTGGTAAATAGTTTCATTTGTGGGGCTCAACACTAGTGTTCTGGAGAAGTAAAGAGAAGATTTATCCCAGGGAGGAAGGCAACAATAAATTCAGGAAAAATCATGAAGGGTAATGCAGTGGTTTTTCCAGTGGTAATGTATACTGAAAAACCAGGGCATTAAGAAATAGCAAGAGAAATAAGATAGAGGTCTTGAATTATGGATTTGGAGAAAGTCACTAAAACTAAAAGGAATAGCAAGAAGAATTAATCAGTTAGTCCTGGATAAAATAAGATTGGTTGTTCCCTTGAGATTATGATCAACAAGCAGAAACTGGCATACTTTGGGCATATGATGGAAGTGGATGATTGTCAAGCATAGTCCTTTTTTCCAGTGAAATGTGAAAGAGGAAGACCATGGGCCAGGTAGATAGACAGAATGATGGAGATTTACTAGAATATCTTCAGAAGAGTTAGATACTTTTGCTAGGAAAAGAGGGCAGGCATTTGTCCTTAGAGTTTCTGGGAGTCACCTCAATTTTGTGCCACCAAGCTAATATAGCACATGAAGAATTCTGGGAAGGTTTAGATAAATGTATTTCATAGGTTGTACATGGAAGCAAGCTTAACTATCATTCTTGTAATTTGGGTTGAAATTGATTTTCTACTCTAAAGGCTTTACTGCTTTTTCTGAAGAGACCCGTGAGACCGGACCTTATGACTGGGTTACTTGTCAGACTGCTTATCTCCAGTTATTTCTGCCCATCCTATTACATCACAAGGAGGGATGTGAAGACCTAGCTTTACTGCCATGAATTGGGCCAGGACGGTAATTGAGTCCATTTGGTTAGGAGAGGAAATGTCTGTTATATGCAGCCTCAGCTATGCATGTAATGATTGCGTTTGCTCTACTGGTTTTACATTGGTTGGGTTCTTACTGTTTTTGGTTGTTTTTAATGTATATTGCCAAGAAATTAAGAATTGGGCAGCTTTACAAATTCCTTAAATAACAAAGATATTTAAAAAATTAAAAATGTGTTAATGTTTTATGTGTTTTCAATTAGCACAGGAAAAGTAATCTTAAGGTCCTTGACTGGGAATTGCTATTAAGTATTACCTGCTGCTGATATAGGTGCAACCTGCACATGTAGGTGAGGCTGTGCAAATGGGTCAGATGAGGACTAGGAAGAAAAGGCACTTGGGGGAAGGGGACTCAGAAGGAATTTAAGACTTGTTAGCACCATTGTTAGCACTCTCATATTTTATCCACAAGTTGCCATCTTATGATAATAGGTTAGATCTTATGTTTATTTGTTGAGTTTTGTAACACATTTGATCAATTATTTTGAGAAATTAAGTTTTCAGGTATGTTGGCACATATTAAGAGCATGTTAAACTACAATATTTTGGATTATCATAATTACCTTTTTCTATGACTTGCTAAACATTTATGTTTGTGCAAAAAGGCATATAGACTTAATGTTTTGCACACTGAGTGTGCAGAACATTTTGGGCTTGAAGCACTCCAGGCTGAATAAGTTCTGTTTCAAGTTCAGATGCTCTGTTTCAACCATCTTGGAAGTGTTCCAAGCTCAAAATCCACTTCTCTAGCAAGGAACTATATTATTCCAATGTAAACCGCCCAGAGTCCCCCGATGGGAAGAGATGGGTGAGGACAAATTAGATAAATAAAATAAAATGAAATAAAGTATTGTTTGTTATATTGGAGAACTTTGCTGGATTTGTTTTCCTATCAAAAAAATGTAAAGAAGTTGTTATAAATTAGGTGGTCTAAGTGATGTTAAAAATTATAATATTCCTGAACTATGATTCTGAGTTTCCAGGAACAGAATGACATCTAGAGGTTGGGGAAAAGGGGAAAGGTAATTTTTACTCATTCCCTAAGTGCCTCAATTCCTCTAATTCTATTCCAGAGTTTCTCTCATTATATTTTTATTCCGATATGGTTTATTCTTTGCAGATTGCAATAAGTAGAGTTGTAATGTAAAGTGAACATTTATTTAACAGATTGAAACAGTTATTTGCAACGATGCAGTGAGAAAAGAATTTTAAATATAGCAAAGGAGCATACCATTTCACTTCTACAAGCACATAGAAACAAATAGCATGAAAAACTAAGAATTAAAAAGTATAGAAAAATTCAAGGGTTTGAACACTCGGTCTCCATCTTCCACTCCTGCACAGTATAAAATAATTAACATTATGTCTGCTTATTTCTTAAACTTCTAGTTTCCAAGTAGCTTTTTGGAGAGCACAAGTGGAAAAGAGAGTTTACAAAAATCACCTTTTCCCTTCCTCCTCTTCCACCATTAGAAGTGTCATGTGGGAAGAGGATACTTTGATTCAGCAGATATGTAAAGTTGATTAAAATGAACTACTTCAGATGATTAAAAAAAGAAAAATGGTTGAAGAGCTTTCATTTCCTTTCATGTTTCATGAATGATGCACCTTTTATCCTTTATTTGAACTAGGATCTACCACTTTTTACAGAAGCAGAATAAGCAGAAATCACTCCATGCTTTTTTTTGGAATATCCAAATCGTATCAAGTGTCTGCTTTAATTTGCTTCTTCTGTCTTGATTCTCAAAAGTCTACAGACATGCTTAATTAAAATGTATACAGCAAGTATCATGACCTGATACAGCTTGTAGTATCATTTTTTCCTTCCCATACCCCACCCACACTTACTGGAAAAAAATCTCTTGTTACTTAGGTGGTCCAAACAAAGTGAGTGCTGTACTTTATTTGAATGATCCAAACATGCACATAGTATAATATACATTCCCTCTTTCACGCTGTAAATAATGAAACTACAGATTGAGACTTGGAAATTGAGGTTATTAGGAAGACATGCTTTATGATGAAAGTGTCTATCTTACATCTGTTCTTCCAGTTTTAAAACAAACTGAAATTAGACTGCATTAGACGTGAATGGAAAAAAGCAAACTGTTTTCTTGGCTAACAGCAGAGGTTAAAACTGAAGTGGATTTAGTTTTTTGTTATACAATTTTGAGGGACAAGATAAGGTTAGGAACAGGCAGAGAGGTCTGTGTATTACTTCCAACTAAATATTAGTAGGATTAACCAAATAGCAGTTGTAAGAATGAAGTTTGGAAAATTTAGTCAACAGCTTGCCATAAATATGCAATATGAGATGATTGAGGTCATATTGGTTCATGATAGGCTTCTGGATGCAATTTAACATGCTTGGTTTTATGCATAAAGCCATTTGTGACTTGTTAATTCTAGGACTGCATATACCAACTAAAATTGGCCTTACTGATAAAGTGACTTTGGGGAAAAAACAGGTACTTGTTCCCCATTTCTGGGAAGTTAATTGTAGGGAGAGGAGGTAAAGCTAGAAGGCAGTAGTTTTCAGTGGCAGTGCTGTTCTCCAGAATGGCCTTCTAGCAGAAATCAGACTAGCCCCACTCTTTGACCATATAAGAAAATGTTATTGATTGTCATGATTGGTTAAGGTGTCTTTTTAGTTATTTATGTTTTAATTATATGTATTGGGGATGTTTGCACTGAAACATAAATTAATGTCATTGATTATCTTTTTTTTTTTCAAATAACTTTATTAAATTTTAAAATAGAAAAAGTAAAAACTAACAAAAGCTAATATTAAAGAAAGAAAACAAAAAGAAAGGAAAATTAAAAAAAAGAATAACCAAGGTCAAAAATGTGAAAAAACAAAGAAGGAAAAAGAAAAGATAAAGGAAGAAAAAGAATTGACTTCCAACCCTCCTCACAACAGATATAAATAATAATATACATCGATCTCTTGCTCTACGTTTACAACATAACTTTCATTATTAGTATAAACCCAAATTATTTCTAATAGTCAAATCCATGCAACATAGTTTCATTTTTTTGTTTCCTGAAGAAAGTCCAAAAAAGGTTCCAATTAGCATTAAAATTACATGTCTTTTTTCAAATCAAAGCCATCAATTTTACCATCTCAGCCAACTCCATCAGCTTCACCCTCCATTCTGCCTTACTGCTGTTACCATATATAAGAACAAAATTCCATAAATTTAATAACGAACGTATTTTAACCTTAGTCAAAACTAAATCCATTTTATAATCAAACTTAGCATTTTCTCTATCCATCTTACCCAGTCTTTCCTCTATCTTTTTTTCAAAGGACTTGAATTTAGCTTCGAATGATTGAACTAGTTTAAGATCTAATTCATCAAACATTAATTGAAGTAAACTTACTTTTATCATCTGTAAACTGCATTTTATCATCTAACAGCTGCTCCAAAGGGCTCTTCTAGTCATTTTTTTCCCCCAAAGCAAGCAACCATAGGTATTGTATAAGTGAAAGTAAGCAAACAGTTCACACCCTCTGGTGCCTTTCATGCTGTAATTGCAGGCACACACCAGCAGAAGATAACACAGAGGGCTCAAATTACTATCTTCCTCTGTTTTGAAAATCCAGCCAATCAACAAGCATATCACAGAAAAAAAAAATTATTGTGGAAAAAATCAAATCCAATTAATACAGATGGAGTTTCATAAAATTAATTTTTTAACAAATAAATCTTCCCCTTTCACCATAAGTAACTTATATCTTTTTTGTATTCTCCTTACCTTCCAGCTTTTTGCGAATTATTCAAATTATGATAAAACACTAATTCTTTTAAAGTTATAGTCCCAAGATAATTACTTGTTTGTTTGCAAAGGAAGGTCTCTCTTTCTTTGAAAAATAGTTATATTCCAAAGTGATTTAAAAATGGGGTTTAGCCAGTTCTAGTGTCCATATTTGGGCTATACCACAGCTGTGAACGAAGATGGCCCCCGCCTCCCAGCCGCTCTGTTCGCAAGCTGTTCACAGAAGATTCTGTTTCTGCAATTAGCTTATGAGGAACAGCTGTCCTGGAGACCAAATGGGTTGATTTCTTGCTTCCTCCTTGATCTGGAGCAAGTTGGGCAGCCAACACTTGCTGCTAGCCACCAATCAAGCTGCGGCGTTGTCTCTGCTAACCCAGAAATGACTAAACTGCCATTGTTTCCATCGGAAGTCCATTAATGTCATTGATTATCAAAGGCTGAATGTCACTGATGTCAAGGGATATTCAGGAACATATTCTAATGATAAATGGTTAAAGTTTCATCTTGTCTATTAGTTGTTTGTTTAAGAATGTGTTTATTTGCATACTGATCAAATTAGTTAATTTTTTTTCCTTTTTAAAAATTCTCTCATTATATACAGAAACAAAATAAAGTTATGTGAGAAAAGGTAGCTGTCTTAACTGTGCAATTACTAACAATTTGATATTTGACAAATTGTCTGAATAACTTCATGGTAATGAATGCTGCATCTTCTTTGATGTTATGTGCTTCGATTTGAATTTGACCATTTCAGTTTATTTAAGGATTTCTAGTTTAATGAGCTGATATTTTTTACATTCAGTATTTAAATCATACCAAATAAAATTTTTATTATGATCACCAATCAGAATTCTGTGAGTTAATAAATAATTAAAAGAATTAGACAGTTTCTATTCAAATAAAATCAAGGCAACAAAATTATAACTGGGTCATTGAGGCGATCAGGTGTACCTAGTTTTGCAGACTTTGTAACATAATTTAGCTATATTCAAGGAAATAACTAAGATTTGCACTGGTCTGATAAAAATAAGCATAAATCACAATTGAGTACTTTACCAGATAGGGAGTTAGAAAGTGGGCTCTTGCATCCTCATAGAAGGTGCAATATAGTAGGAATTAGATAATTCTTTGGATTCTTCTCCACAAGGATATAGTTTTACTTCTTAAAAGATCTTTTTTGTATTTGCCCTTGAGAATAGCTATTGGGAAGATCCTGAAATGTGATAATGCTAGTGTTCTTCAGAGTTTAGGGCTTCAGAATTTAGGAACAGTTATTTAAGATATATAAGTATCTTGGCAGGTATATAAGTATCTTGGCAGCCTAAAAAAAAAAGGCTTGACTATTCAAGATCTGTTCCTGGATAAGGCTTCAAAATCTCTAGCATGTTGCTTGAATGCAGAAGTGTTTGATCACAGCCCATCATCAGAATGATGATGAGAACCCATCATTGCAGTTTTACAGGGATGTTTTTTCCATGTTGATTTAGAATTGTCTGCAATGAGCAAAGAGCATGGACATTCTGGAAAAAAACAGTAACTTTAACCAGTGGAGAAAAAACAATAACTAGTGGGCAATAATAAAAATCCATGTACCTGTTTCTGTTATAGTTAAACCTCCCTCCCTCCTTACTTAGTACCACACTAGATACCCATGGGGCCACTTAAAATATAATCCTTAAGAATTTGGACCAACCCTTTCCAGACAGGCAAAGAAGCTATATGGTCCCACCTGACTACCAAACAAAAGCTGCATGTGTGCTTAAGTCAATAAAAGCTTTAATGCTGCTGGGATGTGTTGTGCATCTCTGGTGAAGTGGAAGGATTATATAGTTATCATTGATTTTTGTGCATTTTCGATTACATAGTTTTGGTGTGCATTGCATTTGGTGTAGAGCTATGAAAAACCAAATATTTCCAATTCCAAATATTTAATGATTTTGACTTGCTCTGGCCATTTAGCCTCCAGGCATGTATTCTCGGTCGCTTTGGAAAAATTAAGCTCTTAGTTTTAGTATCGTTAATTTCAAGTGCTTCCTTAGATCAATAAGAGGCTAGGGCACTCAGAGCTCATTTTAATCCAGTTGATGTCTGCAAATGTAAGTACTACATCATAAAATACAATTGCATACAATAAGGTTGCAATATGTTTGTTGACAAGTTTTGGAGGATGATGCTCTAAATTATTTATTTTGGCCACAACAGGGTTGATGTATAAATTGAAGAGGAAGGGAGCCAACATACATCCCTGTCTACAGTGCTGAATTTTAATAACACAGTCTTTGCATAATGCTCCAGTGGATCTAGCTCTGTGATTTGCAATATAGCTTAGTTGAAATCTGTAAACTCAGATTCCCTCCTCCTGCTCTTTGCTAACGTAATTCATAAAAGCAGAGTCTCTGGCCTAGCATTCTTTCCTGAGATATTCCACAAAAGGACTGCCAGAGTTTTAGGAAAAGCCAAAAATCAGTCAGAATTTCCAGTGGAGGACATTGACAGAGATGATGCTTCCTGGATACCAGTAGCATGAGGGAATACTCTTGTCATTAGGATCATCTTTGCGGCAGGAGGGGTAACAATAAGTCAAGATGGGGCATTTTTGAGAACAGCATTCAGATCCATAACTAGGCTTTTGTCTATACATCTTTGCTAAATGGTGAAATTACTGTTCCACTTCTGTATTAGCTTGTTTTTAGAGTCCTCATCTCAGTTCTTGCACTGGTTCATGGCTGGGATGGAATACTTAATTGTGCAAGGTAGTGAAGTGGCTGTGATATAATTGATTTTACTTGAATTATTAAACAATTGGTTAAGATTCCCTTCTTATCCCAGAATGATATAACTATTTAAAAAAGCCTTTCAAAATTAGCTGATGATACAGAATGCAGCATTTGTTTTAAAAATTCTTATTATAAAGGTTACTATTTTTTCTTTGATGACTGTTCGGCATTACAAAACAGGCCATATTAGCAAAGCACATTAGTTATGTGGATTGACATATTTATATTATTACATAGTGATTTTAATAATAATTACATTTCCTCTAAGTAGACACAACTGTTTTTAAAAAGTCCTTATCTGGAAGAAGTATTTTGGTATATAATTTATTAGGGCTGGGCACTCTTCAAAATTATAAAAAAGTGCTTCAAAACTCACAAGAGCACAGTATCTCTCTGCTGTTTGTTAAATAGCTCCTCTTTGTTTTGCGTGTTGGGAGACTTTCCGTGCCAGCCTGATAAAAGGTATAATTACTTTAAGGGGTCACGTTCATGAGTAAACTCCTTAAAGCAGCTGCAATTTTTTTGAGATTAGTGTAGAAGCTTGAATAAGATCAGCTGTTTTAGTAAATAACAAAGGTGCTTCTCTTATTTAAGGTATAAAGCACTTCTGAAACATTTTGAAGGAGTGCACAACCCTAAAATTTAAGCATTCAGAATTTGCTCTGCTACAGCCATCTTGTAATGTCATTGTTTTCTAAGAGGCCTTTGCCTTTATCACTCATAGTACCGATTTAGGGAGTACCAAACAGGATTTAAGTCTTGCTTAATCTCTTAAATGTCATGGTGAGTTAAAAAGCAGTTCAGATGCCTCATTACACAAGAGTTCCTAAAAATCAGAAATATTTCTTTATCTGCTAGTGAAACAAATCTGGGAACAACATGGAAAACTGGAATAATTTTTCCATTATTGTTTAATGTAAAGTTTTTAGAAAAATAGTGGAAAAATCAGTTGTCTTGAAATAACAGGCTAATGCAAATACTAGAAATACTTAAAAATTACAGTAAACTTTGGTGATTTGAAACAGACTGTTGGTCTGCTTGCATATCCTCAGATTACACCAAACTTAATGTTGCATGCAATTCTCTCCAATCCATGCTAAAACAAATTCATGATTTTAATTCACAAAATTGAGGAATTGATATTTTTTGCTTAGTCCCATTTTAGTGATTATAGCCAATAGCAAAATTTCTATTATAAAATATTTAAGGATTATAATCTTACAGTTTCATTACATTTGATTTGTTGACCCTGCAGTGAAGGAAGTTACGTGGAAGTTAAATTCATGAAGAACATACTGTATACCTGAGAAAAAGGACTGCTGCATTGGAAGCTTTCTTAGATAAAGAACAGAATTACTTAAGAATAACCTTTCTTAAATAAACAAACAAACAAATAAGTTACTTCTGCATAATAGGCAAGGGAGTTAATACAGCTTTTTAATGTTAGAAACATGAATATCTCTACAATAGAGGTAACAGTTAATAGGAGAGAGGACTTGTTTATATGAAGTAGACAACCTTGTATGAGATATACCCCCTTTTCAGGATGGCAAATGTCTTAGGAAATTAGAAAATACGTTGTTGGTACTCTCAATATATATTACGCAATTTCAAATAACTTTTCTCTCTAGGAACTAGGAGAAGGGTTATTAGTTCATACTCAGTTACTGCATTTGTCACATCACTGCATGGCTTTTTTGTAAATTAGATGCTATGGGTTCCACCTGGACTTTTTTCAGCTCCTTTTCTTCTTCAGAAGTGGAAACTTACAACCTATATATTAATATATTGGGAGAATGAGCAAAGAGATGAGGCCTTAAGATAAAAGAAATTGAACCTTGAATATATTTAAACAAAGGAGGAGGCAGTGGCAAAGTTGGAATATCTAGAGAAGCAGTTGGATAGAGGCAAAAGTTATAGGTACAAAAATAGACAAAAGTTATAGGTACAAAAATAGAGCTGGATATCATCACTACCCAGTATATGGTTAGTACTGAAATTCATGGGGAGAGATGAAATTTTCTACAGATAAGATATAGAGACAGAAAGCAAAGGACAAGTGATTAAATATAGGAAAGCAAAGAGGCATAATGATTTTTAAAAACTTGGAAAAGAGCCAGTTAAGCCAGATTCACATAAGATATCAAGGAAATAAAATAGGAAAGAATGTTAGGTGTACGAAGGAGTAGAAGATGAATGAATCAGAAAGCTACTTTGTTTACCTGTAGAAACATCAAGCATGCAAAATGAAGAAGGTGGGGAAGAGGCAGGCAAAATTGGGACCTGAAAGAATTTGGAAAGAAGTCAGACACCACTATCAGCAGGACATGATAGTGAAGGGAAGTATAGTTTATATGGAACAAAAGAGATACAGTTACAATTCAATCTCATATGCAGGTTCTCCTGGATCATAGATAATTAATAGACTTTTCCATATGGGAAGACCCAGAGATCAATCACATCCAAGCAGTGTTGGTATACTAAATGACCTTATTAAGAATAGTTCTATGAATTAATGTTTGGACTAAAAACCTGGTGGATTTGCTTTCGCCTTTTCCCCCCTTATTTTTTTAAAAAAACGTGTTTTTGTGTTTGTCATCTGTCTTGTTGATACTGTGCAGATGGAACAGATATTTGTAGCTTTGAAAGTATGAGCGTGTAATCGGGAGAGAAAGTTGCTTATACAATATGATGTGTTTTATAAGAGTTAATCTAGTAGCATTTGGATTGTTTTATATTGACCTCTTAATGATAAATTTATTTATTTTATTTGTTATTCAAATTTTGTTACCGCCTATCTCCCCCTAGAGGGACTCTGGGCAGTTTACAATAAAATTTAAACCACAACAATAAACATTAAAATCCAATAAATGAACAATTTACGAATATAAAATTCAATGTAGATAAATCTAAAATCCAAGTGGCTCTAAGATGCCAATCCGGTGGGAGGGGCTCTAAGGTGCAAGCCACCCCCAAGAATGGCTACCCACCTTCCCGCCCCAAGCGAGATGGCAGAGCCAAGTCTTCAGGGCCTTCCTAAAGGTCAGGAGCGGTGGGGCCTGCCTCACCTCCGGGGGCAAGATGTTCCAAAGGCCGGGGGGCACTGCAGAGAAGGTCTGCTTCCTTGACCCCGCCAGATGAAATTCTTTTTATAAACGGGGTCCGTAACATCCCTCTCTGCATGATTGGGTGGGGCGGGCTGATGTTATGGGGATGAGATGGTCCCCCAGGTAACCTGGCCCCATGCCATGTAGGGCTTCAAAGGCTTTAAATTATTTTTATTTCACATCTAAACACATCTAATTTGAGTTAGGTATTTCTAATTTATATTACAATAATATATCTAAGTCAAACATAATAGAAAACACTCAGGGTTTTTATGTTTGTTTGTTGTTATTTTCTTATCTAGACATTGCAAATGGCTCTAGCGCAGGAGGATACCGTCCACCTCCCAGAACAAAAGAAATAGTCATTAATGGACAGACAGTGAAATTAAAATACTGCTTCACCTGCAAGATTTTCCGCCCACCCCGTGCCTCACATTGCAGCCTTTGTGATAACTGTGTAGGTGAGTAAAAAATAAAAAATGAATCTATACCAGTCTAGATAGCTGTGGCAGAGAATTTATACATTTCTGGTCGTTATATTCATTTGGTATTTCTCATGATGAAGGTACGGCTTTTCTGCTTTGTCACGCTGGCACATCCAAAGGTAAACTGTTAGTCTACTACACTTCTCTGTTTGTGCATCCCAGATTTTAATATGTAACTTCAGCTTCTCTATTTGATCACCTCAAACTTCCTTTCAGCTTGAAATGCAACTGCTGCTCTTTGGGTTGATTCAGAATAAAATGCCATGTCAAAACTTAAGAAATGTGTTAGCAACCTGGAACATACATTTTGCTAAAGATAATACACATTCCAATAATACAGTATTTGCTTCAATGTGGAAGGTAACAGAGATGGCATAATGCTTAATTATATAACTCAAAACATGTTTTTTTAACGTTATAATGGTTCTGGGCTCCCGTGATTAAAAAGGGTGTATGTCTGTATACACTCTTGGGTAAAAAATGGGATAGTTGGTAGAGAAATAGAGATACACATGAAATAGGGATATACATGAAGTTCATTTGTGGGGGGAAGAATATAAATCGAGAATAATCAAGATGAGTAGAATTAATTTAAATTCAATTTTTTTCCTAAATGATGGCTTCATTATTTGGTTTTTGTTGAATGGATGAATCCAGAGCCTACAGTTAGCATATCACTTTTGGTAGAGCCAGTTGGTCCATGTAAATACAGTATATCTAATGCTAAGCCAGCCCCGATGTGGCATAGAAAGTGACTATTTTTCTCCACATCCCTCAAAAATAATTAACTAAGATTGGTTATTCCAATGTTCATATAAGGTAAAGGTAAAGGTTTCCCTTGAGATTAAGTCCAGTCGTGTCCGACTCTAGGGGGCGGTGCTCATCTCCGTTTCAAAGCCGAAGAGCTGGCGTTTGTCCATAGACACTTCCATGGTCATGTGGCCGGCATGACTAAACAGAACGCCGTTACCTGCCCGCCGAAGCGGTACCCATTAATCTACTCACATTTGCATGTTTTCGAACTGCTAGGTTGGCAGGAGCTGGGACTAGCAACAGGAACTCACTCCGTCATGCGGATTCGAACTGCCGACCTTCCAGTTGGCAAGCTCAGGAGCTCAGCGGTTTAACCCGCAGCGCCACCACGTCCCTAATGTTCATATACAGTTGCTTTTTTTAAGTGTTTCAAATATAAAAAGGCACAGAATACTAAAGGCATACAAATAGGAATAAAAAGCATATAAATGAAGAATGACCCCCCCAAATGGATGCAGTTATACATTAAAATCATAGGGCTTCAGAAAGAACCACAAGAAGGCATACTGCCAATAGGCACAGATGTGAATGATCTTTGTTGAATTAGCCAGGCTGTTGGTGTTCCACACAAAAGTCCTTGTGTCTTCTGTTGCAGAATGGTCCCTAACAATGGTTTTAAAGAATGTTGTTTGAATTTTTGTAAACAAAAGCCAGCTCTGTTCATCTGCTCAGTCAGTTAGGAGATTAACCTTCTAGAATGGGTTTTCAGAAAAGGACTATTTGTTTGTTTATTTATTAAATTTATATAGCCACCCATCTCACCATGGGATCCCCAGGCCCTATGAAGGGGCCTTCGGGAAGGCCAATAGGGTTGGGGCCAATCTTACCTTGGTGGGGATAATGATGTTCCAAAGGGTAGGTGCCACAGCAAAAAAGGTTCTCCACCTGGGTCCCGTCAAATGAAACTCCTTGGCCATTCCCAACCTTTAACCACTGTCAGCCCCAGCCCAAGAACGACATAGAACCAATCCAGCCAAACTTCAGTTCTTTATTTGCTAATGCCGTATAAACAGAATCTTGCCAGACTAAAGCTACTCTACCTAACCTAAGGGGAAATAACCTGGGAAAGCTCTAGGGTGGGGCTATTCTGAATCTCTTGGTTTTCTCACAACTGCCCTCTGGATTATGATTCCGCTTATCGCTTCCCCCTTCTTGAAATGTGCTCCCTCCTTCCTGAGAACCAGCGGCACTGCCGAAATCCACCACAACTACCTAGCTAGGCATATTCTGCTTTAACTAATCAGCTCAAGGTGTTTCATTATTTAAAAAGTCTACATTGCAAGAACTTAGGAAACATGTTCCCAAGTTCCTTAGCAATACTATAGGAAATCTCGAGCAAAGCTGTTGGATTCGAGCAGTTGGCTAACATAGTAATAAAAATTTATCATTTTAATAAAGTTTAATTTGCTTATTTAAAACATTTCCACAAATATTCAGTGTATTCTACAGGATGAAAATAATAAAATAAAACAAAACAACAAACAATAGTTATTGAAAACAGAAAATTTATTCAACCAAACAAATGCTTGCTGAAATTTGAAAATGAAGTAAAAATTCTGCTGCCTACCAGAGACAGTCAGAAAGTTGTTTCAAAGCTTATACGGTATAAGCACGGTAGATTCTTGCCACATTTGAACCTACCATAGATGACATTATCGCCGTCAGTTTGAATTACATGAAAGTTTAAAACTTCCAAACCCTTCCCTGTTGAATTAGAGAAAAGTGGGGAGAAAGAACATACGATCATGAAGTTTGTTACAGTTCATTTTGTCATGCTAAGGTATATTTTAGCATGATATTCAGACAAGCTATTTTATCAGTTCTTTATGAGGGCATGGGGAAAAAAGGCTTGATTATCTGATTGTAACTGACACAGTGTAATTGTGTCTTTTTCTCACTTCAATCCCAATCATGGCAATAGAAGAAGTAAAGGCAACCTTACCTGGGATTTGCTAGTGATCAACAGAAATCTAAAAGAAATGCAGGTGGCTATGATAAAAATATAAATGTAAACATGCTGCTTGCTATAATATGTTATTAACATTAATGAGTGATTCAAAAATCAATTTAAATGGTTTAGAAGCAATTGATATACCTAAAGATGATGTAGCTGCTGTAAAAGGAAATAATTATAAATGCCTAGACTTGTAGACCAGTAGAAATTATCTTTCCTGAAATTCAGATAATTTGTCTGTGGAAAAGATCACCCATGCCTAAATTATTTGCTTTCTTTGCACCCACTTATCCTTCTGAAATTGAAAGGAATTATGCTCCAAAGTATCTTTTCTGGAACTGAACCTGTGCACAATTTAATGTTAATGGGGTATGACTGGTAAACAGATAGTTGTATGGTCAGCCTTAATTGTTTCTTTGCTTTCCGAAAAAGATTTTACATATCTGAATTAATAGTAAAAAGCAATATTATACTATTTAATATACTGAACAATTGTATCAATTGAATACTCCAATGAGAAAAAATAATTTAATAAATGTTTATAAAAGATAAAAATTAAAGCAAGTATCATCTCTTATCATGAGGAATAATCTCAATGGAAATAATTTGTATTGGTTCAAAGTAACTGCTTTTTTCTTTGTAGAAATGTAATGCATTTGTTGATTAAATCTCATGATTCTCTTTCAGAACGGTTTGATCATCATTGTCCCTGGGTCGGCAACTGTGTGGGGAAAAGAAACTACAGATTTTTTTATATGTTTATTTTATCTCTGTCATTTCTGACAGTTTTTATATTTGCATTCGTTATTACCCACATCATCCATCGTAAGTATGGTAGTACTATCACATTATGTATGTAGTCATTTCCTTGAGAATTAAATTTTAACTTTAATCTTGATCATTTGGGATATCTCTACCCTTGATAGAAAGCCCCAGTGGTATTCCTTGTTTGGCTTTCAACAGGATTTCCAGCTGTAAAAGCTTGCTTGTTAATTCAGAACCTAGTCAATTCTTTGTCAAATGTTTTTATTTATTAATCATCATGTATTAGCCTTTCTGTAGAATAGTTTATTTATAAGTTAGCTTAGATAAAAGAAGATTTGGCTATTATTGCCAGTTTTCCTGCAAGCTCTTTTCCCTGGGTTGTAGACTTTCAGTAGAAATTCAAGTCCCTCACACCTCAGAGGAGCAATCTTAAAGATCTTAACACATTCTAGTTCAAGTATATAGTTAAGCAAATAAACACCCAGTATGATGTAGTGGCTAGAGTATTGGACTGGAAGTAAAGAGATCCGGCTTCAGGTTCCCACTTGATCATGGAGGTTATTGGGTGACCTTTTATCAAGTGTTATCGTTCAGCCCAATCTATTTTACAGAACTGTTGTGAGGACAAAATAGGGGCTGCTCAAGTATACTGCTTGAGCACTTAAAGATAATAAATAAATGAGACATATGTACTGACCTGTATAAAAAAATCATAAGATGTCTTACTAGAGGTAGAAGCAGCTAGAGTTTTGTTTGATGTTAGCACAATAGCTGACGTTTGTTTGTTTGGTAGCATGAACTGATTTGACACTCTATTTTGGGAGTTGTAGGCAGTGCTATCATAGAGGGAAGAACAGATATATGGCTGAATCCAGCCTCTCATTTTCCAAAATGCTGCCCTGGACAGTTCTTCAAAGGGCCCTCCACTCAGGAATTCCATAGAATGGCCAAGAGTCTTTATTTCAGCAGAATACAAGTCTAATAAATAGACAATACGCTTGGGTCTTTGAATGCATTAAACTGAAATCTTTTACTGGCTGCTCATATCTCCTAGTAGTATCTCCAAAGGAATTTGTAAAAAGCGTGGAATTTGGGTCAAACTAGTTAAAGATCTCCTGATTCAGCCAAAACATTTTTGTTTGTGTGAGAGAGAAAATAAATCACTAAGCACATTTTTATGGAGAAAAATGAGCTTGAAATACTTCGTTCCCATATTAGGATGGAAAAAAGAGGGAAACCATGAATCTTATTTATATATAACTAATGTCTGCAGACATTTATCTGGTGTTACTGAGAAACTTTCCTGCATATGCAATTCTGATTTTACTTCCTCTACTTTTTATTGAAGAGTTTCATCAACATTTTAAGGCTGGGTTAAACAAATTATATAGTATAATTAATTCAAAAATACAATTGTATGTTGGGTTTTGAGATACTTTCACTTATGCTTGTAGTTTCACTTCATTTGACATGTATTATCTTTACAGGAACTCAGAAAACAGGATTTTTAGCTGCACTTAAAGACAGTCCTGCAAGATATCCTTTCACTGAAATACAATTACCCCACACAATGGTGGAATCTTTTTAAAGAATTTAGATATATTTTGGTCTGTTTTCTTCTGGCAGATAATGGATTTTTTAAATTAACAGATATGAAATCATTAAACTTAAGTACTTCCCTTCTGTGAGTTTATATGTAAAATTATATGACAGCTTTACAAGTAATGTATGACGGCTTTCCCCAATGAGTTGCTATTTAAAGCAGCGGCACCTCAATTTCCCAAATCCCCAACTAGCATGACCAGTCTCTGCTGGCTCAGAATTATGGGAGCTGAAATCCAGCACATCAAGAAGGCACGAGATTGGGAGAAGCTGGCCTATGAATTTTAATGACCTGAATATTTTGTATTACAGTTTTAAACATTTTTGATGAGATAATGAAATGAGTTTTCAGTTTGTAGTTTCAGGCTTATCCCTCAGCTTATATAAGAATATCATAGATCGCACATGAGGAAGGTTCTTTGTAGAATAAAATTTCCTCACATAATTTGCGTTAGGTGCTAAAGTATCCAAAAGAAACCCTGCTATACTGCTTATAAGTATTCTCAGAGAATGTACCAGCAAACCAGGAACAAAAAAGGAGGAAACCTCCCAAGAAGTAATGCCTATGCAATACTTTTTGACAGGGTTTACGTGACAATTGCTGTTTTCCGCCTAACACAGTTCTGGTAGTGTTGATTCTGCTACTGTGTTGGAACAGTGAAAATCAGTATGGAAAATGTGTATCATGCCTGGATTTTCAGTTTGACCCTTTGAAGCCCTGTGAATTCAGGAGAAAGCCCACAGGCACACGAGCTGCTTCCTTATAATGTGTACAATACAATTTTTTAGCAATGCATATATTTGGAAATGCTAAGGTAACAGATCTCCACAAAATAGCAAGCATCTAGTGCTACAGATTGTAATGGGAATTATGAAGGTAGCAAATAAAAGTTTTTCAGCCATAACATTGCTAAAACATTACTTTATTAAGCACAAATGCTGAAGCATAAATACCTAAAGGCTTCTGTTCAAACACTGTTTGTAAATAATGTAGTAGCCTCCAATTAAAAGAATCACAATTCCTTCTAATTATGTATTAAGCTTTTCAGTTCCCTGAAAATGAAAGAGCTTTTCATATGTTCTGAACAAAAAGGTTATTGATGCCAAATGTGTTGATTTTACAGGAACAATTAGTGATTCATTCATCATTTGAATTTAGGGGCTAGCAACATCAGAGGGAAAAGAGAGGAGGAGAAGGAGAGAGAAAGAACCTGATATAAGAAATCCCTCCAATGTGTTGTGTTACATAATTTAGTGATTTTCTTATCACTATTTTTCTCTCTCTCTCTCCTTCTATTTTTAGATACATATAACTCCATCACTAATAATAGGGACTTTTTCACCATATAGTCCATTCATTCCTTGTGTAAGCAGAAAGATACAGTAATTGAAGAAACGATCCCTGATTTCTATCACCTTTTCTCCTCCTCAACTCTTTGGAGTTCTATCAGAAGTAATTTTGGAGGATCTTTGATCCTAGAAAATGATTTGAGGAGGATTTAGCAGGCAGCTAGAGTATTTTATTTTGCATATAGTTTGTAGGATTGAGCCATATAGTTTGAAATGATTAATGCTCAGCATATAAACTAAAATACATTTCTGAAGTTTAATAAACTTACCAGAATTCACAAGCAGTTTTTAAACATTATTTGCATATTTCATCAAGTTTATTGCAACAGAATAGTGATTGAGGAAAGAATAGCACTCCATGCTCAGTAAAAGCAGAAGAATTATATTAGAAAGGTTGAAGATATAGTGGATTTGAGACCTTCTCATCAAAGGAGAGTTAAACTTAGAGTAATAGTATCATCTAGTCTTCAGTAGCATATATGGGCTCATGTTTCTATTACTTTTGGCCTCCTGAGAATATTTATAGTTTGTCTTGCTTCTCTGGTTTTGTGACAACATGCTATTTATTTATTGCTCATGTCAGCAAAACTGCTTTGCATTATAATCTAATGCCATTCAGTTCTTCTTTATGCTCATTTGCAAAACATCCAGTTTTGTAAATGGATGGGGAGTAGATGTGTTTTGTTTCATCAGTTTGTCTGTTTAACAGGCTTTTCATATTCAGATTCTTGGATAATCTGCACTAAATGTTGCATCATTACATATTTACATGTTACCGTATCTGCATTTCTCAGTAATACTTGAATAGTATTACTCAATGCCTAGGATTGATTGTTTTGCTCTGGCTGCACCAAGGGTTATTTTGGCCAATATGTGAATCCCAGCGGGAAATGGTAAAAATAAAGCTGCTGATTGTAAGAGGTAACCTCTGCACTGATAGGAAAAAAAGGAAAAAAAATACCCTTTGCCTGATGAGCTTAACCCTATTGTAAGGCCTAAACAGGATTTTTCTCTGTCTAATGTGTAGATTAATGGTTGATAGATTCTGATTAATTCGAAGTAGATGACTGGATTTCTGATACTTATGGTGGGATGGGATGGAGAGAAAAATGTTTTCTTTTCAGAGATAGGCAGCTTGTAGTTAAGAATCTAACTATCACTTCCATCTGGTCCCCAGTACTGTAAGTGCATTAAGTTGAGTTATGAAGAACAGTGCAACTTACTATCAGCAGCTTCACCT
This sequence comes from Candoia aspera, assembly GCF_035149785.1. Classification (NCBI taxonomy): domain Eukaryota; kingdom Metazoa; phylum Chordata; class Lepidosauria; order Squamata; family Candoiidae; genus Candoia; species Candoia aspera. The sequence continues at coordinate 82,027,539 of NC_086153.1, read as the reverse complement.
CTTGTTCTTGGCGATTGTTAACTAACAAGAATACTGAATAGATGATAGTGGTATACATAAGTGTGGTTGCCAGTACGTGGTATACTATATAAATTATGCAGATATTTAAATGTGAGGTATATTATTTAGTTGTCCTCAGAACTTTGGTTTTTGTGAAACAAATACTAAAATACACAAAAACTTTAGTATCTGTGGCACATAGACTTTCCAGAGTAATCATGTTGGCAACAGGTGTCTGCTTGAAAACCATACAGATACAATGTATTAAATATATCTCAAAAAAATCCAGTGATAAAATATTTGGTCCTTATGTTCCAGTCCTGTTTGCTGCTCCTTTCCTATTCTCCAAAAGATGTTTATTTGTGCATTTCTCCAGCAAAATTTCTTTAAAATGCTGAGCAAACAGGATTTTTAAAATTGCATCTAAAATAATGCAAAACTAACACCACTCTTGTCTGTTGTAGAGAAGCATTTTGAAGTTGGAGCTCCAGTACAAAAAAGACTTACTCTTTTTTTCAAGAATGACACCCTTCAGTTATTTGCAAGAAAGGGACTTGGCCTCTGTTCTACCATCTACTGTGCCTTTTTGATTCCACATTTCAAAGATCAGATTTGTAGTGTACGGTTATCATTTAGAAAATACCATAAAATAAAATACTAGAAGTAGAAAGTTCAGTAATAAAGAAGCATATCAAAAGCTGAGCCAAGGGGAAACACTTTGAAGTTAAAGCCTTTATGGTATCAGATATTACCTCTGCTTTTCATTCATTTGTTCCACTTGCCAGTTTTGTGTAGCTGAGAAGATATATTGGAAGTCAAGTCATATTAGAACAAGCTGTATTTATTTTCTCCCACATACCATCTGTTTAACTTCATATAAGAGCAAAACAGACTGAATGGTAAAGTACTGCATTAATCCAGTAAGAAGACTATTTTCCCCCCTCTGCAAATAATTACGTATGAACTGGAAGGGTCCTCCTATCTTTACTGCCAAGAAGAATAGCAGATGTCATGAATGAGTAGAGATGTAAATGGCTGCAAACATCACTGCTGGAAAGTGTAGATGTCTTTGAAGATTGCCTGAAGCTACCCTTTGCCTGATGAGTTTAACCCTTTTTCAAGGCCTAAACAGGAGATCTTTCCTTTCCTTTCCTCTCCTTTCCTCTCCTTTCCGGTTCAGTTTGCTTCATTTCTACTGAACTTTGGCTCTCACTTCCTTTTCCCTTACCATGGCAGCTACCTCTTTATTTCCCATCTCCTTCTTTCCTTCCTTGTTTTGCTGTTTCTATTAGAAGGCAAGAGACAGAGGTAACCTGCGGATCCAGTGATTTCATCATAATGACAAACCCAGCATTGTGCCATTGTGTTGCAGTCTACCCTCTTTGGTGCATGCATGTGATACCATGATACACCAGAGGGACAGAGCTGGCATCATGATGGCCTGACACTGCTTTTGTCATATGCCTCCTCTTGTGGATCTCTGTATTTGGAACTGTACATGTATGTGTATATGCATGCATGCGCGTACCTGCATGTTTCTATGTGAAAGAGTGGCTTGTATGTGAGATTGGTTGGAATATGCAGGTGAGGAATTCAATTTAATTAAAGGGATTACCTTATTTTACAACCAATTAATTTTAAACAATATTAACTCTTTATTTTATCCCAATCCTTCCCTTTTGGCAGTGTGTGTGTGTGTGTATACATACACGTATGCAGGTGTGTTAAATGCACATATTGGAAGGAAGTCTCCAGAACTGGTTTTACCTGGAGTTCACAACTCTTAAGTTCACAGAGTGGGAAGTTGGGCATTTTAAATAAATAAATAAATTTTATATGATTTTTTTTGTACATGTATATATAAATATACATGTATAGCGATATAAATATGTATTCTTAAATTTATGTTTGTTTTCTTTCAGGTAAATTTGAAATTTAGCTGCATTCTGAAAAGATAAAGTATTCTGCATTTCAGTTTTGTTCCTGTGAACATTATCTGTTGAATATTAATAATTATCTTTTTAAAAATGCCAAGGTCTTGGCCAGATTCTGAAAAATTCAGAATAGAACATTCATTTAACCACCACTCTCATCCCATTTCTTCTTACTGCATCTTACACATCTATTTTTTCTGTTGTTTTTAGCCACCGAAGTGAATAGTCTTGTAAACGTTATAACAAGTTATGAAGGATAATGAATAAACCTGTTTCCTAAGCTTTTTTCATTCTTCTCTATAAGAACTTTTATCATTTGTATGATGATGATAAGAATAAGCACAGTTTTACTGTGTCAGAATAGTTGCTTTCGTTCTTTGAGAATACTACTTAAAATTTCTTTTCTAAATAGTATGGAAAGGGCAATGTGAGACTAGAATTCCTGTTGCATTTATAGAACTGCCTTTATCACTAAATTAGAGCACAGTCTTAAGAATTCTTGTTGATGTTCTTTGTTCATATCATGAACTAATCTTTACAGCTACCTCATATAGTGAAGCCTACCCTGACTAAATAACTCCCAAATAAGGAATGTTTTGTCTACTTTCTTAAGTGCAGAATTATTGGGCTTAAAAACTGTTTGCATTACAAAAACAGATTAAATGTCTTTATAAAATTCTAATCTAACATTTCAGGAAAATATTGTGGAACTTCTCAAATACAGTGTGGTAGTAAACATAGCATGTCTGTTGTTTCCAGGTGCAATTGTGATCCTGAGTGATAATCCTGATTTGTAAGCAGGAATGTTCATTTAGCTGTTATTGCCAATAGCCTTTATCTTCACTGACTTTTCAGTTAATACTGCCTTGACATTCAGTCACTGTCCTAGAAGCTGTGGTGTGTTTCTTCTCCGTTTGGTCCATTGTTGGGCTCTCAGGTTTTCATACTTATTTGATCAGCTCCAATCAAACAACAAATGAGGATGTAAGTCCCCCCTCCCTTGCTCTAATCTGTCTCCATCTAATGACTTTATATATTTCATTTTCACTGTCTGCATTTATCTGTTTAAAAAAAAAACTTAGTTGCAAGGTTCAGTCAAATGTGCTGCCCAATTTTTGTCTATACAATGCATGTGACTGTGCTTCTGATAGCTTCTTGGGAAGAAAAAGGCATCGTTGAGAGACAGTTCTAAGATCACTGAACGTGGCTTTATCTTAACTAAATGGAGTTTAGGCTAGAGGACAACAGTGACAGCACTAATATTTAGAGCAGCCTTCCTCAACCCTTTTTACCCTGGAGGAACCCTTGAAATAATTTTTGGATCTCAGGGAACCCCTGCATAAAATTTGCAAACACTGTGAAAACTTCACAATACAGCGAACTTCTAATGTGAATCACAGCACATAAAAATTCCCACTGTGAGCACTATTTTTTTCTTCAGTCATAATCCCAGAACCCTAATTAAAAAATGCTGTTTTAGAGAATGTGAGGAAGGTGCTGGCTTGGCAAGAGAACATTTACCTTCCCCAAGCCTAAGAAGATGGTCAGAGATGCCTTGGCAGTACATTGACTAATTAAAAAACAGAACATAGTTGTTAGAAAGCTTTAAATATTTAAAATGCAGAGTGGGGTCTGTAAGCCAGGTAAGTGATAATTATGATCCTCATAATTATGTGGGGAACATTGCAAAAAGGTTTGAGAATTTAATGAAACACCCATTTTCCATAGTTTGGGTTGGATTAGGATGGAGTTCACCAGATGATTTTGGGCCTGTCACTGTCACTCAACTATATTTAATTGTGAAGATAAAATGGGGAAAGAGTAGATCCTTCTCCTATGTCTTGAGCCATACCCTGAACTGCATTGGTTATATGAAATGTAGCACATTTCTAAGGAAGAAAAATGTGAAGTGAATCCATTGCCATCTATTCTATTGTGGATGAGCATCAGACTGCATCAGATGTTTCTGGAATATCTCTTTGGGGAAGAGGTGATACAATGATTTTTTTTCTTTGGAGTTTCTGTTTGACAGAATGATATGGTGTAGAAAAGGTGTACTGTGATTTTATGGATCAAGTGATGTATTGAAATGGAGGAAACAGGTTCAAATTCATGTCACAGAACTCATGGAGTTCTCATATTTGGTACAGTTTATTTTTGGTGTAGATATTTTTTTTCTTAGAATAAGTAATGCTTATTAACTGAAGAATGCTATTAAAAATGAAGAATAATGCACCAGTGTTCATTTCTTTCTAGATCAAGGGATCTTGGTCAAATAAAAGAGGCAAAGAAAACTTCAATCCTTATAGCTATGGCAACATTTTCACTAATTGTTGCTCTGCACTTTGTGGGCCCCTCTCTCCTAGGTAAGAGATACAATGTAATTGTTCAGTATCCCTTCTCTTTTCTTGCACCTTTGTTGTGCTCATTGGGTCAGGTAGTATATATAACTTGCAAGAGTATATAAATTGCTATAGGTGTCATATGACTTTTGAATCCTCTGGCAGTATGTAATTTTATTTTACATACCTACTAATTAGTGCAACTAATAAGACATTGGAAAAACTATACCAATCAAGGCATCACTGATTAATTTGCTGCAGCAAAAAATAACTAAAGCTTCATGGAAAAAATTACCAGCTAGGATTTTTTGGTCATCCACAATAATTTGTTAGTTCTACTCTCCAGCTGTGAATGATTACAATTTAAAAATGCCTAGCAATACTTTTGAAAACACAATATACTAAGCAGAAATTGTTAATTTGATTTGGACATCTATTTTCAAAAGTACTTATCTTCAGTACCTACCACTAGTCAGTCATATAGCAAACCAAATAGGTAAGATTGTAACCTATCTAAACTACAGAGAAAGTTGGAATTATTATTAATAACTTTGCAGAGACATGCAGCAGATGGATGGAATACATTTCCTGTTGACCTAGAATGATCATTTTATGTTAATTATGAGGGAAAATGTTTTGGAAATTAGAACAGTTTTTTTCCTTATATTGTTTTATCTATTGGCTACTTCTCATAAGGTGCTACAAGGCATCAGTAAGCCAATAATAATAAAGAGCAAATTTGCAGAACCGTGATGTGCTTAATTTTGTACCATTTATAGAATTTGTTAACTTAGAAATTCATTAAAATATACAATTTAGCCAGGGGTGCCTAAACTTTTGCATGTAACTTTTAACTATAGTGTCTCAGCATTCTAGGAAGCTATTTTACTCTTCCGAATTCAAATTACTTCCATAAATTCTGTATGACTCCATGTTGTTATGTGAAACTGTATTTGTTTTGAAGTTGATATCATTACCATCTGATAAGAATTATTTGTAATGCAACTTTCTATTATTCTATAGTTTAATTGACCGAAGAGGATTTATACAGCCAGATACTCCACAGCCAGCAGCTCCCTCAAATGGCATTACAATGTATGGGGCCACACAGTCTCAGAGTAATATGGTAGGAACCATCCCATAATGTTGATCAAGAACTCTGAATGTTTTTCTTTTCTACTTTCCTGAGAACAAATCAGGTCACTAAACTATCTGAGTCCTTCTAGTACTTTATGGTAGAAGTCTTCCATGAATGTATCATAGTAGTGTTACTATGACATCAAGATTTTAATAAGCATTAATGCAAAATTTAAAAAGTACTATAAGAGCACTAAGAAAAAATTAGTAATCTGAATTGAGACTGGGATGATGAATAGAGAAGTGTCCTGTACGTTGGAACCTTTGCCTATCTTAATTCTACTTTTTGATGATTGGATGTTCAGTAGCACATTTATTGCTTTTTAAATTGTTTTCCTCAAATGCCACTGGCTGTGCTGCATAAATTCTTGCCAGCTGAGATTTTCTATATAGCTCAGCATGTCAGTATGAATATTTCAAGAGAACAGTTTGAATTTCTTGTGAACATTCTGAAAGCCACTGTATTTAACTACTGCAAAATTTTAACTCATGTTTTTATAGAAATTGTGCCAATGTCTCTTTTTGTGCCCTTTGGAGAAGAGCGCATTTTTTGTATGTGTGCCAAGGACCAGATATCAGCATAGAGAAATTTATCAACTGAGAATCCTAATTGGAGCTGCATTCTTCTGGCATATTAAAATACTGTCAAACTCATTGTATATTTTTGCTCCTTGAATTTTTTCTAGACCTCAAAAGAAGAAAAGATGTGAATCTCAAACTTTTAAAACTTTTCATTTAAGAGAAGTACAGTAATGGCACACCTTTTTTATAGCTATGTGAATTCTCTTTGTGTTTCATATAACATTAATATATTTAGAAATGAGATTCCCTTGATCATTGATTTGCTAAGGTGGGTTCATTGATCATTTTTCATATCTGCCAGCAATACCAATTTGTTATATTTTAAATATCAACCATTTTATTGACTCTGGTACCAACAGTATCTTTTATAGCGTTATTACTAAATGTTCATAACATAGTTTTATATATGCTTATTTAACACAAAGTCCCATTGAGTTCACTGGGCTTACATCCAAATAAGTGGATATAGGGGAAATAAAGCAATGCTTGCTATAAATGAATGGATTTAGTTTAATACAACTTATGCTGATAACAATATTTCTTCCTCTATTTTGGTTTTTCTCTCATGGTAGTGATCCCATATTTCCATTGTTTAGGAAGAAGTGTGTAGGCCAAACAGAACTAAGAAAATTTCAATAAATTTGTTATTTAAAATTGACTTCAGGTGTCAACTTATTTTACTATTCTTTATGCTGTTTTTTTTCTTGCTGTATTTTTACTTTTTTGCCTTTATTGGGTATTCTAAAGAAATCTTACACATTCTAATAACCATGGTTCCCACATGTAAACTGAAGAAAGAATTTGAAGTCACTCAGAAACCCGCTTCTTAGTTCAGTCCTTTTGAGGTCTGTCCTTGAGGTCATTTGGGGTCTCTCTTCCCTCAGCTGTAGCACTAATATTTTTTTCTGATCTACATTTTCTATATTCCACACCTGGTTTTAGTTTACTGGCAACTTCCTTGCTATTCTTCCTTTGTATGCTTCTCAAATCCCCTTTCATCACCAGCTATCTCAGAGTATAGTATCAGATCAGTCTGATAGTTTAATGTGGCTGCATTGTCACTGAATAATTTCATCAGCTCCCACCTAACTTGATCAGTTGACTAGAGTTTTCTGAAATAAATAGATAATCTGTGATGTAATCCTTGTTTTTTACGCTCCCTAAAATAGAGATGAAATCAACATTAAGACGTCCTTTTGAATGGTGTAGCATAATCTTGATCAATTTATTTTATTTATTTTTTATTTTTACTTTATATCCCACCTTTATTATTTTTATAAATAACTCAAGGTGGCAAACATACCAAATACTCCTGTTTTCCCCACAGCAACAACCCTGTGAGGTGAGTTGGGCTGAGACAGAGTGACTGGCCCAAGGTCACCCAGCCGGCTTTCATGCCTAAGGTGGGACTAGAACTCACAGCCTCCTGGTTTCTAGAATTATATGTTTCCTTGGTAATAGTTGTAAATTCAGATAAAGATTTGGAAATTAAATCAGCATATGTTCTGATACATTGCATGTGATGAAACTAAGAGTTATAGCCTTTTGATTTCATTTGGACAGTAATTTCTAAGGTTTCTAGATATTTCTCATAAAGTCAGTACTAACTAAACCCTTTAAAGACTTCAGAAGAGATTTTTAAAAAGAAAGGAAGAAATTCAAACCTATATTACCCAAAAATCCCAATCAAGATTTTGCTTCTATGAAATTTAGGAGAAAAAGTAAGGTTATGCAAGAGGTAAAAGGTTTATGCTTAAAGAAAAATGATAGAAATATTTTAAAAGCAACAATATCTAATAACTTTTTGACATTGGAGGCCATATAGGAACCCATGTGGATTTTTAAAAAATGCTGTAAATTAAATGAGATATTTTTATTTTAAAAAACTATTTTTAAATGTCTACGTGAAAATAAGATCTGACTTAAATGCAAACTTATTAAAACTTAAATTTAAATGGTCGCACATGGACATTTAATTAAGGTTGAGTACCATCTGGTTTATATGATATAAAAATTTCAGATGGTTTGTCATTGTGGGCTTCCCAAAGATACTAAGATTCAAGGGATGCCTTACTGTATGATTATAGCAGATGGTTTCTCGTATCATCAGATACAGGACATTTTCCTCTCTTCAGTAGATTTTCAGTGATAAGAAAAATCATAGACAAGTTAATAGGAAATAATATACAAATCCACATTAAAATATGAAATATGCTGCACAATTGCACAATAAAAGCCCAATCTGGAAGAACTCTCTGTAAGTAAGTACTTCATTTCTTTTATGCCTTTCAGCAAAGTTCTGCTTGGTTTCCCATTTTATTAAGCTATTACCAGCCAAACATAATGGGTAGTTACTTTTTGTGTTATGTGCACATTGCCCTGTATTTCAAGTCCTTGCTTTGAAAAAAAACCCTGCTCATTAACTCTGCGTGTTTTCTAAATGAGTTTTCCTTTATTATATGTGGCTACATCAAGGTTAAATAGGTGTGGATTGTAACCTAACTCTGGCTTTCTGGGGACAATTTCTAAGCACCAGTGAAGATCAGGCAATATTGAAAACAAGTCTGGATTAAATACTTTTGTTTCATTGTAAGCCAGTATGTTTTATTTGTTAAATATAAGTTGGTATGCATGCTTATTCAGTTAAAAAGTCAAAATAGAGAACTTGATTTAAAATAACAGTGATTTTAAATCTGTCCTTAACATCATGATATTCATCAATGTGATGAAATAAACATTGTAATGTTTATTTATAATCTTAATATTCGTAAATCTGGGAACAAAATTCCAGAAAGGGTTTCAATAATTTAAAATGTTCCAGAGATGTTGTGATGGTTTGATGATGATGATCGTTTCAAACTGTATATATGTTTAGATTATTACTTAAGATTTTTGCTCCTTTAGGACCAGTCTACTTTCCAAATGATTTCAGTTCCTCTAAACTGGTTATTTATGCCACTTCACTCTCATTGTTCTCAGGGTCTAAATCTGTTGAAACACTGTAAATTTGATAAGCCCTTATTGCTTCTTTTCCACCTTTTTATTGATGAATGTTAAAAACAAATGATCTCCATAGCAGCACTTTCAAGTGTCCCTCTCTATCTGAAATTCTAACTTTGTTGCAGTTAACCAGGCAACCCATCTAGCATAGTTCTTAATTCAGTCTACAGGTAATCCTTGCTTACTGATTGCCAGAACAGTTTAGGAACCGTTCAGTTACGATGGTTGGGGAAAAAAACTAGCTTTGCGACCAGTCCTCTCATTTACAACTGTCACAGTGTCCCATGATCATGTGATCACCATTTGCATGCTTCACAACTGGCTTCCAACAAGCAAGATTAATGGAAAACACGGAAGTAAAATCATAGGTCGCAGTCATGTGATATCTCACTCAGCAACCGCAGAGATTCGCTTAATGGTAGCAGAAGTGAGGTTGTGCGTCTGTTGTGATCATGCGATTTTCTGCTTAACGACCACGTCACTTAGCGACAGAGTTGCCAGTCCCAATTGTGGTCGGTAAGCGAGGACTACCTGTAACCTTTTTTGTGCCACAGCTATATTTGTGAAATAAGGAACAAACCAAGAACATGAAATCTTTTTATTGTCATCTGAACCATCTATATAATTTCATGTAAAAACTTTATAATGTAATCTGAAAAATTACAGCATCAAACCTTCATTAATATTACTTTAAATGCCCATTGCTTCACTGCCTCAGTGTTTAAAAATATTTGGGTTTTTATGCTTTTTTCTCTCAATATTTCCATTATTTTAATAGGGGACAGAAGTTAGATTAACCAGGTGGTAATTGACAGGATCACCTTTTCATTTTTGAAGGTTGGTAGTATATTTTGCTTTTTTCCCCCCTCCTAGTACACTGCTAGTACTCCATCACTTTTTTAACCAGTTCTTTTATGCCATAAAAATATGCCATGAGAATCCACTCACTCACCAATAGTCATTTCCTAAACATTTTTTCATTAGTATTTGAGGCTGCAATCCACAGTCACCCAGTTGTTATATTATGAAGGTTATTCTTGATTCAACATTGTGGATTGTGCCATCTCTTCATAATTGATTCACCTCTTTTTTATTATTTTTCAAGAAAAAATTTCAGATGTTTTAGAAATATTTGTTACTGTTGCAGTCATATGTATTTTCTTTAAAAATTCCTGGAACTGGGATAATTTTAATTCTAGGTAGTCCTGGTAATGTCAGTACCTCATTCATCTGTTCTGTGATGTTTGTATTTTTCTTAAGCACCCTAATCTTACAGAGCTCTTTCATCATTTTCTGTTTCAAATTTGTGATAAATCTTATACTTCAGTTAAAACTCATACAGATTTAGCCCAGTTCCTTATACTATGGTTTTGTTGTAGTTCATCATTTCTGTGACTTAATTCTGTAGATACTCCAAAAAAGTTTTCATAAAAGAAAACATTAAAAAACATTAAAATATAAATAAGATAAAATACATGAAGACTAAAAAAAAATGCTAGTGGGGGGAAAAGAGAAAAACTGTCACTATCTACCACTGTGGTAAGCTTCCCTTTCAGCTGGCAAAACCTTACACGTACCCAACTGCCAGAAATTATCTATTGCATTTGTCCACAGATTTGTTTGTTTGTTTGTTTGTTCAATTTCTATGGCCACACATCTTGGACAAATGACTCTGGGTGGTGAACAATCATATAATCAACTAAAACCAAGTACAAATGCAATGCAAAAATAAATATATATAGTAGCCAAGAAAAATTATAACCATAGATGTCATTATAACCAGGAAACAGCCCTTAGCACTCAGGACCCCAGGCCTAGGCACATAACCAGATTTTCAAGACCTTACAAAAGGCCCACAGAGGGAGAATGTTCCAGAGGGCAGGGGCTCCTCGTCCCCACCAGCCAGCATCCCTTGGCTGACGGGACCCGCAGCATGTCCAATCTGCCAGACTGAATTAGACAGGTAGAAACAACTGGGAGAAGATGGTCTGTCAGGAAACCCGGTCCCAAGCCATGAAGGGCTTTAAAAGTGACAACCAGCACCTTAAATTGCACCTGGATACACAGTGGCAATCAATGCATATCATGCAGTGGTGGTGTTACAGAATATCCGACACCATTTACTCATGCAACTGCGTTCTGCACCAGTTGAAGCTTCCGAATGCTCTTCAAGATTACATCTCTGTTGCTGTAACAAAACTGAATAAACTGGACAGGCAGAATTTACAGGTTTAAAACAACTACTAAGACAGGTTTAATTATTTTATGACCAGCTCCTAACCTTCTAAACATGATTATTAGAAAACATGTCTTATACTTGCATCAACAAGAGTAGTCCACAATGCAACCTTAACAGCCATTATTTCAGCAAACCTATTTATCATCGAGAATGCATGGGTTTTGCCTTTTTTATGAGCCCCCTTTGCCTCAAGATTTTTATAATCCTTTCATTTTTTCTGTGCATTTTCTTTTTTTCTGTATTACGAAGTGGGCTTCTGTAACAGCATGAAATGGGGGTAATTTTCATGCAGCAATATAGAAACCCACTAAATATTTGCTATGAAAATGCTGCTGTTTTTTCTGTACCTTAATCAAGTAAGTCCCATTGTATTTATTTCCCTTTTTCAAAGTAGTGTATTTCTTAAGTCTAATAATTTTTTGATATTTCTTCCAAGTCCCTTTCAGTGAAATGATACTCACTGATGTAGAATTCCAGTGGTAGTTAGGCAACATGGAAAAATAAATGTATTGCTATTTAATGTTTAATTGCAATTTCTTTTTGAGAAGTTTTAGATATGGTAGCATAAAGTTATCTTTTTATCTCAGGCCTAGCCAGAAAGTATTATGGAATGTAATCATCTTAGATCCTGCAGAGATGCTTCTTGGATTTTAATTCAAATTTATATATATGTTTTTGTGTTGTAAAGGAAGAGTTCAAAAATGCTATTAACTGTTGTAATTTTGAAAAGAAATAAAACCATATCTTTAAAAAAAATATTTTCTATGTTTCTAAGTTATTTTGTATCAGTAATATTAAAAAAGCAGTGGAACTGAAGTAGCTATCATATATTTAATATTTAGCTTTAGAAGTAATGTTAAAATAGTTAATTACAAATAAAGTAGCTAATAAATTATCCATACTTATAAAAAAACAATTTTCAGTAGGATAAATTTCTTTGAAATCAGTTGGCACTTCATTTACAAGATGTTAGTTATGGTCTATTTGTCTATTAATCTATTAATAGTTAATGAGCAGCAGTTATAGTTTTTAAAAGTTTGGAAAGATTTTGATGAGGTTAGTGGTATTCATATACTCATACTTTTCTAAGACTAAAACAGTGGCCTATGCATTAGTATGGCAAATAGTATATGAACCATCACTAAGGGAAGGATGATTCTCAGTCTATTAGAGCACTTTCTCAAAACAGTTATAGGAGCCAAAATGTTTTCAGAATTATGTAAGTTTAAGTGCTTTTCTGGATTGAGGCTTAAGTACACTAAACTGCGTTCAAAATTAAACTCTGTATGAAAGCAAACATTTTTAATGCTAACAACAGGATTCAGGCATAAAAATGACAGTACTTAGCTAAATGACAGTAATAGAATGGTTTTAGTACAACACATAGGCCCTATATTTTTTTATCAAGCTTTTTAAAATCTTAAGGAAATTAAACAGTGTGACTGACATCGGTCTATGGCTATATCATGTTGTGATGAAGAGCTTGTCTCTTGCAAAGCCTAGTGTATTTCATGATCAGTGAATTAATATTATGTTCAGTAGAAAATTTTGAAAATGTATATGTGGATTTGCTTAAAAGTTTAGAAACCAGAATCCTGATTCCATTTTGCCTCCCTCTCTTTCTATTCTTGTAGAAATTATTCCAAGTATTGATAAAAGTATTCTTCCCCACTACTATCTCTAATATGCCCATAGTTTACATTTCTGCAGAGTTTGAATGAAGGATGCAGAAAGTACATTATCACATTCCTTTTACAGAGTTCAAAGTCTTGTAAGGCTGGAAGCATCTATTTCACAAAATAGAAACCCCACAAAACCTCCCCTAAAATCAGGACTTACCCCACCCAGCCTTCCACAAGCTGCGCAAAGCCTAATGTGGCCCACTCCTGGACTAAGGAATTAACCATTTGGCTTCATCCAATGCCTGATTACATGGAAAGAAGGTTCGTTGTTTCTGGTGGCACTACTCCCAGTTAATCATGTTAAAGATTGCAGGCTAGTTCAGTAAGGTATGGGTTATATTTGTACTTAATTGTGGAAGGAAAAAGGGGAGGCATTGAAAATAAAAACAAGGGGGCAGAGAAAGTATCTCGTGCACCAGTAAGAAATAATTTTTTGTGTAGAAGCCCAATTTTGGACAATTTCTTTATCAAGGACACCAGAAAACAAAACATAATATTGTAAACAGCTTACACAATTTTATCCATGTAAAGGTATCCATATCTGGGATTAGAGGGACAATAAAATCAGCATTCAACATAATACATCGTTTAAACCTGCAGCAAAATAAATATATTTTATTTGCATCTGGTTGTAAAAAAACAAAAATGAAATGTAGTTATATGAAATCTGTGAGTGTATGTACACACAGATCCATCTAGTGGCCCACAGGGACATCAGCTAAAAATGCAAAGCTGCTTTCCATATCTAGTCAGTTGTGTACCCCAATAATTTTAACTGTTTTATAAATTTCAAGAGTCTAGAAGTTTGCATATTAATGTTTCATGGGTATACAGTATACTTTTTTCTCTTTTATCCTTTGATCAAGTCAATATACTGTAATAACTGATTTGCATATTCCCTATTTAAATTTTTTCTCAGCTATGATACTGAAAGGCCTTAGGCAAACCTGTACTTCTGATTTGGTTTCCCATCTGTAAAAGAGTGGGGGGACTAATACAAGCCTGTTTTTATTGGAAGTTTTGAGACTCAGTCACCTAATGCTCATGAAATGCTTTGCAAATTCAGAAAAGTTATTATGTATTTTTCTAATTGATTGAGGCAACAAATAAATCCAATAAATAAACCGGGTATTTTGTTTTGTATATCTCATTTCACAAATAGTAATAATCTTTCTTTGATTCAGACCAAAAAAGAAAAGGAATAGTAGTGAATATCTTTAATTCTGCTTTTAAAAGAGAAATCACTGTAAAAATAGATTTATTGTTAAGCAGGTGTATTATATGACATAGATATTCTAAAAAGTACATTCATGCTTACACAAAACAATGCAATATTGACTTTTGCATTACAACATGCCTCCAATAATCTCATATATTTGGACAATGATGTAGCATTCATATGTTGGTTAATTCATATTAACCAACACATACATATACTGAATATTGACATGGTGGCGCTGCGGGTTAAACTGCTGAGCTGCCGATCGGAACGTCAGCGGTTCAAAACCGCGGCGGGGTGAATTCCCGTTGTTAATCCCAGCTCCTGCTCACCTAGCAGTTCGAAAACATGCAAATGTGAGTAGATCAATAGGTACCACTTCGGTGGGAAGGTAACGGCGTTCCGAGTCGTCATGCTGGCCACATGACCCGGAAGTGTCCTATGGACAATGCCGGCTCTAAGGCTTAGAAACGGAGATGAGCACCGCCCCCTAGAGTCAGGCACGACTGGACTCTACGTCAAGGGAAACCTTTACCTATTTACGTTAGAAGAGGTTTACATTCAGTATTGGTATTGTTTTATAAACTCAAGTAGAAGAATGACTTAACTTAGGCAAGAATGTTCTGCACCTATATAGAATGTGCTCTATATTTCAGCAGGAAACTGCAGCTCTCTGGAATGTTTTGTAGGGAGAAGGGTAAGAAGAAAGTTTTTACAAGCTGACTTCTACTTGTACAAATGTCAGATACAGCCCAATGCCCTGGCTCATGCAACATGCTGATTGCTTAACCTTGGCTTATTCAATAAGCCATAATAGTTTGGATTCTCATATTGTGCTAAACAGAAACCGAACAAACCACTTTATGGCTATTGTTCACACAATATGCATTTAAAATGTATGCCTGTTCAGCTGAAATTAATAAAATAACATTTAACAGAGAAT
This sequence comes from Candoia aspera, assembly GCF_035149785.1. Taxonomy (NCBI): domain Eukaryota; kingdom Metazoa; phylum Chordata; class Lepidosauria; order Squamata; family Candoiidae; genus Candoia; species Candoia aspera. The sequence continues at coordinate 82,012,461 of NC_086153.1, read as the reverse complement.
AAGTTCAGTTTTAACTGAACAAGTTCAGTTTTCTTTACTTAAGAAATAAAAATCTAATGCACAGTTATAGGATGAGGGATACCTTGCTTAGTAGACATTGTAGAAGGGGAGGTGTTTTAATCTTTGGTAGCCAAAAATCAGAAGGAATCACGTTTTAAACAGATTTTGTTAAAAGACTTTCGTGTAGCTTTCGTGAGCTACATCCAATGAGGTGATCTGTAGCTCATGAAAGTTCATGCCTTTTAATAAAATAGTCAGAAAAGGTGCTGTCAGATTTATTGCTTCATACGTAGTAGCAGTACTTGTGAAAATGATCTCAGAACAGTCATTGATTATAAGAGCCATGAAGACCTGGCTCTTCACCTTGGTCCTCACAGAGAGAATGAGACCTCTCGCTTCATCGTGCTTGCCATCTTTAACCTTTATATTTTATTGTAATTTCTTTATCTGATCGTTGTGAGTCACCTGGAGTCGTTGATAGTCAGGTGGCATACAATTTCAATAAACGATTGTTATTATTTCTATCTAAATATAAGCCGGCATACCGATGTGACTGTAAAAAGGTAAATGAAGGTTCTAGACTGTATCAGCAGAAGTATGGTTTACAAATTACGGGAAATAATTGTTACATTTTATTCTGTTTTGGTCAGATCCCATGTTAAGTACTATTGTCTAGTTCTGGATTATTCACTTTAAGAAGGATTCAGAGATACTGGAAAAAGTTCAGAGAAGAACAATGAGGTTGATCAGGAGATTACAAACTAAGCCTTATGAAAAAGAGTTTGAAGGAGCTAGATAAGTTCAGCTGCAGTGAAGATGACTCTGGGGTATATGATAGTACTCTTCAAACACCTGAGATGATGTTACATAGAACATCAAGATCTGTTCTCTCTTCTTTCATAGGGCAGGACACGAAAAAGTGGATTAAGTGACAGGAAGGCAGATACCGAGTGAATGTTAGAAAAAACATAAGAGCAGTTCAGCAGAGGAACCAGTTATCCAGAAAGGTGGTGGTCTCCCCTTCATTGAATATGTTCAACCGAATTCTAGACAAGCATCTGTATGGGATTTATTAATTCGGATTCCTGCCCTGTGCAAGAGGTTGGACTCTGTGGCCTAGATGGTCCTTTTCAACTCAGATCCTATAATGTGCTTATTACCCAAATGAAGCTGCAGTCTTGCTATGTTGCTGAGTTCTTCTCATTGCTAGAAAACTGATGGAAGCAGGAATTTTGAATGTGTACAGATTATCATGTATACAGAGAACTACAGATTTATGTGTTGAAAGCTCTTTAAATCTGGCCAGTTGCTGTTTGAAAGAGTCTCTAGCCTTAAATAATGATGCAGAGCCAAACTGCAAGACGTACACAGAAATATATAAATACCAGTATACTGTGGGGGAAAGGTTAGCATGTTTATGAATTATTTTGTCTGGCAAATGCTTTTCATACTATATACTTTCACTTCCCTGAAATTCATCAGTATATTGTGCATGCTCTCTTGGTCAGTTTAACAAGGAAGTGTAACTAATAACTCTTTTCTTTCTCTTTATGTCCCATTCCTCTTTTGTCCATACCCTTTCACCTCTGTGTATCTCTTTGGCCTTGTATATTATTTTGACACCCTTCTATTCTTCAGTGTGATCAAGATCAGTGCATTCAGAGCACTAAATTCGTTTTGCAGGCCGCTGCCACCCCACTCCTCCAGAGCGAGCCCAGCATAAGTAGTGAAGAGCTGCCTTTACCAGGAAAAAACCCTCTTGGTGCTCCCTGTGCCATGGTGACACTAGGACAACCAACACCACCCTCTTCCATCCCAAATCTCACATCAGAAACAAGTTTGGCAGAAATGATACCATTAAAAGAGGACCCTGAAAATCATCAGTTTCTTACTCCTGAAGAAGCTCCATCACCACCTGGGATGTTGCCACTTGGGTACTCCATGACACAAAGCCGTACCATGCACAGCCTCAGCCTGGTTAGCCAGGATTCACTGCATGAAGACTCAGTGCGTGGCCTTGTAAAACTCAGCTCAGTCTAAGCAATTTAGAACACAACAATGGTTAAACAGACCTTATTTAACTCCAACAGCAATGCAGCCTTTGGACTTTGTGGACATTTATACGTCACTGAAAGGACAAATTATTTTTGTGCTGTGAAGTAAAAATTATCTGTTTTATAGCCAATTTATTGGTGGCTTGGATTTGTTGGTTACATTGTTAAATAACAAATTTAGTTGAAATTTGTTTGGTGATTTATAACGTCCAACAGTTTGGAATCCTGGTACTACAAAGTTGATTATTATAGTACTTAAAACTATGAATGGATATAAGCGTCATATTCCATGTTTTATGAAGTTCCTTGTTGTAATATCTCCTTTGTAGCCAGACATTACTGTGCTACTCATATTTGAAACAGAAGATTACCATTTGATGAATGCAAAATCAGTAAAGGTTGCAATTGTGGATTTGCATGCCACGCTACGGTGGGTGTTACAGTAGTGTTGGTATTTGAAAGACAGTGCTGCTTTACTGTTTGTGAGTACCAAAGTGCTGTTCATTGTAAAAGACAGTACAACAAACAATATAACTTTTTTCAGTCAACAGTTATAAATAAATGAACTGGTGGTGCTTCAGTTATGGAGGATTACCTGTTTTTGCATATCATTTATTTTTTAGTGTGAAACATACTGTGTTGTGCCATAACATAGATTTCTTTCTACCTATCCCTACCTGTGATCACATGAGATGGGGATATTCAATAAGATGGCATCCTCTGTTTCTTTGGATATATACAGTTATATCAATACAAAGCTGACGTAAAACAGCAATGTTGTACAACAAATCACTTTTTTCCTAAGGTTATACCATTAAGCAACCCAAAGGAACCCCTAAGACCCAATTATGAATTGTTTTGAGTATTGTATACAGTTTTATATATAACCAACTTAATTTTGTGATGCTATAAGCCTATAATTGACCTGCTTGTTAAAAAATACTTGACATTAGTGGGTTGGATTGAGAAATCTTCCATTTTCAAAAGGATTTTGATCTAGCAGAGGCTTCCACAAAAAGATTGCCTCCTACATTATTTAAAAACATATCCCACAAAGGGACCATCTAGAACACCATGGAGTTGATGTGAAGGCATTGGGCAAGAAAGAGAGCTGGTGAAAGGAAAGAAAGAAAGCTTTCTCCCCCTTAATGATTTCAGGAGCCACCACTGTATCCTGAGGGATTTCTTTAAATTTCTTTGAGGCTCATAGCAAAGGTAACAAGAGGAATCTTTCAGTAGAAGGCTTGAAAAGTAAAGATACCCATGTTCTTAATTTTGTCAGTGGATGACAAAGGTCGTTAGAAAGTCCCTAAGCTGTTTGTAATTGATAACTGCCATTCAGCCATGATTATTATCAACTATGTTTCAATTTCATATTGATGCTTGATACAAGGACATTTCTTATGGCTTAAAGAAAAGACATTCCCTCAGGGATAGCGAACATAAGAATTTAAATGTTGCAAACCATTGCATTTTGTCTTGGTTTTAAGATGCTAGGACCTGCAATACCCTATTCTCAGGACAAAGTTTAATGCAAAGTTTGATTTGTGTGTGTGTATACACCGACATATATACATAGTAAGCATAACTGCAGGCAAGTACACTTAAAAATTGGAATTGTGAAGAAATGAATACATTGCATCTTGAAGACACTGAAAAAAATACCTTTAAAAGGAAAAAAGCACAATGTTTTAATTGGAATAAGGCCATCTTTATTGCAGAAATGCCAGGTGACTTATTGGGAAGAAAAACCCTCACACTGTGTACAATTTTGTATTTTTTTTCGCAGCGATAACAGATTTTCATTTTGTTTGCATGTAAAGAAAATTACCTAGAGAAAAATCTTGATAACCAGAGATATTTTTTTCCCATTTTACAGAAAGCTATGGATGGTTTGCAGTTATTTGACTGAACCATTAAAATGTTTACAGCTTTCATGTAAAGGGATATTGTCTCTTTTTCTGCCTGACCTCATGGGATTTATTTAAAATCCTGCATGTGTTACTTTAGTGCATGCACATTCCAAAGAAAAAATAACTAGCTGGAGATACATTCTCGTCATGTAAGGTTGATTACTGCATTGACAGGAGTTACTAGCAACAAACAGCTGTTAATTCCATATAAAAACAGGGAGTGGCTGATTTGGGGAAGATTTATTGAGTTGACACAAAGGAGGCCAGTTTCCTCAGAACCCCCCTGTAATGGTTTACTGTTTCCATACAACAAACGCCTCAAAGTTAACAATCCCAAAACTGGCTTGGTGAGTTCATAATAGGAAGCATGGGATGATAAACCATGAGAATTTCTAAGCACAGACTAGGTTATCGTTATTTTTATCATGAGCACTATGGGTTGGCTACACTTTTAGTGAGGAGACTCGATGAAAAAAGTGAATGACTTTTGCCTCATTACATTAAAATAGGATTTTAGCCATTCTTTAAAATCCAGGAGGCCTGCCTAGGTAATAACTTGATGTAATTTATTTTTAAGAGACGCAGATATTGGTTAGAATAGTATATCTGTTTAACAAGCTTAATATTTTACTAATTCAACTGACATCAAAAGATAGAGCATCCATTCCCTGCAGTGTAAAAAATCAACAATGTTAAATATTTTACTCTGCCATTACTGCTTCACAGCTGCAAAGCTCACACAAAGGAACAGAAGTGTTTAAAAATTCATCTGCTCACATTTCCATAGAAATGCTTATTTTATTTTTCTAGTGGTTTTTGGATATACTTGCCATTAGGAAATTGCATTGTCACATGTGGTATAGACCCATTTGGGTTTGTTTGGTTTCTTTCAGTCTGGCAGGGGTAGAAGGAGGTTGTCCTATGGTTGTTCTTAAGTGCACCTCTCATTTAAAATTTTCAAGTGCTGCACTGCAACATTGGAATACCTTCCTTGGCTTAATATTTGAGGGAAACAAAATGCTTATATACAGAAAAGTACTGTGAATACCAATTTTAGAACAAATTGATTTTTTGTTTGCATTGATGTTTAGTATTTTTTTGCTGTTTATACTATTTTTGACTTTATGTTGAAGAATAAAAATACAGCCTTTTTAAGCATTGCCTTTTGTCTTAGATTTGTTTCACTCGATTTGACTGTAAAGAAACTACTTGTTTTATTTTACCGTGATGTTTTTGATAGCCTACCCTTGCCTCATGATGACATCTGCTGGAGAATGCTGGAACTGAATCTGTCTTTTAATTGCAGCTGTTTTGTTAATGGTATGTGGTAGTTCTGGAAGACTTAATCCTAATAGTAAAACTTTCCAATATATAGGAGACCAATAGCCAAGTTTTCCACAAGCAAGACAAGACTGTTTTTCATTTCATGAGTTGTAAATAGAATTCATTTAATCTGTCAATAATTTAGCTAATTTCATTTGTTATTGCTACCTTTGAAAGATTGGTCACAGAGATCTTCACCAGCTATTTGAAGTGGTGAAGCTAAAATAGCCTGGCTGGTAGTGATACATATGGTAGCCCAGTGCATATGGAGTGTGCCCATTGGAAAAGTCTAGATTTTAGACAAAACTTGAATTTTTCTTCATGATAATGTTTTACAATTATTATTTACTAGTTATCTACCAAAACCAATGATTATTGTAAAAATCCTCATTGGCACAATGTCTTCATTATTCGTTAGATTTATACCCTATCTTTCCTCCAGGAGCTCAAGCTTTTGCCCCTCAAAAAGCAACGTGATGAAGTAGGTTGGGCTAAGATGGTAGAAGCTATTTGGGGTATGGGGCTTCATTTCATCCTTCTGTTCTGTGTGGGATACAGCAAATATGGCCTACAACATTATCATAGCTTTTGTGGTAGTTTAAAGGAATGAAATGGATGCATTAAGCCCCTGTAAAGCTTGTTGGCTCTTAATCCCCATCAAAACAAAGGGTAAAATGCTCAAATCGTAGGAAATTTGAGGATCAAAATGGGGCGCTGAAGACCTCATTTAGTGTAGATTGCCCAACCTGGGAGTGGTCCAGGTTTTATGTACTTTGTGTTTTTTGCTGCTTTTTGGATGTTGGAGTTTTTTTTTCCTTTTAAAATGTTCAATAAAATGAAATTGTACATTTTTGAAAAATTGTATGATAAAGTTAATAGGCTTGAATTATGGGATCTTTTACACAAATTAGGAATTGAAGGTTGGTTACTGAATGCAGTAAGAGCAGTGTATGATGAAAGTTCAGCATGCATGAGAATTGAATTGAATGCTTAGCTAATAGTTCAACAGAGCAAGGGGTAAGATAAGGTGTGTTTTCTCTGGGTGGTTTGAATGTATTTATGAATAAATGAATAATAATTATGGTGCTGTTAGGGGTGTGATGGTTGGGGACATAAATGCATGTGTAATTTAGGTGCTAAATGTACGCAGAGCTGAGTAACCAGTATACATATGAGTTGAGAGGAAGAAGAAGTTGGAGAAAAATGAAGTTTGTTGGCGCTAATGAGATCCTGAAAAGAGAGGTGAGGAGTATAAATTAACAAAAGGCACAAAGCACTGATTAGATGTACTGGAAGCAAGAATGGTTTACAGTAAAAGAAAGGTAAAGGAGAGGTATAGCAAATTGTGCTGTAAACTAGTTTTAGCTTTATTTCTTGTGTCTTTAATTTCTTTTGGTTTATCACATATTCCTTGTATGTGCCTTGCATAATATTGCTTATTCTGAAAGAAAATAGTATGATGGGTGTATGCTTATATGTGTATGCTTGTTTGTTTAGCATCCATGAAATCACATAATGGTATCTGCCACTTGATATGGTTGCTGATCCTTGCTACAATCTCCCCTTGAATGGAAACTGTTCTCACTTACTTACCCCAATTAGTTTAAATTGCCCTTTTCTCCACTTTTTCGAGCTCTCCTGATTCCTTTCAGAGGTACTCATACTTCCATTACTGAGTCAAGGTAGTTTTAAATGAATGTAACATACAAGAGTGTAAAGCTTTACAAGGGCATCTGCAGAGTTTTTGAGAGTCTTACTTTGACAAGAGCCCTGATTGGTTTAAGCAAGGTTCTAATAGAAGTGAATATTTGTAGCTCAGGGTTGAACTGTGGAGTCCTTGGTGCTCTCTGAGCCTTGTTGTTTTCTTGCAGATGTTTCATTGCCAGCCTAGGCAACATCTTCAGTGCGAAGAGGGAGTGGGCCTTGCTCTCTGTTATATACCTTGGTTTGTCCTCAGGAGTTCCTTGATTGGGCTGTTGTTTGCTGCTTGGTTGATTGACTGAGTTAATAGTTCCTTGATTAGGGTGTATTGTGCTGTTTGATTGTTCATCTGGTGTTAATCCTAGTGTTACTCTTCGCATATCTTGGTGTTGATTGCTGGTGAGAAGGTGTTCTGGTCTTTTGGATTTTCTATTGTCTCTTTTGAATGGTATGTAAATTTTGTTTACTTTTCTGTGTCTGTTGATGGCTGCTTTGTTTGAGTGCCAAGCTTCCAGGAATTCTCTAGCGTTTTTGGACTTGGCTTGGTTTAGGATGCTCAGTTTCCCAGTTGGAAGTATGGTTAATCCCATGTGTTGTGGGATTAAGGGGTTTTCATCGTGTCTTCTGACTGCCAGTTGGTGGATGCACTCCTTCTGCCTGTCTGTCCTACACAGTGACTGTTACAGTCCTTACACTGTATGTTGTAGATAACTCCTGTTTTTTCTTCTTGGGCTACTGGGTCTTTTGGGTTACTTAAGATGTTTTGAAGGGTTTTAGTTGGTTTATGGGCTACGGTGATACCGTGTGGTTGTAACAGTCTGTTGGTAGTTTCATCTCAGACTAACTCAGTCAATCAACCAAGCAGCAAACAACAGCCCAATCAAGGAACTCCCAAGGACAAACCACAGTATATAAACAGAGAGCAAGGCCCTCTCCCTGTTCGCACTGAAGATGTTGCCTAGTCTGGCAATGAAACATCTGCAAGAAAACAACAAGGCTCAGAGAGCACCAAGGACTCCACATAAACAAGGTTCCCTGAGATCTGGATGGCTCCCAGTCTGCTGCTGTCTGGCTCTTTGCTTAGGCTTTTGGCGAGGGAGAATGAAACCCCTCACTTCATTCTATCTGGTCTGTCACACTTGCCATCTTTTATCTTTATCATTTAAGTTTTATTGATGTTATTGTAATTCTTTGTTCTGTGCCTCCCAAAGTCATTGAGTTACAAGTTTAATAATAATAATTAGTAGTAGTAGTACTAACCTACCAACGAGAGTCAGGGTGGAAGAAGTGGGATCTAGCATCTCTGCAAGCAGCAGGAAATTGACAAGGCTTCTGCTTTCTTCAACTATCCAATAAAAATATCTATTAGAACTGTGGGGAGTAGAATGCCAGTTGAAGAATGAAATTCATTCGTATTTGTCTGAATAAAGAGATGTAATAAGATCCCTTCTGAAATATCTAATGGCTCTTGTTCAGATATTTTGAAGCAATCAGGGCTTGGTTCTGGTTCTACTATGGCTTCTATCTAGCTTGGTGTTATCTAAAATCTTGCCATTTTATTTGATCAGCTTAAACCATTTGTCACTATATCACAGCTTAAACATTACTGCTTGTTTCTGTTTTGAAGACTACATGAAAATCATGCCACATGGCTTTCTATGACTTAAAGAAAACAGGAAACATTACCCACAGTTTCAGATCTCACTGAACTATATATGAATATTGTGCTTTTGCAAAAATAATTTAATTTGTGGGTGGGGAGAATATAATCTACCTAAAGATCAGCCACAATTGTTGAAATTAATTCTCAAATGTAGGTTAATGGTGGGAAAAGTTTTGAACCTCCTGTGGGTCACATCTACTGTAATAGTAGATCACAGGTTATCCATACAAACATATACATACAAATTCACATAGTATTTCAGCCTTCCACCTTCAGGAAGATTTCCCTTCACCACTACCACCATTCTTCCTGGTCAGTAGAAACATCTCAAGTAGCAGCACTGATACAGCTTGTTATAGGGGATAACAAGATTTTAAAAGTCCAAATTGGATCTTTGCAGTAGTTAATAGGTATTACATAAATTATGTGTAATTCATATTTACATATAATGTATTTAATCCCTCTTTGTACAAATCCATGTTGTGTACCAATTGTGCTCTGACCTTGGGCTTAGTCTCCTCTCGTTTGGACTATTGCAACATTCCCAACATGCTGCTTTGAAGAGCATTCAGAAGTTGTAGCTGGTCCAGAACACAGCAGCATATGTACTTTTTGGCTGACCACGGTGCATCCAGCAGAAACAGTAATTTTCCATTGCTTTCCCCAACATGCCTTATCAGCTGTATAAGAGCTACCATACCTGGGCTGCTAGATGATCACTAGATGGCAGCAGATAGGTAAAATCTATCTCTCTCTGCCATCCAGCAGTCATCCAGATTTTTGCAGCACAAATATGGTACCCCTATTGTATGTTGTCTCTCAGTATCAAGCTTGCCATGTCCAGTTCTAGATATTCATGCTTATAGGACTGATCTGTGAAAAACCAGTCGCTCCGATTATGACACCTAGCAACATATTTAGAGCCAACTTTAATATTTTAAGAGCCAATATTTCTTTTTATATATTTTAGTAAAGGTAAAGGTTTCCCTTGACGTAAAGTCCAGTCGAATCCGACTCTAGGGGGCGGTGCTCATCTCCGTTTCAAAGCCTTGGAGCCGGCGTTGTCATAGACACTTCCGGGTCATGTGGCCGGCATGACGACTCGGAACGCCGTTACCTTCCCGCCGAAGCGGTACCTATTGATCTACTCACATTTGCATGTTTTCGAACTGCTAGGTGAGCAGGAGCTGGGACTAGCAACGGGAGCTCACCCCGCCGCGCGGTTTCGAACCGCCGACCTTCCGATCGACATGCTTTGTAAAGAGCATTCACACACAAAATACACCCTTCAAGGTTTTAGAGCAGCTATGTCCTCCAGAAGATTCACATACCTGTTTTGACAGATGTTATCAATTGTCTGCTCATGTGTTGATTTTCTTAGCCGCTTTCTTTTGTGGTGGTCCTATTGGAAAGATTATCTGTGCCGGACATGCCTGCGCAGCCAAAGACCACTGAAGCCTTTAGAAGACACGTGTCTAATGTAATAGTCATATTGGTGGAATGACACTGTAGCTGAGTACTAATTTCAGAAACGTGATTATTTGCCCAGTATTGTACATTTATTTATTTATTTTTCTATCCCACCTTTATTATTTTTATAAATAACTCAAGGTGGCGAACATACCTAATACTCCTTCCTCCTCCTATTTTCCCCACAACAGCAACCCTGTGAGGTGAGTTGGGCTGAGAGAGAGAGACTGTCCCAAGGTCACCCAGCTGGCTTTCAGGACTAAGGTGGGACTAGAACTCTGTCTCCTGGTTTCTAGCCTGTTGCCTTAACCACTAGACCAGACTGGCTCTCTGTATATATTTCCCCTGACTAAAGAAAACATTGAGCTAGTAGCCTCTAATGAAATCTGAAGAATCTTAATTTCCAAGGAACCTCTAGTTAAAATAAAAATGAAATTGGATGATGCCATCCAGTAGATGAAAGTCAAGGGTATTTAAGTATAACCTTTGTTTGCTAGGCAAGGAAGCAGCCCAGAGGGTATAGCAGTATTGTTGAAACCAAAGTATTGGGCTTGTATAATGACACACATGACATATCAAAATGGAGATATCTGGTTATTCTGGCAGTTGCAAAACCAAGGGGAAAGGGAATCTGGTAAGTAAAAGGAAACTTGAGAAATATTCTGAAATCAGTACTGTAAGGTATGAGCTCTAGGGATATAGAAAGCTGCAGCTGGGTTGATTAGCAGAGCTGCAAAGGCTTGAAAAAAAATACATACATACATACATACATACATATATATATATATATCACACACACACACACACACCCCTTTGTAAGCCTAATTGCAGAAGTGTGGGTTGACAAGAAATAGAACAGTATTTGAAAATGCTTGCTATGAAATGGAAAAGAAAGTGGGTTGCTTCCTCATTTTTTCACATGGAAGCATAGAGCATTGAGCCTTATCTGAACATCTTGAGTTGTATGAAGCCTGCTGTCTAGCCTTCAAGCCAGGTTCTAATCATGTTTAAATTTGTGTTAATCTCAGATCTCTACATTTGCTCTCAATTTCTCTGCATTAGTCAATGAACAGCATAAGCAGCATCAGATATATGAAATGAGGCTCTGATTTGGATCCAATCAAAAAACAATTTGAAACAAGCTGCTTTCTGAAACTGGATCTCTACTTAAACTTATCTTCAAGGGCAATATTATCCCCCTCCGTCCGAAAGTAATTACATTTGGCAGTCTTAAAAATGAATGGAAATAAACAGGTCTTACTCTCATTTCTGTGATTGTTTGCATTGCCAAGAGGAACATCTCTACCAATTTTTTCATGCTTCTATCATCTAAATATTATGTTATCTTTGGTCCAATATCAATGCTACTGATTGCACAAACTTCTCTGTGATGTGCGTGATGTATACAATTTGTTCCAGTATGCTGTAGAGGTTAGGGTGTTGGACTGGCACTGGAGAGAGACTTATTTTGTTTCTCCATCAATCATGAGGGAGACACTAACCGGGTGACTTTGGGCCAGTCACCATCTCTGTTGAACCAGCCTCACATGGTAACTGTGAGGAAAAAATGGGGAACTGAGTGTTCTGTATGTTGCCTTGAGCTCCTAAAGGAAAGGTGGGACACTTTCTCATTTATTTTCATTTTTTAGCATATGGCATAGTTATTTTTCAAGTTTTTAATCTACCCAGCTAATTATATTTTAATAAGAAATGTGAAACAAACATCCTCCAACCATTGCATCCCACCCCAAATAAAAGATATTACAAAATTTGAGGAAGTTATTCAAGATTTGAAATGTCAGAAAAGACCCAGTCAGTGATGGAGAAGTAGTTCTGTAAAAATCGCCATAATAGAGCTGCTTAACTCAAGGGGACTTACTTTTGAAGTAACTTGAATGGCATTATGCAATGAAACGCTGCCTGGTCAATTAGCAGATTAGCTGATATACGGTTGGATTCACTGATAAAAAATATGTTCATTTTTAAAGGAGAACTCTTTACATATATTAAATGTGAATGTTAAAAATTATAAAGCTACACTTGTAGATGTTGACAGTGATCTTTAATAGCTCATCAGAGTGCTCACTAGAGCAGCTGAAGTATAAAGCTGTGGAATCAACACACAGGACCATTCATCTGAACACTTATTTTTCTCACAAACCAAATAAATAAAGCCCCATATTTTATAGCATAATTGTATATTTAGCTATTCATCAGACATGTCCAGGGTTCTTGTGATATGTCTAGTTGGTCATGCTGATTAGAAATTCTAGGAGTTGTAATGGGGACAACTAAAGTTCACTATCATGATCAAGGACGAATTGTATCTTCTCTAGATTGAACATAAGACTCATGTTTCTCTGTACAAAAGTGTGTATCATTCAGCATAAAATTCTGTACCAAATTACAAAAGAAATATTGTTGAGTAGACTTTTTGTAATTTGAAGAAATGGCATTTAACTTTTTTTTTTAATTTAAGACCTTGCCCACCTCTTCCTAAAAAGTTCTTCAAATCTCCTTCTGAAATTTGCTTGATATTATATGTTCTGCATAAGGATAAATTTTTCTATGAAATTATTTGTGGGTGGTAGGGAAGAACAGAATTCAGTCCTGCCTTATTTCCAGCTGAGATTTATTTATTAAATGTGTATGCCACCAATTTCATTTCAACTCATGGTAGCATACAGCCAATATTAGGTAAATGACCTTCTTATTCAATTATCAGTGAGTAGGATTCTGACTTCTTGGATAGTGACTAAAACAAATTACATCTGATTACTGCTAAAAAAAAACATTTATTCATAAGGTTGTTTTATAAATGGTCATTTATAAATAGCTACTTTAATATTTTGACTATATTGTATTGATTTAAAACATATGGAAACTGAATTATGAATTTCCACTGATCATCTGGGAAGACTGATTTGGCACCAAAGGTAAGGATACCAGGGGTTTGGCATGTTGACGTTCCTGCAACACAGGCAACTGATATACCAGTAGACTAAAAAGTGTGTAGCTCTTTAACGAAGCATGTACTATAGATTTACATGACAAAGTGCCATGCTTCTAAATTGTCTAGAAACTGGCTTTTATATTAAAAAAAAACAAACCCTATTGATAATAATGTGAGCAAAAATCAGGTACAGGCACAAGTCACTATGCAATTGTGATGTCAACTTTTGCTCAGAATATCTAGCTACCAAATAACTAATGTAATTGCCAAATGTATCCATTAGATTCAGTGGGGATGGAATCATAGAGTTGGAAGAGGCCATCTCGGACATTGAATCCAACCCACAGCTCAATGCAGGAATCCAAATTAAAGCATCTCAGACAGATTCCAGGCAGAGAAGAGGGAAAGATGTGTAATCTTGCCTTTGGAAGTCAGCATCCACACTTTTTCTTGGTTGGGAGATGATCTAGTTATTTAGCTAACTAGATTGGTAATCAATTATGTAGATGACATAGTGATGTAAGTCCATGTCCAAGTTGTTTTCTTCATAACAGTATAGTATGAAAGTGATCTGCTATTCAATTTCCCAGGCTAATGCACAGCCGTGGGATTTTCTTTTCATCCCAATCTTAAATATTAGTCCATTCTGACCCCACTTAACTTTTCTGAAATCAACTAGGGTAGGCTAGATGCTGCCATCTGCTATGGCAGACCAAAGTTTAGAATATTAATAAAGCTTTCTGCTAGAATACACCAGTTTTTGTGATCTATTATTCCCATGTAATTTTTACATGGTTTGGGTGGTCAGTTTCAATCTAAATAGAAATTAAATTGTTTTAGTGTAAAGTTATGTTGAAAGTATTTAATTTATATAAAATGTTTTAGAACGTCAAAACAACTTTGCTTAAGAACGTTGAAACTTGTAACTACATTTCTGCTATAATGTATTGTATAACACTTCTAAACCATTTAATTTTGTTTTCATCTTCAGCCAACTCAGATTAGTTAATTCCATGCCATCAATCACTTTAATTTCAGAGTCACTTCTCTATTTACATCTTCCAAAGGAAAACTTAATTTACTTTTGAAATAGAGATTCATGTCATTATCTTTGGTGTGGCTTACACAGAGCTAGTGCATTTATAAACTGTTTTAAAGGATATGTTGAAAAGAACACAATAGAGTAACTGTTTTATAGAGGAAAATAAATAAATTGTTGCTTGCAGTTTCAGCATATAATTAAATTTCTATAAATTGTGTATAGATTTTGCAGTGATATAAAATGGACAAATGCTTGCCTGTAAGTCTATCATCTCATAATTGAAAGGAACAAGTTGCTTTAAAAAATATTCCAGGACTAAAATGTACCCTGAAGGGATGAAAAAAAATTCTTTATTAGGAAAAAACAACTACTACCACCTTTTAAAAAGGTGAAATTGAACATGGTATGTATCTGAAATTGAATACTGGCTAAAACCCATGTGGTTAAAATATAGAACTTGGCGTAAGGGCATGTTGACATAAAGAACAAAACATGTATGTAATGAGTACAAAATCCTAGTACGAATTCCTTGGTCTATCACCAAAGAAACTCATGCATTGATTAACTATACTGATAATATTCATTGAAAATACTGCAATAGTAATTCTGCAAGTACACTGGAAGGAGAAACTGATCCTCTCCAGAGGTGCCAGCTCTAGTGAAATAGACAATATTTTTATATAACTATCAACTGTAAGTTTTGCAATAAAATGCCACAAGGTTGTTGTTTTTATTTCAGGTATATAAACCATTTTCGGTTTCCTATCATTTTCGTAAATTCTTCTGGTTGTCAAACAATATTCTTAGCTGCAAAATAAATACATCCACAACTTCGTACTTAACCATCACTAGGCCTAGCTTCTGTTTTGTATTAAAGTTACTGTTCTCTAAAATGAGCTGTTTCCCTCTTTTTCCTTTGTTCTAGAATGACCCAGAATATTTTCTGGGTTTCCTTTCACATGAGGCTAAATAGGAAATGTAAGTTGGAGAAAGAGCTTTTTATCAGATAAAACCCAGAGGTTTTAAATATATTTGTAAATATAATTTGTCTGTAAAAAGTTTTTTGAGCATTCAGAATTGGAAAGATATAGCTGATAAGAACTTCCACTTATTTTGACTATGGTCCAAAAAAAAAAAAAGGGGGTGTAGCATTATTCCAAATTGCCTGAATGTGATGAAACTCGTGCATCCTTAATTCCTTCATGCTGCCAGGAAAATCCCAACGAGTACAGTGTGCTGTGTAGAAAGACACAATTCATCAGCCAGCTTCAAATAAAAGTTTAGGTATTAAAGAGCAGGAAGGAGTTGCCATTGCTTCATCCTGACAAATGCTTCCCTGAGCCTGAACCCAAACCTCTTCCTCTCCTTTTCAGTACTGAACGGGACCTGCTTGGAATGGAAAATAATCACCATTCCATGTGAAGTGTCATTCTTATAATACTTCTTTAAACCTGTGGGGGAATGATCTTGGAGAAAATATGCAGCAATCATTAGTAAAATATGACTTAGCCTGGGAAAACAGGAGAAAGAAACTCAAGATTGGCCCACCTTGACTCTTTAGTCTAAGAGGAAGGAAAGGGAAATGCTGTCAGGCCTTCAAAACTGTTATTACAACCTATGACAATAATGATTTCTAGTATTTTTTGTGATGTCTGTTTCCTGACTTGGCCTGCCTCAAAGGGCTGACAAAACTGGATTATTCCCATTTTTGAGATAGCTGAGAATAAAAAAGCCACACATCAGTATAAAGTTACACAAGTTTCAGATCGTTAGACAGGTTTAAGTCTTTTAAGTCTTAACATTCACTTTACTTAGATGTTGGATACTTAGATGTTGGAGAAGTAATATTACAATATTCCCTTGTGTCATGCTCGTTACTATCTCAATTTCACTGTCCATGAAGCAATAGCATGCTGCCCTCCTTTCCCCATTACCACTTCACATATTCAGTTTTCTCTAAAATATTTGGGATAACATAAAAATTTTAGGTTGAGACATTGCTCAAAATCAGATTGGTATTACCGAACTTTATGGTAAAAAAACAAAAGCAAAGACAACTGCTATACATTATTATAAAGCCCTTACTGAAGTCTAATGAACACTGCACTCTAGAACAATTAGGAAAATAGTTTCAAAAATTAAGATCTTGACACATTATTACAATGAAACAAACAGAATTCGTAATGCAGTGTTAAAGCAATAAATTCTAGTTTTAAAGAATTCATCAATAAATTTTATTGATTTTTTAAAGATGAATATGCACGTATGAAACTGTCCTAAAAATAAAAATACAAAAAGCAAATTGCTGATTAATGTAACTTGAAAATCTCCAAACATTTTTACAATTAAAAGCTGAATTTTACTGCTGCTTTTAAAATAAAGCACCAGATGAATTTGCTAGTTCATTAATATGCATCTATACAATTGATACTTCAAATCTGTGTAAAACAATGCAGAAAGACATTTTATCAAAATGGAGGTCAGGGTTTAGTATTTTTGGAAGGAATATAATCAAACTAATGAAACATCCCAGTTATGAAAGAGGAACAGGATGCTGTTTGTACTACAGCTCTGCTATCCGAAAACTAAATATAATAAAAAGGAAACATTATGACCTTAGTTTCCTTTGGAAAAACTTTTAAATTGGTTGAAGTAAATTAAAAAAAAACCCACCCTAAAGTAAAAATAAGGGTACTTGGTAACAATTCATGTTGGTTATTTTTGTTTTCTGAAATACATAAATAATTCTGGAATTTGTTTCCAAGTTAACAAAAGTAACACAATCCTTTTCTTTTATAAACTAGATTTACCTTTTGGAGATTTATTTTTTTTAAGCAAGACAAAATTGTTAGGCCTAATTCATGGGTACTACTAATAGATCTGATCTTCCTCTGCTATTAACCCTCTTGCACGTTTTCCAAATTTCTACAGGGCATGGAGCAAGAAGGAGAAGAGCAATGGAATCTCACCTGGTATGAGTAGATGCCTGCTCAGATTATGCAGGATGAAGGCTTGTATCTTCTTCCCCTTTATTTGATATCTGGTGTAGCTATTTTAAAAGTTACTTTCATTTTTGTATTGATGCCCGCTTCTAAATTAAACAAAACTCTTTTTTAACCAGAGAATGCAAGTGTTCAGTGCAATTGTGAAAATATTATCCATGCTGGTCTGATTAATTTCATGTAACTTTTATCAGATAAGTCTTATTATGCACAATGTTTTTATTTTTAGAAAGGGTGATTAAATACTGTTGAGGATATTTATTCTATTTTTATCATTTTAGCTGATTTTAGCTGAATTAAAAATATTTCACTGAGTGATGATCTCAGCATATGCTGCATTACTGGGTGTTTATGGAAATAGAAGAGGGCTGAGTAATTATGAATAAGAGGTAGTATAAGAGCTGAAAGCCACAATTATCAGAGTTCTATCAACTGGGTCAAATGACTCTGGAATAAACAAACTGGCAAGACTCTGAAATTTCAATAAATCACATTTTGTTACCGTGCCTTTCTCTCAAGAAATAAGAATTCTACGCAATTCTAATCAATTTCTGAGATACACATTACATGTGATTGATTAGATTTAAAAAATTAATAAAGGGCTTTGATGCAAATCAAAATGAGAGGTTTTAAGGGAACAATTTTAAGAGGAATAACCATGTTGATAAAAGTGGAATGAATGTAAAGGGAAGAGAAGGTCTCTGGAAATGAAGTATGTTAAACCAGATGTTTTAACTGCCATCCATCAATTCTATAAAGTCAGATGAGTAAGAAGTTTAATTAACAACAGTGCTATGAAAAACATCAGAGAAATCCAAGCACTTTCGTAACTGTGATAAAGCAAAGACTGAAATAAAGAAAAGACCATTTAACAAAAAGTGGAAGCGTTTTTGATTAGTCAGCTTATGTGGATCATTTTTACACTGTTCAGTGCAACCTACTCTACTGCCAAGAGAGGGCATGGAAGGAATGGCTAGGCCCAGCAACTATCGCTTTCCAGAGAAGTAAACAGGAAGAGGAAGAGCAGCTATTCCATTTCTGTCACACATAGATGAGCAAATTTAGCCGTAGGGATGATGCCCCATGATGTTCAGTGATGCTGAACATTTCTGGCAAGTTTTGTTTTTCAGGGGTTTTAACGGTGACAAGGGCACTTTGCTTAAAGATGTTTAGTGTTTGTAAATACTAAAGATGTTTTAGTATTTTTCAGGGGGCAATGTACAACTGATATTGACCATCCTGCTACCCATACCACAGTAGAAACAGGAAAGGACTGAAGTCGTCTAGTACTAATTCCACTATACCTTCTTCACACAGCAGCTTCCAGGGAAATGAGCAGGGAAGCACGCAAGCAAGGGAAAGCAGCAGATGCTTCCTCCTCCTCCTCCTCCTTGCTCACCTTCCATTAAAAGGTGCTTTCTGACAGAAAAATGGGATAGGAATAAATATTTGAATACATTTTCTTGAATAATTAAGAAATTATTAGAGAAAGTAGTAAGATGAACCTGTAATCCCTCTTTTGCCCTACAGATCTATATAATATGAGGTGATAGTTGTTTTAACTTCTCTGACTACTCTCATGGTCCCAACCCTGTTGTTCTTTTCCATCTCTTAAGGATGGACATCTCTTTCTGTGAACATTTCCTTCACAACTGTCCACATTCTATAAATACTGATATAAAACTTTCCTCTGACTTTGGAAAGTCATGGAAAGAGGTAAGTATGTTAGGACCTCTTGAAATCCTTACAACAGTGCTGTAAAGTAGAACAGCATGTTTGCTAACAGTGGGTGCTCAAGGACATGCTGACAATATTTGCTATCCACACCATCCACTGCCTGCCTTCTGTAACTTTTCAATGATTTCAAGAGGTAAGTTATGTTAGGATGAGAGACACAGTTTGGTCTAGTGGTTAAGGCACCAGGCTAGAAACCGGGAGACCGTTGAGTTCTAGTCCCACCTTAAGCACAAAGTCAGCTGGGTGACCTTGGGCCAGTCACTTTCTCTCAACCCTAGGAAGGAGGCAATGGCTAACTGCTTCTGAAAAACCTTGCCAAGAAAACTGCAGGGACTTGTCCAGGCAGTCTCTGAGAATTGGACACAACTGAATTGATAAAATAATAATATGTTAGGATATTTAAGCAGAATAAAGTATCTTATATGACCTTAAGGATTAAGCCTATTTATTGTGGTGCACATTTTGGACAAAGCTAAGGTCACAATTTATTGCTCTTTTAGTTGCCTCAAATCAAGCTCAGAAGAAAATTCAACTGTCTTTAACTTGGCAGGGCAATGTGGATCCTGACTTTTTTTTAATGAATCCCCCAGAAACACCCTTTGACCATGCTGTCTAATTTTAGCTGCATTACTGCCAAAATCAGTGATGGGGTTTCCTGCTATTTTAAGGCAAGAATTGCACAAAAACTGTTGTGTGAGCCATAATATAAGCTCAACACTTTAAAAGCAAAGTATACAAAAAATATAACCCCCTCTTCCTGGAAACTGTTGCTTGCCTGCTTTGAATTTGAATACTGCATACCTCTGGGACTGCAGCTACTGAAGTACCCTCGATGCTAAGAAGCTGTAAAAAACTGTATACAGATGGCCCCAATTATTCACAGTTGTGTTACCTGCAGTTTAACATATCCACAGACCATTTTTTTTTCCTCTTGAAAATCCACTTTAATGCAGAGTTTTGTTTCGAGGACTTTTGGAGTGTTTTTTGTATACTAAACAATGGACTGCTTTTTCTCACAGCTATTTTTTTTTTATTTTAATGTAATTTTTAATTTAATTTATTGAATTTGTAAGGCTGTCCAGTTCAAATTACTCTGGGTGGCATACACTATTAAAAACAAAAACAATGATCAAATGAAGCAATACTGAAAACATGGCATACCCTCACATGAGAACAGCACTGTTGAGGACCTTCCAATTGGTTAATCCAAGGCCTAGGACAAAAACCAGGTTTTAAGAGCATTTTAAAACAACACTAGGGTAGGGGCATGCTTCCTGGGCCCCATCATATGTCATTGTTTTATCTACAGGATCTGGAGCATGCTGAGTTCAGCAGTCCTTGAAGTACTTAGCTCTTCTGTCATGAAAGGTTTTCTAGATAACAACCAGCACCTGGAATTGCACCCAAAAGCTACTGGTAACTAGTGCAGCTCCTGAAGCAGGTGTTACATGGGCATATCAAGATGTGCCTGTAACTGCCCAGGCTGCCATCTTCTGCACCAGCTGCAGCTTCTGAGTAGCCTTCAAGAGCAGCCCCATGTAGAGTGCACTACCGTAGTCCACACCTGAGATGATGAAAGCAGGAATGAGGTTCTGGCACACGAAATGGATCTCTTCCTGGTTATAACTACCACCTCCTCAATGCCTTGTTTTCTACAGTTTCGTTAACTGTAGTTGCTAGGCCGGAATGGAAGGAACCCTTATGAATAACCAGGGCCACTTACCTGATTCCTACTGCTATTATTCACCGTATTAATAGTACATTAGGATGTTAATTCAAAATGGACAGGGACGGCTTCCTTCTGGCAGCCCCTAAGGCAGTCCTGGCGCCAGCCAAAAGCCTTGGGACAACAAACTCCATTGCTCCTGCCCGCTGCATCGGCCGGCGCCCTTGCACTGGCCTAATATTTTCCATACTCACAAAATACTATTATTTTTAAGAGCGGTTGCGAGTTTAGCGGATAATCGGCGAAGTCAGCGCTCCCAGGATGCCGAGGAGCCCAAAGGACGAGGAATTGGGAGGCAGCTTCACCTCGACTCCTGCCGAACCGTGGCACATGTGCCCAGGCGAGGACTGGAACGCTTGGCGCGGCGGCGGCTCCGGCTTCTTTTCTCCCTTTTCCTGCTTGGGTTTCGGGACGCCTTCGTGGAAACCCCGCCCCTGGCTATGGGCGAACCGACCAGGAAGAGACAGGAGGCGAGACGAAGCGCAGGCGGTGTTCGCAGCCCGGGCTCTGCCTCGCCGCGAGTTCAGGACCTCCTCGCCTTCCCGCGGCTGGAAGTCCGGCAGGAAGGAAAGAGGAGGGGGCGGCTGGCCTGAAAACGGAACAGGAGCCGCCGCCGCCTTCCTCCTCCCCCAGCGCCGCCGCGGCCCAGTAGGAGGGAGCCTAAGACAGAGCCGCCAGCCAGGCTCCCTCCGAGGCGGGAGAGACTCGACGCCGCAGCCCCACCATGGCTACTAAGGTGAGGAGACCCCGGCCCGCCCCGGTTGCCCTTCCCTCGCCGCCGCAGGCTGCCAGCTCCGGTTTGGAGAGCCGCTGGCTTAGCCGCCCCCGCCCCCTCGTGTTTTGTTTGCGCTTTAAAATAACTCGGGCGCCACACCAGCAAGGGGGTGGCTGGAGGGGATGGAGCTCGTGCCTCGCGCTGTGAGGACAGGAGAGCGGCGTTTTGGCGGGGCTGCATCGCCCGCTCTTGGGGTGGGCGCCGTCTAGGACGGTGGCTTGACGGATACATGTCAGAAGGGCGTGTTTGAGGAATAGACCCTACGCTTCCCCCTGTTGAACTGGGGGGGTGTGGCCCGAGTTGTGCCTTTCGTGTAGTCTGTCCCCTTGGATATACACGCGCAGACCCCATACGTTTGGGCCTTAGAAGTGTTTTCCTGCTGGGGCCAGCAAACAGAAGAAACCGAAGGCAGAACGCAAACTTTGAAATAGCGCTAGAAGAGTTCTCTTCAACTAGTAATACGTTCATTATGCTGGTAAATAGTGAAATGAGTTCTTTTGGACTGGGGAATAGATTCTGTTTTCTAGTTCAAAGCCTCCTATCCCCCGTTGTTATAGCTTAGTTCTTTTCCTACATAAGGATTTTTTTCCCTCCAAGTTCAGCTTTTAATGCAGTCCTATGACAATATTAGAAGAGCATAGTCTACTTCTTGCCCTTTTGTAGGCGTGTTCACATTCAGTACACACTCTCCATACAGTACTTCTTTCCAGATGTAAAAATAAGAGTGTCTGCTCTGTGCTGCAATTGTGTCCATGATGCAGGACAAATATTACAGGTTTTTAAAATCTAATATTGTACATGTTTATTTGGAAGTACCATTGGGTCTTGCTTGGCTAATGCTTTTAGGGTTGCAGCTTGCAAATGTAAATTACAGGAAAACATTTTGACAATATTGCTGGAGGTAAAGCATGTGGGAACTTAGTAAAAAGCAAGATCGTATTCAAATATTTAAATTTGGCAAGAATATTTAATTCTTGAATGCAAACTGTAGAAAATGGTGTGCTGGGTTTTTAAAAACCCTTGTTCTCTTGATTTGTATGCCTGAAATTAATAGAATTACCAATGCATGTTTACAACAATTGAGATTTCCTAGCCATGTGTGAAGGAAAATATGTTCTTTAATCACACTGATCTATTTTTTAGAACTGTAATTAGTAATGCTTTTACAGTCTTCATTACATTGTTTTCCTTATACTTTCTGTGTTAGTTACTATTCTCTACTGAGATTGAGAAAATGGTTGAAGTGAATAAACTCCATCAGTAATCACATTTGGACATCACACTGATGTTATTAGCAGGACTGAAGTATTACATCAGTTTTTAACTCTGTATAACCTTAATTATATAGAGAGGAAACATAAGCCAGTTTGGTGTAGGAGAAGTACGCTGGCTTTGTAAACCATGATTTTAAAAGTATTTATTTCCACTGATTGTGCTTAATATTGACTGTAGTTTATTGCATATGAATAAACTGAAATTTATGTAAAATGGAAACAAATGTTTCTAAGGTCTCACAGCTATGCTGAAGGGAGAACAAGAGCACACGATTCACTGGCTTTTTTTCTGTTGTTGAATGTGGACAAAATTCCTATTTCTATTACTTCATTTCAAACGAGTTCACACACACACACACAAAATTTACACTCTGATAATTGGTCGATTTAATCAGTTTCTTCAAAACTGGATCAAGTTCTTTGAAGGATGTCCTTTATTTTTCAGTGCTCAGCATTCTAGCAGGAAAGGAAAAAATGACTTAAGTCTAAGTTTTAAAAAGATTAATCACAAGGCATAGATGTTGAGTAATGCTGTTACCTCATCTGTCTTTGTAGACAGCTTCTCCCCCCCCCAAGCATTTTTATATATAAAAAAGAAAGTAAGAAAATTTGAAATTCCTTCAGTGAGAATTTTCAGAGCAATGATGAAATTGGAAAACATTTTTTGTTTTCTCTGTTGATTGGTCTCTCGCTTTTTTCTACCTTCAGCTAAATATCCATGATGATTTAATGTGTAATATTAAAAAGGTGAAAGCAAAAGAAACCAATAACAAAATTTAAAAGTAGCTATTGTAGTTTATTGTTTAGTAGTTGTGTGTGGTTTCATATGAAATATCCATATGTATACATATAGAGGGAGAAAAATGCCATTTAAGGAGGAAATTACATTTTCTTCATTACCAGCATTTACTGGGAATTCCTAGTAATACTTTGCTGTTTTGCTTTTATCATTTCTTTTAAGTAAGGCTTTTCCTACTATACTCACCTGTAAGGAAGGAGTTGATTTGTGGCTATTATTGTATGCAACAGTTCTGAGTTCTTTATAGAGGTGGTTCAAACTGGGCATGAGAAGGTGGAAGAAACTAGGTGGAAAAAAGTAGCGCAGAAACCTTTTGGTATCTTTTGGGCTCAGCCCCTGCATCTACCCATACAAATCAGATATACATATGTACATATACAGAATTTCTGTGCACTTGCTTACCAATTGGCAGGAACTCAATTAGAACAGGCTTGGAACAGAAGCCAAAGTTTGAGATACATTTTATGCCTTGCACATTCTGGATTCAGTGCCACTTGAGCTGAGAGCGATTTTGTTATAAACTATTACTTGCTTAGATTTTTAAGCAAAGCTTTTAGAGAATACTTCGATTTTTTAAAAAACATTAAACTGTTTATCTTGATCATAATAGTGCAATACTGTACTTAAATAGTGTAATACTTACTTAAAACAATACTTTTATTTCCAAGAGACAGGACTTTTTTTAAAACACAAAGGATTGAAGTGTATTGCTGGCTTTTGATGCTTTACAAGGTTCTGCTCTGATATCGCTTTGAACTACATTTCTACCATGCTGCACTGTGAATTTCCTTTGCCAGCTGTTGGAAACCAAAGCTGTTGAAGATTTTCCATTGAAACAATAGTCCAATCAGTGCTGATTTCCGTATCTGGAATAGGCAACTACACAGTGTTCAAAGGAAGTGAAGGGTCATTGTCTCAGTGCCAGTGAAATGCAACTTCATTCTGTAAACAGAGGCTTGTGGCATCTTTTATATAACTAGCTTTCTGGAGGGAAATGATAGACTGATTTATTCTTTATTCATGTAACATTTAACTGTAAATGACTGACCAAAACTGTTCTAAAATTCTGATACACCTTTTGGAATAAGTGAGGAGCTTTAAAACTGGAGAGTTTTGTTTTTATTTTCCAATTACTAGGGCTGACAATGTGGTTTAAGCCCTTGTTGATCTCTGGAATAAGAAAACGATGGCCCAAAAGTTTAGAAAATTACTCCTAAAAATCTACTGCTGGGTTTGATGACTTGGGATGCTTGGTATTCTAAATTGCTTAGGTAATGGATTAGATGAGAGGAGTGAAAAGGTTGAGAATGGAGAATGCATTCTGACTGTGACTGAATGTTGCCACAGAATAGCCATTTTAGTGCTTTATATGATAAGTAAGCATGAAATCTCTGCCTCTAGTACATTATTAAAACACTGCTTTCAAATTGAGTTTTTTCAGATGGTTGACAGCTGGATATTTTTCAAACTTGCAATGACATGTTAGAAGTACTTGCTGATGAAGATTCTCATGTCCATTCTGATCTAGACACCACATTCGAAACACTGATATATGGTTATATGGGTAGCTATTTGTTTGATGGCTGTACTTCATTTGATATTGCTTGGACAAATTGTTTGGAGAGATTAATCCAACCAAAATCTCTTATCTTGGCTGGAGAAAGCTTAACTGCTTCTTAATAGCAAAGTCTGAACAGGTGGTAGCATCACCATTCCATATTTTCTTGGATGAAACTGATTACCTGTATCCCTTGCAATACTGGATTTTGGGCAGAAGCAACCTTGTAGATAACTGAATAGAAGAGTGCATCTCTGCTGGACCTTTCAACAACAGCAGGACATTATGGGACAATTGGCTATTGGCTAATGTGGGATGCCAGGCATCAATTTGCCCACCCTCAGAAAACTGCATTATGGAGTCTACTGCTAGTGGTAGGTTTGTGCATGTATCTCTGTGGTGGATATGTTGGTGATGGAATATTTCTCTTTAATCGTGGTAAAGTGAGAGCTGATATTTGATATTGTTGCATGAAAAATGCTTGATGTGAAGAGGGAGAAGGTAGAGATGTTTTTGTACAATAACATGACAATTTTTGCTGGCTTTTAATAACAAAAAACCCTAGGATTTTAGCTTTCACTTGAGCTTGCAATTTGAGATCTCAACTTTGTACTTAGCTTGGAATTTTAAATATTGTAATGAAATTTGAGTTTTTGTGAAAAAACAGAAAAATTT
Organism: Candoia aspera; assembly: GCF_035149785.1. Lineage (NCBI taxonomy): Eukaryota > Metazoa > Chordata > Lepidosauria > Squamata > Candoiidae > Candoia > Candoia aspera. Next base: position 81,986,796 of record NC_086153.1, on the reverse strand, counting down.
ATAAAAGCTTATATTTGCCCATATCTCCACTGGTGAGAACAATATTATTCAAAGTGAGATAAAAATAAAGATTTCAATGCTATAGTGCTATATTTTTCTTTCCTTTTGCTAAGCATGTAATGTTATTAGAAGTCCAGGTAGCAACTTGCTAAAATGCACCTCATAATGGAAGTGCAAATCTGTCCCAATAAAAATAAATGCTACAAAAGATCAAGAATTCCATGTTCATAAATATAGGGGGAGAAAGTTAAAATAATTATTTTGGTCTTGATTATGTATTTTCATTGAGCATGTTGTTCTTTATAATATATGTTCTTTATCATATCTGAATTCAGTTTCCTTATGATTTATGAAGCACACTAGGTAACAATGGCCAAATACTATTTCTTAGCTTAATTTATTTGATACAGTTTCGAGACAGTTATTTCTCATAGTGATGAAAGGAATAGCAAATATCAAAACAATGAACAGATGTGGACTACTCTGCCTCACAAAAGTGGGAAGTTCCCTCCCTCCTGCATCAAAAAAGCATGAGGAAATGGACGTTTTGCTACCTTAGATAGCCTATATATAGGTTTCTCACTTGAAAGTATAGTACTTGCTTATAGTACTTGCTAGAGTTCTTGTGTTATAAACCTAACCTTCTTTCTAATAAATACTGTTAATCTGAGCTCTTAGTCGTTTCATTAACTGTTTATGGATTGTCTAGGTTGTAAGAAGGGAAGTTGAACAAATTGCTGTAAGACTAAAACAGCCTGCCCTAGATTGCTGTGTTCCAGATACGCTGAACTATAACAAATATCATCCCTGATCATGGGCTTTGTTGAAGATAATAAGAGCTGTAGCATGACATTTCTGGAGAGCACTAGTTTGAGGAAAGCAGCATTAAATACGCCTTATGAGCTGCTTGGAGGACAGTTGGACTACATTTATAATAATACTGGAAATTATATTTTACTATAAGTGGGAAGGGAGGTTACCTTAAATATTATTGTGTCCTTATTCAAATAGACCAGTATACAGTAGATGAAAGGCTAAGAAGGAACTGGAGAAATTGTTTCTATGGGCATTTGTATTTCAGAAATTGTTTACTTGTAATTTCTCAGAAATTAGGTTACTTTTCACTGAAGATCTCCAATGCGGAACAAGTTAATCCATTCCTTTTGAATACATCTTTCCTTACTTACAGCCCCACCCCCAAACCTTAAAAGGGATAAAATGATTTCAGATTATACAAAAATAATCTTCCTGAAACTTGAGCACATTAATTCAATTAATCTCTTGCTTTGTCTAACCAGAGGAAAGTTCTGTATTTATTAGAGCTCTTAATGGACACATCCTCACTCCCTTTTCTACCTTATTTCATATGGAATTCTCAGTTTAAAAAAAACACTGTCAAAGCCTGGAAAATTACTGTTTTCTAAACTTCCTTGCTTTAAATATATTATGTATCTATATATTCATGTTCACCTGAGGATATGCTGTAGCACTGAGTACATAGGTGTCATTAATACCAATTTTATTGCTTTCTCCTTCCAATAGGGAAGACAGGACATAGGTAAAGATGGCATAAGCCAGTTCTGCCACTGCTTCAGCAGTGCTTGTAGGATTAACTAGCTACTTTCTCCACAGGCTGTCCTGCTGTTCAAGGGCGAAAGGTGGGATGATGGTGAAAGCTTTTGTGCAGGTAAAGGCAGAGAAGAGAGCCAGTTTGGTGTAGTGGTTAAAGCACCAGGCTAGAAATGGGAGACCGTGAATTCTAGTCCTGCCTTAGTCACAGAGGCATAAGACATAATGTGATTTATTTGACTATGGCTTAGTGCTGTGTGTGAGTGCAGCTTAGTCAGCAAGTGGCTTAGTCACCAAGTCATGGTTAATACATTTTGGCTAGTGTGATATAGGAAGGAAGGTTAATTGCTGTGCACTTTGCATGTTTTCCTTGTTCATTTTATTTCTATATTATTTGTAAGATGCTTAGAGCCTTTGGGGAACTGAGTGGCATTATAAGTAGCAGTAATAAATAAATGAGAGCTCCTTTGGCATAATAGTTAAAGGACGAGGCTAGAAACCAGGAGACTGAGTTCTAGTCCAGCCTTAGGCCTGAAGCCAGCTGGGTGACCTTGGGCCAGTCCTCCTCTCTCAGCCCTAGGAAGAAGGGCTGAAAAACCTTGCCAAGAAAACTGCAGGGACTCATCCAGGCAGTCGCCGGGGGTCAACATTGATTCAAAGGCGCACACACAAACAAAGTCAGGAAATAATAGAGAAAACAGAATATGCTAAGAATGGGGATTCTGTCCAGGCTCAGTTCTTCAGCATCTCATTTCCTAACTTTCAGCTCACCATGAAATATGAGGGGCTGAATCCGGATATCCCAAACTTGGTTTACATTCTGACAGTTTGGGTTCTTTTGAGAAGAGTATTAATTCAGTTCTTCAATAAAATGTTTCCAATTAGTACTTTAAATAATAACTGCCACTTTATGGTGAGAAAAAATAGGAAAGAAAACAATGAAAGTTTGGGCACCTACTGTTTGCTTCATTAGGTACTCATCTATATGTGTTTGTCTTTTATAGTACACCCTAGTCAATCTTTTAAGTGCCATGGCTGACGGAAGAAATGTACTTCTGTCCCCCTCTTCAGTAAGTCCCTGCAATGGTATTTTGAAAAATAAAATTAAACGTAGGTAGGAAAAAAATCCTCATTTTCAGTGTATATCCAAGACTGTTTTTACCAGCTTTTTTAAAAAAAAAATGCAAGCTGTTTCTCCCAAATGATTTAGTACCACATTCATCCTTTCAGCAACAGTTCCTGAACAGTTTACAGCATGGAAAGTCAATATAGTGCCCTACAGATATCTCCCTTGGTAGCTGCTAGTCGTCTTATCTGTGGGGACCAGATATCAATGTTAATTAAATAGGAAGCTGACATGTTCCATAGTAAAACACAGCCTCTTATGTTATTTTTATTTAGAAGAATGCCTCTGGGATCTATATGGTCTCATAAACATACTTCAATAATAAAAATAAGGGGACCACTGTTTTGTTCAGAAGTGTGCCCACATTTATCCAGAAAAAAAGTTAATCAGAGATGGCAGTGAATAAACTTACTAGTTTGCCTTCTGGTAAATGCATACTTTGTGACTAGCCATACCTACTATGACTAGCTATTTTGTGAATGCTCAAACTCAGGAAAAACTGTAATCAAGCTTGTGACATGGTCTTAAAATCCAAAAGGTAGACACAGACCCAAAACTTGCCTATCCTTTGTTTGCAAAAATACCTGTAAAGCAAATGCTTATGTTACAAATAATATAATTCAGTAATATAATAATAATAAAATAACATTAGCAGTTCTTAGACATATATTATAAATAATATGGGGGAAATTGCATCTTCAGAATGCTTTACAGTTAAGTTTTTTTTTTTAATCTGTTCAGTTGTGTCTGATTCTCGGAGACTGCCTGGACAAATCCCTGCAGTTTTCTTGGCAAGGTTTTTTCAGAAGTGGTTTGCCATTGCCTCCTTCCTAGGGCAGAGAGAGGGACTGGTCCTTAACCCAGATAAGAGTTTACTGAAGAGTTAAGTATGCTTACCAGTACTAATAATTATTTACTGGAGTGGCTTTTCTGTTTATCTCTGTAACTTTCAAACAAGTCTCTAGACAGTAATCAGACCAGTTTTATATGCTAAAAATTAATTCTATATCACAGTATGCTTGTATGTTAATAAATATGTATTATCCATAAGCTTTTAATGAGGTTTGTGTAGCATTCAAACAAGAAATGTTGACTGTGTGTTGGTTATGAAAAATGTAGGCCAAACTGCACTGTTTTTGTGATATTGTCCTGCAGTGAATACAGAGAATCCTAATTTGCTTATTGTAGCAAGAAGCCGATTTTGAAATGTGCAAAACTAAGGCAGATCCTCCAAATACATATATAATGGGTTTAAAACTGAGATAGAAACAGAAGAAAACATAATTTATTTTAATGCTGGATCAAATATACTGCAATAAAAGGGAAAACATTTCTACTACCTTGTTCTAGCATTTTCCTTTATGATGTGCTACTGGCAATAATTTCTCATTGCCTTTTTTTTCTCAAAAGGGTGTTAATTCTAGCAGTAGTCTACTGTATGCTCATTAACCTAAATTCTATAGCTTGAACAATTCTGTCAGTAGAGCTTTAAACATAAAGATTTATCCAATCAAAGAAAGGACACTACAACACGATCAAGCTAATAAAATTTCCAAGTTCAATAGAAGGAAGAGACAAGGAAGAGAGACCAGAAATCCTAGGCATTGAGAGGGACTGTGTGCTCAGCTGTAAGGAGTATGAAAGTCATCTCCTGAATAGCTGCTGATTGCAAGGGGTATGTCTTGAGATCTGCTGATTGCCTATCATGGGTGACTTACTGCTTCCTATTGAGTAAGCACAGAAATATTAAACATCCAGGTTTCAAGGAGCAACTTCACTAAGCAGGTGAATCAGAGCTAGCAGAACTTTGCCTGTGGTTTAGTATGGAAATTTAAGAGGGGATCTATAACAGATTTTACCTCTAAATCAAGAGTTTGGACTTGTCTACCTTTCAGAGTATCAGGTTAGCTAAGAGAAAATGGTATATGCGATTTTTGCAGTGTGTTAGTCTTCCTGCCTAAGCACAACCTGAGATATATTTGCAGCAAATGCAGGCTTGTTGTATTTCTTGAAGAAAATGTCAGTTGGTTCCATGATTGCATTAGTCACTTGGTGTCTGTTGATAGAGAACATGAAAATTTATCTTTTCAAAAAATGAGGGTCCACAAAACACAAACACAAAAACCACAGTCTCATAACCTTCATAGGGAAAAAAAAAGAGAGACACTGTAGAATAGGATAGATCTGTGAAAAATAGAGGGGATGCAGTGGTTCCCTATGAGAGGCAAAGAGAAGAATTATAGTAGCTGGTGACTCAGTGTTCCAGGGGATGAAAACATGACAAGTTTGCTTAGAAGGATTTTAAACAATCCTTTAGGAGTTGGAAATGAAAATCCTGAAGTAAGGCTCTCAGATAAGATTTATTGACTATAGACAGTAGTGTTGTTGTAATGAAGTCTTTTAAACCATGTTAAAAGAAATAAAAACATTGGACTGCTCATTGTCTATATATGGGGAATAAAGAGAAAAACAAATATAACTGAGAAGATGGGATGAATCACATGACTGGAATATAAATAGGATTTCAGGGCAGGAGAAACTAATAGGAAGGGAACTCAAGATGGGTAGACATATACGTACCTACATACATACACACACAAAACACGTACGTACATATAATTTTATTAAAGATTTTTAAAAGGAAGATAAAAACTAATACAAACTAATGTAGGAAAAAGAAAAAGAAATAAAGAGAAAGCTAAAAGTGCAAGAAAGAAAAAAGATACAAAGAAGTAGCTTCCAATCTTCTTTACAGCAGTTATAAGTACAATTATAAATTTAACTCTTACTCTATGGTTACAACATAACTCTCTTCTTTATATAATCTATCCTGTCTGATCATCAAAACCATAAATCATAAATTCATTTTTTTCTGTTTTATGCAAAAAGTCCATAAGGGATTTCCATCAGCAACAAATGTAGATATTGTCTTTTCTCTGATCAAAGAAGTCAACTTAGCCATCTCAGTAAGTTCCATCATCTTCACCAGCTGTTCCTCCATTGAGGGTAGTGCCAAGTCTTTCCATCTTTATGCATACAGTAATCTTGCTGCAGTTACGTACAAAAGCAAAGTTCCATAACTTTTTTCCAGCTGTTTGTCCATCAATCCCAAAAGAAAAATCTCTGGTCTCAATTGTGTATTAATCTTTAAAATCCTCTGAATCAGTGTGTGTATTTGAATCCAAAATTTTCTAGCTTTTTTACATGTCCACCAAACATGATAAAATGTCCCTTCTTGTTCACATTTCAAACATAAATTTGAAGTGCCTTTATACATTGTATACAATTTCTCTGGTGACATATACCAACAGTACATCATTTTATAAAAATTCTTTTTAAGATTATAACATAGTGTAAATTTCAATCCTTTCAGCCACATATTTTCTCATTGTTCCATCTCTATATTATAACCAAAAAATTTTATCCCACTTTATCATACATTCTTTCACTTGTTCTTCTGTTTCAAATTTCAATAAAAGTTTATACATTTTAGCAATTACATGTTCATCATTTGTACACAATTCTATTTCAAACTCAGTCTGACAATGTTTAAAACCATATGCTTTTTTGTCTACTTTAAATATTTCTAATAACTGTAAATAAGAAAACCATTGACAAATAGTTCTTCTCTTGATTTTATTTTACATTCCCCTTGACAAAATTCTAATATCTCACGATAGGTTAGCCGTTTGTGTTTGCCTATTATTTCTCATCTATAAAATGCTTCTTGTACTGAGAACCACAAAGGTATTTTTAGGAACAACCTGGGTTTGTATCTATACCATATTTTCAATATGGCACATCTAATATAATGATTTTTAAAATCCACATCAACCTTGACTTTATCATACCACAAATATCCATGCCACCCAAATCTCAGGTCGTGTCCTTCTAACTCCAAGAGCCTTCTATTTCTCAGCAGCACTCACTCTTTCATTCAAACCAAACAACAAGCTGCAAAATACAATTTCAAATTGGGTAGACCCACTCCTCCTCTCTCCTTTGCATCTTGTAACACTTGGACAATTTAGGGTTGGATGGACAATTTAAGGCTGGTTGATATATGGAGACAGAAAAATGGCAATTCAGGAGTGTACACATACTTTTCTGAAAGACATAGTGTAACGATTGCCTAAACCCAAATACTCAGTCTCACAAGCTCGGGCTTAAAGATAACTGATTTATTAAAGGAATAGTATGCAAATACAGAGAAAGCTGAGAATGAGCAAAAGCGCGCCAAATACAAACTTAAAAGCCTTGCTTGTGGGCAGGTCCCGCCCGATCGCCCGTCAGGACGCTCCCCCTCCCAGGTGCTGGGTGTGAACATGACATATTGCCCCCCCAAAAGAAATTAGGGAGCCGGTTTGTCAGGATAGGCAGAGTGAAATTGGGCGACGAGACGAGGAGAATGCACGTCTGGAGCAGCAACCCATTCAGGATGAGGGAAATGTTTCCAGCGGACGAGGTATTGTAGAGTAGAGCGCTGGCGTCTGGAATCGAGAATAGATGCCACCTCGAAGTGTTGCTGGTTGTCGATCATGAGGGGAGGTGGAGGAGTGGGTTGTGGGTGCCAACGGTCCGATGACAGGCAGGGCTTGAGTAAGCTGCAATGGAAAACAGGATGTAAACGTTTAAGGTTGTGAGGTAAATCGAGTTTAAACGTAACAGGGTTGAGTTGAGCAACAATTGAAAAAGGACCGACAAATTTAGGACCAAGTTTCTTAGAGGGTTGTGGGGACTTGATAAACTTAGTTGATAAGCAGACTTTATCCCCGACTGCAAAGGATGGTTCTGGGGAACGCTTTGCATCAGCATGGCGTTTATAGGCAGCTTGGGCATGTTGGAGGGCAAGTAGAATATTAGACCATGAGTCTTTGAGAGAGTCCGCCCAGCCAGCGAGGGTGGCTGGGAGCGGTTGAGGATGAGGAAGTTCAGGAATGGGAACAAATTCGCGTCCAAAAACTGTTTTAAAAGGAACTTGACCAGTGGTTTGATGAATGGAATTGTTGTAAGCGACCTCAGCAAATGGGAGTAGATCGACCCAGTTGTCTTGCTGGTAGTTAACAAAAGCTCTGAGGTATTGCTCTAAGGTAGAATTAACAGCCTCTGTAGATCCGTCCGTTAAAAGCCTTGCTTGTGGGCAGGTCCCGCCCGATCGCCCGTCAGGACGCTCCCCCTCCCAGGTGCTGAATGCCGTTAGATGCGCCTGGGAAAGTAACCTTGAACAGGAGCGCAAACCCAAACATGCATTCCAAGCCCTCAAAACAAGGGAGGGCAACAGAATGGAAAAACCCCGGGTGAAGGGATACGGAACAGAGAATGACATGTGAAACGTTACAATGTTAACCAGACATTAGAATGTGAACATGACACATAGCATCAGCAGTATTTCAAAAGAAGACATTTGCAACCTTTTAATGTGCATTTAAAGCATGGAAGTATGACTAATGACCATTGCATAACTTTAGAGTGTGGCATAATTTTAATATTTAAGGAAAGAAGCTATCATTAGCACAGATGTTTAACAATCTAGTATTTGACCTAGTATATGAGATGGGTAGACCCAGAGCTAACTTATATCAAACTAACTTTAGATTACTGATAAATGGGTATTGCTGTGTTTGGTGAAATCTATTTTATTGTACAGGGGAAAATAGTTCATCTCTGAAGTAACTGAAATGTTAATTGTTTATTATAATGAAATTCACTTTAATTAAAAATGCATTTATTTTTAATAAGAATTTTATTAGATTTAAGACAAAGATAAAAACTACAAAAAAGAAAAAAACTACAAAAAGAAAAAAGAAAACTGAAAAAGAATGAAAACACAAGAGAATTTTTTTAAAAATTACAAAAAGAAATGCCATCCGACTTTTATCAGCAAGGATATACAACAAATTTTTCATAATCAATCCCTTACTCTACATGAAACCAAAATCACATTATTTCTATAAACCATTCCATTGGCACATTATAAAAATCACTAAATACAGTTGCTCCATCCTGTTATATTAAAAGAAAAAGAAGAAATATATATATATTCCCTAATCAGCTCCCCTGCAAGATAACACTTGTTTAATTATTTCCTTCCTACTACTATTCTATATATTTCTGTCTACTGTAATAAAAATCAAGCTAAAAACCATATAAATTGCCTGCCATTATAATTAATAATACAACAAAAATGCATTTATTCTTATGCACGTAGCCAATGATACAGCAGAAACAATGTTGAATGTGAGATTGTAATCAGCCATTGAAAGCCAGTTTTGGTTCCCATTTTTCACAGCTGCAATTGTACCAGTAATTAAGCTTATGCACATATAATTGAAAAAATGGCTTTTACTGTGTCTGAGCCGCACAAATCCAGATAACAGTTAGGTGGCAGTAAAGAAACTTGACCCTTTTGCTGCAACCAATAGGCATATTTTATTTATTTTAAAATGCATTTATTTTTATTTTATTTTTTCCTTTTTGTGTTAAATCTTGCATGAAAAGCTTCTGGGGCAGTGAGTTGTAAAGTACCATGTGACAGCAGGATATAAATAATAGAGTATAATCAATGATTTAAAACACAATCTTTTCAAACTATGTTCCATGGAACCTAAAGAACTTGATGGGGTTCCATATGTTCACCACCTTAAGTTATGTATAAAAAATGTGAGATAAAATAATAATAATAATAATAATAATAATAATAATAGACCAAGAGAAAAAAAAAAAAAAAACTCAGAGCCATTTTTTTAAATCACTGCGCTTTGCTCCTTGATCAGGGGTTCCAGGATTTTTTAAGTAACAGTTTCCACGGTCTGAAAAAGTTTGAAAGCCTGTAACTAAACAACAGCAGATCTGTCAATATTAATAATGGATTTGCTTACTTGCCTTTATCTTTAAGGGAAAAAAAGTGTAAATGTAAACTGAATGGCCTAATAGCATTTAGTTTCTTCTTGAAAAAGGTTCCAAGCATTGATGTTCACTTATAATATAAGTCTGTTTTGGAAGAAATCATCTTTGTCTGTCTTTGGCTCAATAGGCTCTACAGTGGTAATTCCATTAATTTGAAAACCAGTATCATACAATTAAAACTACAGTGTTCAAATGGGGTTGGCCAGGACTGGAGAAGAGAACAGTCCATTGTACTTGCATGCACGTGGAGGTGGAATACAGTTCAGTGTGTTTCCTAAAATAGTAGCTATGTTCTAAGAAAGAGGTGTAGGGGATAAATGCTTTATATCATTTCCTCCTTGGTTACCTATTGCTGCTTCAGTGGGATACATTGGAGAATTAAAGCTCTCTCCTTCCAATTATTCCTCCACCATAGGTTTCTTCCTTGGGTGTTATGACTTTAATAAAGTATTAAAGTGTCACTTGGCCAGATCCTGGTAGATCATCCTCTTGAAGGATTTAATTTTGGATTGTTGTTGCTGTTGTTAGTTGCTGTCGAGTCATTTACAACTCATGGTGACCCTATGTATAACAGAATGAAATGCTGTTCGATCTTGTGCCATATGCCTGACTGTTCCAAAGTTTGCATTCATTGTTGCGGTAGTTGTATCAATCCATCACATTGAAGGTCTTCCTCTTTTCTGCTGGCCCTCGACTTTACCAAATATGATGTCCTTTTCCAGCGATCGGTCTTTCCTGGCGATGTGCCCGAAGTATGAGAGTCTAAGCCTAGTTATCTTCGCCTCTAGGGAACATTCTGGTTGTATTTCTTCTAAACCTGATTTGTTTTTCTGGCTAAGTGGACCAAATCTGGCATGTATTATCAAGATCCATGCTGATAACTAAAGAAGAGCTAATCTCTCATATTTTTGCCTGTTGGTTTTCCTTAGTACCATCCCAGTTGAGTGGGAATGGCTGAGATGGTCTGGTTTATCATGATTTTCTTCTCTTTGCCAGATTCCCTGGCTAAAGGTTTGCTAAATGTATGCTTGAGCTTCTCCTGTCTCACTTAGAAGATGTCAGCACTGCAATATGAACTGTTTGGGTTGTTCTTAAGAAGCTATGTTGGAGCTTCCCAGACTGATTTTCCTTGGGCTTAGAATTCTATCTTAATCATTGCTCAGGATTTCACAGTCTCTCTGTTACCAAGTCTCAGAAGGTATCTTACTTTTACACAGATGATTCATTGTATTTATGATATGTATGTTGTGTTGATTTTTTTTTAAAAGGCAAAGTTCACCTAAGAAAATTTCCCATCAGATTTTTAACTGAATAAAAGAAACAGCCCTGCCAAGTAGTAAAGTATCACCTATAGCTTGGTTCTTAAGTGGAATTGTGCTAATACTTGCTGGCATGTTTTATCCAAGTTTCAAATGGATAAAAATCATAAGCATCTGCTTCATTTTAGATTTTATGAATAAAGGGTAGGCATTGAATATGTCAGTAGCTCTTATCTGTTTGTACGGATAACTTCCACGTAGGCTGTATGGAGAACTCATGAGAGACCTTGACCTTTATATTTTCTCAGGTATTGAGATGCTCTGATAAGGTTATAGATTTTTGGTGCCTGCTTGGTGGAATGTTTAATATATACTGTATATATTATGTGATACTGGGTTTTCTCTGAGACTTTTAAAGGGTAAGATTAAGGCACCCATTTTGCATTTGGTGCCCTCCCCAAGACTCTTAATATGCAAAGACATATAGGATGAAAGCTTTGGTGTTTCTAAGAGCTATAAAGGGGATGATAGCGGGGATAAGAGACATACATGATGGAAATATTACCCTGTTGGTTTTCTTATGTCTGCTGTTAATACGGGAATTATTTGAAACAAATCTGAAATGCAGATTAATGCATTACAAGGCCAAGTCTTGGTCTCTTCCAACAAAATTTAGATCACTAACTTTCTTCCAAATGGAAGAAACAAAATATGTTCTGGACTACTGCTTATCATTTTAGCTTGCTATTATTTGACACGAGATAGAGCAACAGAAAAGCTTAATTCAGAAAATGTATGTGTATTAGGCTGCTATTAAAGCCCTAACACAAGAGTGGTAATAGCATGGGTCATTGTCCGGATCAGGGTGGTGTAACCTCCTAAAAGAGAAACAGGGCAGGGATTTCCTAACACAGTGATTTAATGAAATCTCCATGTTTAAAAGCAGAATGTCTCTGACCGCCAGGTCCCAGAGAAAAAGAATGACTTCGTGCCCTGCTTGTGAGTCTTGGAAAGCAATAATTGCATTATGTCATGCAGCATTTATCCTTCAAACATAGATAGACTTGGAGGTTTGATTCTACCAATTTAGTTTGTGCCATGTTTACTTATTTTAAGGAAAAGATAACATTTGATTTGATTTGATTTGGAGATATTGAGATATAGTTCTTGAGGCTTGCCTGAACTCTTGATACCATTTAAATATTTTTGGAATTTGATTTTTACTTGGATTTTTAGAATTCGGGTTTTCAAAATGCTGATCTTAATGAACAGCTTGATTTCCTATTAAGTTTTTTTTTATGAGCTTGAGTTAGGCATGTTGTCATTAATAATAGAATTTTTTGCATATCTACAGGCTCGGGTGATGTATGACTTTGCTGCTGAACCGGGAAATAATGAGCTAACAGTTAATGAAGGAGAAATAATTACAATTACTAATCCGGTAAGACACTTTCAGTAGATAATATGTACTAATCATCTTGAAATTTTAGTGAAGAAAATGTGTAATTTTATTGCAAAAAATCTCAAACTCTAAAGAAATAGTATTTGCACATTTTTACTTCTCTTGTACAGATTAATAATAAAATAGGCTTTACTTGATACAGGTTTATGTATTTAAATGGGAGCTACAAACTCCACTGAGTTCACCGGGGCAATTTGTTTAACTTTCAAAGTTGCAAGTATTTATTGATAAATAGAACTAAGAAATAAAGAGAACTGGGTTATAACTGAATACCTGTACTTGGGAATAAGTCATTGAAATTGGTGGAAATTATTACCAAGCAAGTATTAAGGCTATAATAAAAATCTGAAGTATTCCATAATTTTCTCCCTCACTGGATTATTCATATTAAGAAAAATAAAGAGAAAATGGGAGGAAAACAAGGAATGTCACAAATGAAAGATGACAGTTCGTGGATTTCCTATAAAATTCTGCAGGCAATTGCATAATAAAAGTAGTACCTGCAAAGGTTATTGTTTTGTACTTTTTTCTTGTAATACTAATATTCTGGTCAGAATTAACTATGAAAATATTGTTTGTCAATTAATTAGCCCATAAAATTAACCTGATTTTATTTCTGTGATGATTCTAAGAAAAAAAAACTGAGAAAAATATGTGCTTTTCAGGAAAGAAGAAACTAAAATGGGCTATCAAAGATATAACAGAATATGTAAAATACTGAGTTTGTTTCTGAGAACTGAATGTATAATTTCGTAGCTTTATAGTTTAATTGCTAACATCCCATTTTTTTTCATCATTTTAGGATGTAGGTGGAGGCTGGTTGGAAGGCAAAAACAGCCAAGGAGAAAGAGGATTAGTTCCTACAGATTATGTTGAAGTAAGATATTATAATAAAACAATATTTGTCAATATATACGATGTAACTGCTATGTAATATGTAAGTAGCTTTATTGACAGTATCATACACAGTATTTTGCACGCACTAAAAAAATGAATCCATGGGTTTAGTAGAACTCTTTTCTGTATATGGGTCTCAAAAGCTAGACTTTTGGTCGAAGAATCTGGTTTACGTCATTTTTTATTCTTTCCAGGTAAATGTAATAATGGAAATAAAGTATACAAAGACATTTGCAACTGTCTGTCTACCCATCAGCATGATTAATTTCCAAAAACTGAACAGAAAAACCAACCAAATTTGGTATGGGTAGAGAAGCCAGCAAAACAAAGTTAACATTTGAAGTTAGGCTGGATCAGGCTGGAGAGAAAGAAAATCCATAAAAATGTCCTCAGTGCATCCATGCAGGAGAAGCAATTGGACAGCCGCTTGGAATGTTGCCAACTTCTCCATTTTAAGTGCCCTTCTGTCCTGGTCACGTGACCCAGACAGCAGCTATTATTAAGGGGTTGGGGAAAATCCAGAAAACACATTCTGCATGCTTGTCCTGCTTTGTTGTTTTTTCCCAATGGAATGTTGGAAAGAGATTAGGTGAAGGGGATCAGTACTCTGTTTATCAGCATGATAACTCTCCAAAAATGGAACGCAACAGGACCAATTTGGCGTACGGGAAGAGCTGGCAAAAGAAAATTGAGTGCAAAAATGGGCCAGATCAGGCCAGGGGCTGCAGAGAAAAGTTCCAGGGAAAAAAAATTCTCAGTGCATCACGAGAGAGGTAGTTGTGCAGTGATTCAGATGACTCTTCCATTCTAAGCCACTCCAGTCATATGACCCACAGTGGAATGTATACAATTCACCCTGGGCTTTACCAATGAACATGTGCACACACAGATGCAACAGAAAAGGAAAGAAGAAACAGACACTCATGTGGACAGATGCAGCACATTACTTTACAACAGCTTTTCTCAACCTTTTGACCCTGGAGGAACCCTTGAAATATTTTTCAGGCCTCGGGGAACCCCTGCACATTCAGGTTCAAATATAGGCCAGAAGTTACAAAATTATTATATTTGTTTCATGGGTAGGCCTGTATATATGCATTTACAATGTTCTTAAACTAAAAATAAAGCATGAAACTTACCTCTTTAATGTGAAGTTGTCTGAATTTGAAATAATTTTTTAAATAAACCATGATCTCCAAGGGAACCACTAGTGACCTCTCACAGAACCCTGGGGTTCTATGGTACTCTGGTTGAGAAACCCTGCTTTACACAGAAGCAAATACATTCTCTATGGGTACTGCTGGATTAAAAAAAACCCAGAAGCCATGTTCTGCATGCTTTTCCTACTTTTTATGGGTCTGTGTCCTTCTTGCATTCCTGTGTCCTATGTATTCAGGTTGCACTCAGGGCATGTACTATAACTATCTTTTTAAAATAAAATGGTAAAGGTTTTTTTTAAGTTTGATTAAGTCATTACATTAGATACTTGTTCTAAATTAGGAAGGTATAGTCCTGAATTTTTGTGTTGTCTGAAGTTCAAAACTAGATCTTCAATAGAAATTGTTATATTTGATTTTAGAAACGTTTTTTTCAGCAATCTTCTGTTTTTCAGATTATACATGAAAGCACCAGAGATGGAATTCTGGTAGCTGATCAAGCCTTTTTTGACTGCTTCTCCTCAAATGCTTCACAGATGAATTCACAAGCTGTGAAAAACAATAGCCAAGTAGGCATTTTTAATAGTATTCTTGAGTGGTAGAAGCATGGTGAATTGTGTATGATGAAAGAAGCTTGATGAAGCCTCTTGAAGTGAGTCATCAAGGCAAGCATAGAATTTTCTTTCCTAATGTGAAAGATTTATTTATTTATTTATTTCTCAAATTTGTACTGCCGCCCATCTCCCCCCAAAGAGGGATTCTGAGCAGTCAATATATGTTTGATCTGCACTGCTAATACACCTTCACTTATGAACAGCCCCAAATCATGAAAAGAATTGATATTTTTGCTTTCCCTTTTAACTTTATTTTATTTTTTGTGTGTGTGAATGGGCACCTAATGGTTGGGAAGCTCATTTCTTTTATTATTTTGTTTCCACTGCATGCAATTGGAAGTGATTGTAACTGGATGAACCTGTAACACTATGGCTATATGTTTCTTTGACCATGTTTTTGCAGTCTCTCTAGAATTCTGACCAGCATACTTAAATTCAGCAGCATTACTAATGAAAAAAAGAGATTTCTCACAATTTAAAGATGGAAAATAATTTAAGCCCTAAAATAGACTTGAAACTGTTTTACAATGAATTAAAAATACAACCTCACAAGACCATGAATAAAGAAATTTGAATTTTAATCCCATAGAACAGAAAAAAAAATCCTACATGCATGATGAAAAATTAAGTGTGCCTTCCCATAATATGAAGCATCTGCCTGTCTCTGATTTACATGAATTAGATAGCTTTTCATAAATACTCTGACATTTTGTATTAGTTTCTCTGTGCCTCCAAAGGTTAAATTAAAGTTTTTCACTGGTTTAGTTGCTAATGCATAGTTAATGCATTTTATTATCATGCAGGTAGTAGTTTCTTCCTCTTTTTCAAAATCTGATCTCAGAATGATTCAGTCAGTAGTAATTGATTTGGTTGTATATCAGTGTATTTAATTAAAGCTTCCTCAGCAGAAGCTTAAAAGTGGCTTGTTAGGTTTTGCAAAAGGTTATAACAAATTACCTAATTGTGATATAGGCATGCTGTATCTAAATTACAAATTGCAGTTTTGTCAGCCCACCACTGGGTTAGTTCTTTCTGCTATATTCTGTTCTTTCTTAGCCTGCATTCCACCTATCCCTGAAGTCCATGTACTTCTTGCTTTCTTTAGAAAAAGCTTTCTGGCCATTTTGGTGTTGCCTATTTAATTCTTCAATACATGACTCATTAAGGCCCACAAGTTTCTTTATATAAGTCAAGCCCCACGTCCACAAAAGCCTGGATATCTGAAACATATAAATTTGTGGATTTTGAAGGGAGGACAGACCTATGGTATGGGTATAATGTTAAGGACCAGACTAGCTGTGGCCACCTCATAAAGAATATATGAATTACAGTAAGTGGAAATTTTAGAATGTTGCAAAACCTTGCATAAGCTCAACTAGTGAGTCCCCTCAGAGAGAGAGAGAGCTGGTTATTTCAAGTAAATGCACACACATACACAAACACACTCCTCAAGCTATGTGCTCTTTTTTGTTCATTTCCTTCCCATTTTTCTTTCCCTGATACTACCTTCTAACTCTTTTCCTTGTTTTGTTTGCTGTATTTTAAGGAATTGTTCATGAGTTTGAGAGATTATGTTTTGTTAAAAAGCACTTAAGATGATGACCTACATAAGCTTGTCTCTCTGGATCACTAATTTTTCCAAGTTCCAATAGTTCGTACCTATGCCTTTCAAAGTCTCCAGATTCCTGTTCTTGCCTGTGATGCCTTTTAATTTTAGTGGCAGACAGAAACTATGCATGTTCAAAAGGTTCACACAGCAGAAGTCAGAGAATATTTAGGGTATTTGGCTAGTCATTATAAAAGCTTTTCATCAGCTTTCACATTTCCCTTTACTGCAGATTGCAATGTAGATTTGGATCTGTACAGGTTTTATTTCACAATATTTAAATCTTTGTAGTCCGTAGGTCAGGAGTTGAATGATTATTTTTCTTCTTTTCAAGGATTGGTGTTCAAAGGTCTTAGCGCTAAAAAGAAATATTGAGTTAGGTACATATGGTGGTGGATTTCATTAATAATTGAAAAGTGTTTTTGAAACCTCTAAATTTCACTGCAAAGATTAAAAACCCTATAAAATTATAAACTGTACTTTTGTCTATGAAAACAGCCTCATTTGCTTTTTTTTTGCATTTGTAAATATAAATCTCTTTGCTCTTGCAAACAGCAGAAGCAAAAAAAAGTGATTAAATACAGCAGTACAGTAATACAGAATCACTTAATAGCTCAATTTGTTTTCTGTTTTTGATTTTATAGCAGGCAAAAGCTTAATCAGCAACCATTTTATTGGTACAGGTGGGAATAAGATTTATTCAAATCACTGTGCAGCTATGAAATTTTCTTAGCAATTTGCTACCACATGGGAAATAGGCTAGGTTTATTTGAAGGTCGGTGAAGAAGGATGAAATACTATACCTTGTATTCCTAAAAATCTTACACAGACAGTGAAGAGAGGTTTCCTCTTATATCTAATGTTAAGAGCTACTTATAGTGTGCTTAGTGAGATGGCTGTCATGAATTTTTATGTTATAATGCAAATTATTTTTGATACTGTCATAGAGCTGTTAGGAAGCAATGAAAAGAAACAAGTAAATGAAAATTCCCTTTGGGTTTGTAGAAGTAATTCAGTGTGATTTAAATTGTTGTGTGCATTTCTTTTTTTCTTTTAATCATATCCCTGTTACTAATCCCAGTGAAGTCTGGCTGTAGCTTAGTAGTAAAATTTATTATTACAGATGCATGATCCTCTTTAATTACATGGCTTTATAGTATTTCTCAGGTGATCTTTGAATATTTTATCTTTCACAACACATTCGCATTCCACAACACATTCTGATTCCGTGTCAGTTTTGCAGTTCAACTAAGGAAGCCGACGCCTGAGACGCAAAGCCAGCTGGGTGACCTTGGGCCAGTCACTCTCTCTCATCCCTAGGTAGGAGGCAGTGGCAAACCACTTCTGAAAATCTTGCCAAGGGAAGTGCAGGGAATAGTCCAAGCGGTCACCAGGAGTTAATACTGACTCAAAGGCACACAAAAAAAAAAAGGCACAATAGTCTCCCAGTGTGGATGGGAGATTCATACTTAATATGAATTGGAATGCTTAAGAATTTAATTAATAGATGCCACAGGATTTAATTACACATTACTTTGGAAGGAAAAAAAATTAAGTTCAGAAATAGATTATTTTTATTATTCCTTTGATATTATCCTTATTTAAGATTATGCTGATTACAAATAAAGCTGAAAGAAGGCATTCTTGCTTGGTGAATGCCTTCTTTACATATATAAGTCTGATTTAGTTGTTTATTGCCACATAAGGCCATGATTTGTAAACTGTGTTTGGTCATGTTGCACATAATTTCGCAGTAACTCTGCTTTGTCTTTTCATAGTTAAAACAGGATGTATAGTTCTGATTCTAGGTAGGTTTATGACAGTGGTGTCTAATGTTACATTATATACAGTTCTACTTCATTCTGATCTATTTTTGTGTGTGTGTACAGACACACACATTTGTCATTGTTTGCACCAAGTTTTTCAGCTGAAACAGGCTACAGGCTAGCAAAGGATACAAAGTAATATGTATCCTGTATAAAATGGCTGAAGTTCTTGCTTTGTTTGGGAATATAGAATTTGCCTTCTTGATATTCAATAAATAATTTAAAAATATTTTAGATGAGCATTTTGTTTCTATTGATTTAGTGTGCTAAACTGTTGAAGCCCATGGCATTCATATGTAGTTCCTGCATGCAGAGAAACCTGATAAGGGTCAGCTTAATTCCAATTTCTCTCCTTCCTCTCACTTACTACTCAGATAACTTGCAAGACACTGAAAGAAAGGAGAATTAGATTAAGAGAGATACTTATAGAGCACCTATTTCTTCTTTACATCCTGTCAGTTGTCTCTGCAGACATAGGGGGGATGACAAATGTATTGAGACCTATTGTATGACTCTGTAAGTAGGTAATTGTTGCAGCACTCTACTTAAACTGTTCACAACAGGATACCATTTTGTCAATTTACTAGACAAGAAAATTATTTTATTGGTAAGCTGTTTTTCTTTTTAATCTATTTTAAATATGTTCATGTATAAAAACTATGGTGTATGTTGCAATTTGCCTGCAAGAGTGAGAGTGCTTAGGCCTAAAATATGATCCTATTCTTAATTCCATTGACTCTTCTGGAGGTTTCTTGTTTAGCCCTTTTTATCACTTTGAATTTTTTTTAAAAAAATTCCATCAACATCCTTCTACATTTTCTCTGCCTCTTAATATTAACTATTCCTTCCTCTCTTTGACTACATTCTTTGCAACTATATGTGTAACTCAGTACACATATGCTATCTTCTACTTATCCTTAATTTTTGCAGCAATAATTCTTTTATATTATTTTTCTCATCCACAGCTTCTTTCACTTCATTCTGTCAAACATCCTTTTTCATACTCCTCACTAGTGTAATTACATACACATTTGTAGCACATTGTACCATTATTCTTTTCACTCTGTTACAGTTTTCACATTTTTTTCTTTATATCCACTTTCAGTTCTTCCTTTTGGGAGAATATTTTTAATATTTTTTCGTACAGGACTTAAGTATAAGTCTATTCTCTTCCTGTAGCCATTCTGCTTTTAATCCTGTTTTGTCATTTCTTTCCTTTTTTTCCATGACCATTTTTCCCAAGATCCACTCTTGACATTATCAAAGACATGATCTGTCCTCCATTCAGAAATTCTCATCATCCTTGTATCCATCACAAGTTATCTCATAAAGTATAAAATAAGCCATCCTTTTAAATCCGTATTTATTTTTTGGCCATAGGTCTGTATAAATAGACGTATGCTTAAACCATGTATTTGAAACAGAACTTCTTCTGAGCAGATAGTTTTCATTTGCTTTAATTGCTGAGTCTCTGAATGGTTCAATCATTTTCTGTACTCTCTTGTTTCTTACCTACCTATCCATTCCTGTCACCTTCATCACATTCATTCAGAATGCTGCACAATTGTCATCAAAACCCATATCTGATTCTTCCCTTTTCACCATTCACTGGAGTACAGTAGAGTTTCCAAATGCTGAACAAGTTAAGCTATTTTCAGAAACTAGGATTTGAAGTTGATTTGTTTCAACAGACCATTACATGGGATTAATCTAAAACAGAAGCGAACACTTTCAGGTTCTTTATAGCCATAGCAGAAGGCAGATGTAAGAGCCAAACGCTCACTGTAGTAGTTCATTCTCATAATGTGAAGATATAGTTCAGCATTATTTCCATTTGACACCTTTATATAAATATTATAATGTTAGTTCTGTTCATTCCATTCCATCTACAGTTAAGCTTTCTCTAGTAAACTCCTAGCTTAAGTTGACGATGACATAGAACTTGGACCAGGCTTCATGAGCCTTTCCAGTCAATTTTAATTCAGTTGGCCTGCTGTGTCCTCCATGTAGCCCTTCAATATAGAAGTGCATTTTTAAAGGTCAGGGCCAGGACATGGATTAATAATTTCAATTTATGGCTGAGATTACTTTCATTCCACTCATTACTCAGAGGTGTCTGCAGGATCTAGTGGTGTAATCAAAACGGTGAAAGCAGTGTTGTGCTGTCACAGTGCAAGTTCTGCCATTTTTGTGTGTGCTGCTTTTGTCATTTGACACCCCACCCCCAGTCCCTGTATGAATGCTTCTGCTCTTAATACTTGTTGAAATTTTACCTCCACTTGGAAATCTGAGATCAAAGAGAAAATGTTTCTGTATGGCTTCTCCCAATTGAGGGAATCAAGCTATGTGCAAATTAAGGTTGTAGTAAATCTGCCACTGGTAGATGCTAACAACCAGAGTTTGGTATCTGCCCCACCAATATTGAAGCAGGCACTAATGTTTGTAGGGAGATTGGGAAGCATTTTCTGTGTGACTTTGTTATAATGGAAGATTGTGCTTGGCTTTTGAAAGCTGTGTCTTTTGCCTGCATGGATTTATTTCAGTTAAATTTATACAAGTTTTGCTTGTATACTTTCTAACCTCTAGGATCTGAACATTATAGTATAGTTGAAGTTGTGCTGAGGGCAAGAACTTTTGCTTGCATGTGTGTCGCTTCTGATTACGTGAGTCATATGGTATGTATACATTTTAGCAGTCCACCTTGTTTGCCAGAATTTGCCTATACCAGTTTTCCTACTGCTCCTTTTTTTTTTCCTCCTTTACTGAGTGCTTCTTACTTTTTAAGGTGGATTTTCTGGCATCTCTCACTAATTCAGCCATTTTGGAACCTTTCATACAATCTCCACTTTCAACTCCTTCTACAGGAAAGGTAATTTTCAGTGTTACTAGAAAAGTAAAATAAACCAAACATTTGATCTCCTTGATAAATCTTGTTTCTTAATTAAAACTTGCATGTCTACTACAATATTGCTTTGTAAAATACAGGAACAGAACTGGAAATGTTCCACTGTAGTTCCAGGAATTGGAAATAATAGACATGTAGGAATTTACTGATAACTTATTATTTTAATATGAAGATACACTGAACTGATTCTAGGTTTTTTTCATGTTTTCTGACAATTTTTTTCCCCATGAGGAAGTGGTTGATTCAATTTTTATTCTAGTCATTTTAGTGGTAAGAGGTGCTATTGCTCATCTATAAGCAAAAACATATTTTAACAAAATCCCCATAATTTTTGGATTTGCTTCTACTATATCAATTTAAGCTTCTACCAAGCTTGAGAAACTCCAGAAGTTAATAAAGCTCCAGTAGCACTATGTAATTTTTATTTTACATACAGGTAGTCCTTGCTTAACGACCCTAACTGGGACTAGAATTTCTATCACTAAGTGAAGCAGTCATTAGGCAAAACATCACATGACTTCACCACTTAGCAATGGCAGTTCTGATAGTCCTAGTTGTGGCCGTTAGGTGAGGGCTATGCTGTTGGTAGGCGAGGTCCCCACGCTTCTCCTACACTGCCTTGCTTGCCTCCAGTTCAACTCCCCCCACCCACTCATCTTCCCCATCTCTGCCCTTTTTGGCTGCCCTGCATTCCACTGCTGCCACCTACCCCTGCTGCCCCCTGCCACCCCCAGCTGACCTTCGCTGCCTTCTTTCTCCCACTGTGGACTGGCTCCAGAGTATATAGTGCCCCTAGGTCACATTGACGCCACTTCCCAGTGATGCAAATATTTGCATTTTTAGAATGATTCGGAAGAAGGGACAGCATTAGCATCCCCTAAGTTTTGGCAACCAAGGCCGGTGCCTACTCGGTCTTAGCCTAAAGCCAGCCCTACAGTTATGAGTGTCTTGCAATGGTTTTCCTTAGAGGCTAGTTTCAGTTGATGATGTGGAGGAAGAGGTTGAGTTCTTGGGACCTCAGCTGTAGAGTGTCATAGGGTTTGGCCATTCTCCCTCCCTCCCCCCCTCAGTTATCACCTACATGAAGCCACTGGGAGAAGTCATCTGTTGGTATGAGGTGATATATCATCAGTATGTGAGTTATCTCCACCCCAGACTGGGCAGAAGATCTTAGTTCCCAGAGGCTGTTAGATTCTGGATGAGGAAAAACAGGCAGTCTGTCTGAGTACGGCCTAGAAGATCCACTACGAACAAAGGGGTTTGGGTAGTTTGGATTCAAATCTACACAAGCACTCACTTGTGTTGATTTTGTTCAGGGAAGTGTGAGGTTCCAGCCACCCTCTGACTCAGAAAACGAAACTCCTTCTGAGTCAGAAGGGGAAACAGCAACTTAGACAGAAACCAGGAAAGCAAAATCCAGAAATGATTTAGCAGCGCAGGAAAAGTTGCAGACACTGATTGGCCAGTCTTTGGAGGAGGATTTGAATCCTCCAGTCACTGCTCGCGAACAACGTGCAGAAAAGCGCATGAAGGAGAAGGCAGCCCGATTAGCTGCAGAAGGGAATAGATGCGCAAAGGATTGGCATAAAAGGCAGACGTGTGAAGAGCAAGCAGCCAGAGACAACCAATCCTTCAAGCTTGCAGTTCCAGCAGAAGAGTCCTTACCCACATCGGAAACCTCATCTGTAGCCGGAGGGGAATCAGCACCAGTGTTTCCCATCAGAGAGGACTTGGATCCTGCAACCACTGCCACAGAGGATCTTCTCGCTGCCGAATCCTGTGACCTCAGCCTCGCATCCAGCTTCAGACCTTTTCATCGCCATTCTGCGCGTTCTATCCGCGCTTCCAGCCTTGCTTTGGGTTTCCAGCTGTGTCCAGAGTCTCCAGTACAGCTTCATTGTGCTTCAAGTCCTCAGCCTTGCCCAGGATCTCCAGTTCAGCCTTGCTGTGCTTCCAGCTCCCAGCCTTGTCCAGAGCCTCCAGGTCAGCATCATTGTGCTTTCGACCTTCAGCCTTGCCTTAGATCTCCAGTCCAGCCTAGCCGCGTCCTGGTTGCCCAGCGTTGTTCTGGAACTTCAGACCTATCTTGCCATGAATCGGGTTTTCAACTTTGTGTAGGACCTGTGGTCCAGTCCAGTCATGTTTCAAGCCCTTCGCCTAGTCCAGAGCCTCCAGTCCAGCCTAGTCATGTGCCCAGTATCCAGCCCAGCCTGGAATCCAGCTGAGTCTAGTCTCGCTTCAAGTTATCAGCCTAGGTCCGAGTCTCCAGCCCTGAGTATCCAGTGCAGCCTGAGCCATCTAGTCCAGTCCAGGCCAGTCCTGTCTTTAGAGCCAAGCCTCGTCAAGTGGTTCCAGTTTGGTCTTGCCCAGCTTCCTGGCGCCAGCCTAGTTTGAGTGGTGTTCCAGATCATGGATGATTGTTTCCAGTTCCAGTAGTGCCAAGTGCCCTAGCTTCTTCCAGTTTCCCAGCTCCCATCAGTGAATCCTGCTTCACTGTTTTACTACAGTCCCTCCTGCAACTTTGTCTTTTTCTCCGTTGTTACTCGGTTGGTCTTGATCGGAACCAGTCTCCCTCTTGACCATAAGGACTTATTTATTCTAAATAGTTATTTAATAAAGAGTGGTTTGATAATAAACCTGCCTGGCCGCCTCATAGTCTGAACAGGACAGGAAGCTCCCTGGAAATCAGTTCATATTTTGCATACATTATTAAGACGTATTATATTACCCTGCTGATAAACACACGGCCTTTGAAATTGACATATCTAGAGCCCTAAAGGGTAAAATCATGAAATGCTACCACTCTTAATGTCAACAAGAGTCACAGTAGTCATGGAGTAATGGAAGTACTTTCAATGACTCCCTCACTTTATTGGAGAAATGCTTAAATTGCTCAGTATTCCTATATAATAATCTCTATGTGTCCTTTCTTCTCTTTTTTTCTGGATCACTCTAGACTTAGTTAGAACAATTTACCTTCTTGAGTTCTAAAAATATATACTTACTGTTAGATAAGGCACTCATAGTCTGTCTTTTGGTTCTTCTCTTTGCATTCCATTTCCAGCCAATTACAACCGAGTCTCAGACTGATTTTGGTGTTGTCATGGTTTTTTTCTGGCTCTTTCTCATCTTTTAGTTTATTATTGTATCGTGTTTGTGTGTGTATGTCAGAGGGAATTGGGAATGAGTATTAATAAATCAATAGTTTTTTTTTTAAAGATGTCTCCTTCTGTACTGGGTAGAAATGCTTTTGATGACTGGGTGCTACACTTAACATTCTTTTTCGCTATACAGTGAATGGTTCCTTAAGTGGAGTGGTGATGCAAACTGTATGAGGCTGGAATTTTCTCATCCCCACCCCCCCACTTGATGGGGCATTTTTCAAAAACATCTTAGTTCATTTTAGCATAACACTACACTTTTCATTTATATCCCACTTCAAAAATGCAGGAAATCATGCCATGGAGTTTCTGATGTATTGTGTCTGCCTTACATGCATGCCTCAGAATGTATACTTAGTCAAATCAAATCAAATCTTTATTATGGTCATAGACCAGCATAAGGAGGGTGGGGTACAATTAAAAAGCATGGAAAATATATAATACATAATAATGAAAAGCTAAAAGGAATGAAAAGCTAAAAGATACAAGACAGAAAGTATATATAAAAGCAAGGTTCTAAAAGGAATCTAAAGAGCATTAGATGGGTGTAGGGGAGGGGCATAAAGGTTGGTATGTGGCAGACTATATCAAATTACAGAGCACTCTAGTATGAACAACTAGATGCTCATTGGGTCTTGTTTATGGCACATCTGCCAAATTTTAAGCACTGCTGTGCAGAACCTGGCAATATTATATGTTGTAACAGGGTTTGTATCTGAAAGAAGCAGGGAGGTATAGAATTGTCCTGTGCACTCTGGGTATTTAAACAGTAATGGTGAGATGAGGCTAGTGTGAATGTCTCTGTAATACAGGCACTGGAGAAGCAGATGCTCTGTTGTTTCTGTGTGTCCCGAGTCACGGGGCCATTGTCTCTCTGGGTAAGGAACCTTCCTGTATTGGCCTTCAAGGACAGCTGAGGGGAGGGTGTGACATTGTGCCAGAGTAAAGGCCCTCCGGTGTTCAGGTGCTTTGAGTTTAGTTAAGTATGCCATAGGGGAGGAAGAGTACCTGTTGGATTCACTGGCAATAATGGTTGGGGGCTATACTTAGTCATGTGTGCAGAAAGTTCATATAGTACTTGTAATTAGTGGGTGTTTAATGAGATAATGTGTCATGAGTGCCGTTGAGCTGAAGTCATCAGCGCAATGGCACACATGACAATAGCAAGGAAACAGGGGAAGGGGCTCAAGATAAGTAGCCATCAACTCACAACGACTAACGGCCAACAAACAATAACTAAACGGATCACGGAGCACACCCAAGCCATCAGCGCCAATACAACGGAGATCGCCCAGCTGACAGCAATCACCGGATGAATAGAAAACCCGATGATGGGCGATCCCGGAACGCCAGCGGGGCCTCACAACCCCTCACCCACCGGCAGGGCAACGTATTGGACAAAGGGGAGTGACGTGACCGTGAGTGAGGGGGCGCTGACCGGCGCGGGGTATTTAAACCCCGCACCGGCGCGCTCCTGTCACTCTCAGCTTTTTTCTTCCGACGCTGTAACTGCGCTGTGAATAAACCAGAGCCTGATCCATCGAACCAGTGTCTGAGCATTATTCAGAGGCAGGCAGCGCATGACATAAAGCTGAGAGTCATAAACTCAGCCTCGCCGAGCCCCACCGGACGACAACGAGCCGCGGGAGGAATAGACGGCGAGAAGACCAGCAAGATGAAGCCGGAGCGACGCGGGCAAGGAGGGCGAGCCGCACGGCAAGAGACAGAGGAGGACCGACCAAGGCCAGAGGCACCGCGGACTCCCGGAGCCATGGACGCCCACCCCACCCGACCCGAGCCTCAGCTCCAACCCCAAGGGGAGATGGCGACGGAGGCAACCCGACCGCGGGAGGGAGCAACATGCCTTCCGAAACCAGCGGAGGACCCCGCGCCCCACATCGCACCCCAGCAACGGGCGTGGAGCGACAGCCCAACGGCGGTCAACACGGAGGAGGACAATGGAGACACCCAGCAGACGGCGGAGGAAGCGGACCAGCGGCAGAGGGAGGATGAACCCCGCCGGCAACCCACCCCCGCCGACGCACCGACGGAACCGGCCCCAGCGGCGGCACGGGCCGTGGACGAGGAGGCACGAGCTGAACTCGCGGCCATGCGGGCCCAACTGACGGAACTCCGGACCATGCTCCAGTCGCTTATGCCCCCCGCGCCACCCAACGACGTCCCTGCACAGGCCCACACCCCGAGCGAAGCACCGAACCCCCACGGGCCAGCGGAGGGTCAGCAGACGGCCCAGGCGGACGACACCACAGGCCGGGAAGCGAGAGGCAGGGCCGCGCAAAACGCCCGGGCCCCAAAGGACTTCCCCATCTTCTTCGATGGGAACCCCACGAAACTCTCGTTCTTCGTAACGAACGCCAGGGAGTTCATGGGGAGGCACGGACCCTCCTACGACTCCGAAGCCGACAAGATCGCCGCCGTGGCGATCAAACTACAAGACAGGGCGGCGGACTGGTACGTCTAACTGTACGAGTCCAGCTCCCCCGCCCTCGCCACCTTCCCTGCCTTCATCAATGAGATGAAAAACTACTTCGAAGACCCCCTAGCCAAAGTAAGGGCAAAAAGCGCACTCCAAAGACTTAAACAGGGCACACGCACGGTCCCAGACTACGCCCTGGAGTTCAAAGCACTCGCGGGGAAGGTCAGCGACTGGTCCGAGACCACCCTGCTGGAAATGTTCAAAAGGGGGCTCAATCGCGACATTCTCCAATGGGCCCTCTACCGCGACGACCCAGAAACGCTACACGGGTGGATCCACCTCGCGGGGAAAGCCGAACACGCGCACCGCACCTTCCTCATGACAACCACGGAAGACACAAACTATGCCGGCAAAAAGGTACCCGCACCACACGTGGGGATGGCCGGTCCCATATACCCAAAAAAGAAATTCAATCGGGAGCCCTGCGGGAAGTGTGGCAAACTAGGGCACAAGACGGTGGATTGCTTCGCCAACCGACCGCCGACCAGTGCGCCTAAACCCACCCCGAAAATTAGCCCCAAACCACCCAACCTGGGGCCGCCCCCTCACCGCCGAATGACCGTGGCCACAGCGACACCAGAGGAAGGCTGGGACGCCTACTGGGGGGAAGAGGATAACGTAGACCCCGACCAGCCGGCGGGAAAAGCTCCCCGCCTGCCCTGAAACGCGTTGCGAGGCAGGCGGTGGGACAGCAGCACGGACCACCTCGACGGAACGACGAAAGCCCCGTAATAATGGCGGCAATCAAACTCTCTGCCGGCAACGGAGCCACCACGGCCGCGGCACTAGTGGACTCGGGGTGCTCAAAAAACCTCATCCACCCCGACCTAGTCGCCAAACTCGACCTCCGCTGCTTCCCCCTCCCCACGCCGTTGGCATTCCACCAGCTGGACGGCTCTACAGCGGGAGGGAAACCAGCCACGCTGCAAACCGAGCCGGTCACCCTGCAAATGGGCACTCACACCGAACGCACATCGTTCGTCGTCACTCACATCGGACGGCCCATTGCAGTCCTGGGGATGCCATGGCTCGCGACAAACAACCCGCGCATCAACTGGGAGACCCGCACCTTCACATTCGGCGACGGCGAGTATCGGGCACCAGTTCCAGCGGGCAGAACCAACCCCACTGTAGGACGAGCGGAGGCGACTACACAGGACAACGCCGCTACCACAGCAGACCTACCGGAACAATACGCCGACTTCTCCGAGGTCTTCGGAGAGGCGGAAGCTGACCAACTACCCCCCCAACGCAAGACGGATTGCCGGATCGACCTACTGCCCGACGTCCCCTTACCTAGACCAAAGATCTACTCGATGACCCCGAAGGAGATGGCAACCCTCCGGGAGTTCATCGATAAAAACCTAGACAGGGGATTCATAGAGCCAGCATGCTCACCGGTCGGAGCCCCCGTCTTATTCCGGGAGAAGAAAGACGGCACCCTACGGCTCTGCACCGACTACCGGGGCCTAAACGCGGCTTCCCTGTCCAACAAATACCCCTTACCCCTGGTGAAGGACATGCTCGCCCACCTGTCCACGGGCAAAGTCTTTTCCAAATTGGACCTTCGCGAGGCGTACTATCGCATCCGAATCAGGGAGGGGGACGAATGGAAGACTGCGTTCAACTGCCCCCTAGGCGCCTTCCAGTACAAAGTGCTGCCCTTCGGACTCGCGGGAGCCCCTGGGGTGTTCATGCAGCTCATCAGTGAGGTACTGCATGAACACCTGTTCAAAGGGGTCCTGGTCTACATCGACGACGTCCTTATTTACACAAAAACGCACGAGGAACATGTGACCCTAGTCAGGCAAGTCCTCGACAAGCTCAGAGGGGCGCAGCTTTATGCCAAGCCTACAAAGTGCGAGTTTCACAAAGCGCGCCTAGACTACCTGGGGTACCGAATCTCCGGGGACGGCATAGAAATGGACCCCGCAAAAGTCGAGGCGGTGCTAAACTGGGAGCGCCCCCGCAACAGATGCCAACTCCAGAGCTTCCTCGGATTCGCGAATTTTTACGGGTCATTCGCCCGGGGGTTCGCAGAGATAGCCCTCCCCCTAACGGACCTCCTCAAAACCAAAGGGGTGGGGGACACCCGACGCGCCAAGAACCCGGGCACAGTGTTCAATTGGACTCCCGCGTGCCAGACCGCATTCAACAAGCTGAAAGCGCTGTTCACCACGGAGCCAATCCTCGCGCACCCGGACCCAGAACGGCCGTTCGTGGTCCAAGCCGACGCCTCAGACTTCTCCCTGGGGGCCATCCTGCTCCAAAAGGACCCCACGGGACTCCTGAAACCATGCGCCTACCTGTCAAGGAAGTTCTCCGAGACAGAAAGGCGATGGCACGTCTGGGAGAAAGAAGCCTTCGCGGTAAAATCGGCGCTAGAGACATGGCGACACCTACTCGAGGGAGCCACCCAACCATTCGAGGTCTGGACCGACCACCGGAACCTCGAGGCCCTCCGGACGCCCAGACGCCTCAGCCCAAAACAGGTCCGATGGGCCCAATTCTTCAGCCGCTTTAATTTCCAGCTGAAGTTCATGCCGGGCAAAAAGAACCTCCTGGCCGACGCCCTCTCCCGACTGCCCCAAGACGAAGAGCCCGCCCCAGACACCATTGGGACGGTCCTATCCGCCTCGCAACTGGGGATGGCCGTGACCACCCGAAGCGGCGCTCGGAGGCAGCTCGACTCTACGGCGCAGCCGACGGCGGGACAACCTGCGACCAGAAGAAGCCAACCGCAACTACCAGGGGGAATGCGCACGGACCTCGCCGCCGCCCTCAAAACTGACCCCTGGTTCCTGGCAAACCCCGACAAGGTAACGATGGCACAGGACCTGGCATGGGGGGAAGGCAGAATCTATGTCCCGGACTCGCAATGCCAGGTGATCTTGCATAGGTCACACGACGCCAAACAAGCGGGACACTTTGGGTTCCTCAAGACCCTACATCTAACACGGCGTCAATTCTGGTGGCCCGCGCTCAGGCGAGACGTAAAAGCATACGTAGCGTCCTGCCCAACGTGCGCTAGGGCCAAACGGGCACCAGGCAAACCCGCGGGGCTATTACAACGGGTGGCAGAACCCTCCCGCCCATGGGAGGAAATCTCTATGGATTTTATAGTGGATCTCCCACCCAGCCAGAAGAAAACGGCCATTTGGGTGGTGAAGGACTACTTCTCAAAGCAGGCCCACTTCATCCCCTGCACGTCGGTCCCATCCGCACAACAGCTAGCCAAACTCTTCCTCATCCACGTGTACAGGCTACACGGATGTCCCGCACGTGTGGTGACCGACAGAGGCACACAGTTCACCTCCAAATTCTGGCGGGCCTTCCTAAAGCTGACGGGGACCCAACAGGCCCTATCTACGGCCTGGCACCCCCAGACGGACGGAGCCACAGAGGTTCTTAATGCCACCTTAGAGCAATTCATACGCTCATACACTAACTATCACCAAGACGACTGGGCTGAACTGCTCCCGTTCGCCAAAGTCGCATACAACAACGCCGTCCACACGAGCACGGGGAAAACTCCGTTCGAAGTAGTCTCGGGACGCGACTTCGTTCCCATACCGGAGCTACCTCAACCCCCGGAATCCCAGGTGGACGCTAGCGACTGGGGACGGAAAATCACGGAATCATGGCCAATAATCACGGCGGCGCTGAAGGATGCACAGGCAGCCTACAAAGAGCAGGCCGACAAGCACCGGCGCCAACAACCGACGTTCCAAGCGGGGGATATGGCCTACCTATCCACCAAGTTCCTAAAGTCACCCCAACCCTCGAAAAAACTGGGGCCTAAGTACATCGGGCCGTTCCGAGTCACCCAAATAGTGAACCCGGTAGCAATACGCTTGGACCTGCCACACAACCTACGGAGACTCCACCCGGTGTTCCACACCAGCCTCCTGAAACCAGCAACCACCTCTCGATGGCACCCAAGCACGCCACAGCCCTCACCGGTGATGATCGACGGGCAACACCACTTCGAGATAAGGGACATACTCGACTCCCGCAAGCAACGAGGAACTCTACACTATCTGGTCAGGTGGAAACACTTCCCCCACCCGGAATGGGTGGCGGCGCACAACGTTAACGCGCCTGACCTGACCAGAGCATTTCACCGGGCATACCCCGACAAGCCACAACCAAGGTCAGCAAGCTGTCCCCTGCAAACCCCCCCCCCGCAGGCCCCCCCGCCTCCCGTGCCCCAAGGGAAAGGGCCCCCCCAAGCCCGCGACTTGGGTGGACCTCCCCCCCCGGGACTCACTCCCCCCGCCCCGGGCCCACGAGGCGGTGACAAGCGTTCGCCAGCACCCTCCCCCCGCCCCCCGGCCGCGGGGGAGTGGCAAGCAAGTCAACAGGGCAACCTGGGGGCAACGCCCAGGAGCTATAACAAAGGCGACGCACTTTAAATAAAAAAAAAAAGAAGGGCCCTACCTGGAGCTGATAAGCACCCGACCAGCCACGCCTCTCTCCTCGCCGAACTGAGCCAAACAAACAGGGTGTGGCTGGAGCATGCGCACGCCAGGACGTGACCCGGGCATGCGCACTATGGACACACCCTGGGAAGGCACGTGGTAGAGGGAGGAGCAAAGGGAGGGGCGACAACTACTCCGGCGGGAATTTCGGAAAAAAAAAAAAAAATGCCGTTTGACAGCTCCACCGAAAAAAAAAAAAAAAAAAAACGAGAAAACCGGGGGGGAGCACTATTCGGACAGGGGGCAGTATGTCATGAGTGCCGTTGAGCTGAAGTCATCAGCGCAATGGCACACATGACAATAGCAAGGAAACAGGGGAAGGGGCTCAAGATAAGTAGCCATCAACTCACAACGACTAACGGCCAACAAACAATAACTAAACGGATCACGGAGCACACCCAAGCCATCAGCGCCAATACAACGGAGATCGCCCAGCTGACAGCAATCACCGGATGAATAGAAAACCCGATGATGGGCGATCCCGGAACGCCAGCGGGGCCTCACAACCCCTCACCCACCGGCAGGGCAACGTATTGGACAAAGGGGGGTGACGTGACCGTGAGTGAGGGGGCGCTGACCGGCGCGGGGTATTTAAACCCCGCACCGGCGCGCTCCTGTCACTCTCAGCTTTTTTCTTCCGACGCTGTAACTGCACTGTGAATAAACCAGAGCCTGATCCATCGAACCAGTGTCTGAGCATTATTCAGAGGCAGGCAGCGCATGACATAATGTTGGATCTGTATGTGAAACTTGACAGGTTTATGGCTGCAGTGGCTTATTGTATCTCCTAAAAGTATGTATAAGATACTTTTCAGGTTTCTAAGCAAAAAGGAAATATTTTGTATTTCAAATTTATGGTATAAAGAGTCCCCCTGTTGGGGGAGATGGGCAGTGATACAAATTATCCCATCCATCCCGGGTGAAGTAAGTGATGCCGTGACCACCCTTTCTGAGTGTCTGGGGGCTGTGTGGGCCTGGATGGGGAACAACAGGCTTCGACTGAACCCTAGTAAGATGGAGTGGCTGTGGATTAACGGCACCTCGCATGCCAGGAACTTGTCATCTTTAGTGCTGGATGGGGTTGCACTGCCCCAGACAAACCCGGTGCATAACTTGGGGGGTCCTCTTGGACTCACGACTCCTGCTCAAAGAGCAGGTGGCAGTCGTGGCCAGGAGGGCCTTTGCGCAACTTCGTGTTGTGCGCCAGTTACACCCTTTCCTGGACCAAGAGGCCCTCCAAACGGTCACTCATGCCCTGGTCATCTCCTATATAGACTACTGCAATGCGCTCTACATGGGGCTGCCCTTGAAGAATATCCGGAAGCTACAGCTGGTCCAGAATGCGGCTGTGCAGACGATCTTGGGTGCCCCAAGATTTGCACACGTAATACCTCTGTTGCGTGAGCTCCACTGGGTCCCAGTTTGCTTCTGGGCCCAATTCAAGGTGTTGGTCATCATTTTTAAAGCCCTACATGGCATGGGACCACGATATCTGAGGGACTGTCTCATCCCTATTACATCAACCCGTCCCATCCGGTCATGCAGGGAGGGCATGTTATGGACCCCATCTATGAAAGAATTCCATCTAGCGCAGTCTCAGAAGCATGCCTTCTCTGCTGTAGCTCCTGCCCTTTGGAACATCCTTCCCCCAGAGGTGAGACAAGCCCCCTCGCTCCTGGACTTTCGCAAAAGATTAAAGACCTGGTTTTGCCTGCAGGCTTGGAATGGGAGGGGGAATAATTACACCTGGGGATGGCTAGTGCCATAAAGTGATTCTGAGGGGCCTATTACATTCAAGGACTGATTAAGATCTTTTTGCTATGTAGATTTTATTATATTTGTATTTTTACTGTATTTTGTATTGTAATGGTTTTGAATTTTAATCCTGTTTTATCGTAAGCCGCCCAGAGTCCTCCCCGTAGGGGAGAGATGGGTGGTGAATAAATTTATAAAATAAATAAATAAATATTAAACTTGTATGCCACCTGACTTTCAATGACCCTGGGCAGCTCACAACAATCAAAGAAATTACAATAAAATCAATAAAAGTTAAAGATAAAAGATGGCAAGTGTAACAGACCAGACAGAATGAAGCAAGGGGTTCACTCTCTCTGGCCAAAGGCCTGGAAGAAGAGCCAGGTCTTCACGGCTCTTCTGAACAATAGCAGAGTGGGCACCATCCGGATCTGGTCTTGGAATTGTGACAACTGTTTGCAACTGCAGATATTTGAGTTTATTAAGCCAAATCATGTGTCACTTGCTTGCCAATGCATTGCAATGCTTTTGCCCTTTTCTATTGTGATTGAATCAGGAAACATCTAATCATAAACTCCTGTTTCTTCTGAACTGAGAAGTTGTCGTTGTCAAGTTTGGAATAAATCAGGATCTTAGACCATGATTTCAAATTTAATTAGGAAACTCTGGTTAATTAAGCATTTTCTGATTTAACTACAGTACATCTGTTTTGAAGAGGAGAATAAAGATATTCTGTATACAATCAAAATGCTTGTGTATGTTTTAGCTCAGTAAGCCGAGATACAGTTTTCCATATCTGTCACCTTTCTTTTCCTTTTTAATAAGGAAAATTCTAATTTTAGTTGTATTTACAGTATAATGTTTTAAAAATATTGAACTGAAAACTTTTATTGCTTGCAGTTGGCTGCATCTTATTTTAAGGTTGAGAGAAATGTAATAAACACCTTAATTGGGCAATTATATTTTCAGTTTTTTTAATATATAATTTATACTAGAAAATAAAACTGCATGATATAATAAATTATGTACATTTCTGTTATTACTAGAAATGTGCTTTTCCCAAACAAACACCTGATTGAAATGCTAAGAGGAAGCAAAATTTCCAGATTTATTATTCATTCTCATGTGTGTTTTTGTTGTTTTCTCCTAGAATATATGTTATAATTTTGACTGTTCTCTGAAAAAATGCAATTAAAAAAAAGATTTATCTTCTAGTTTTTAGAATTGATTCCAAATACTTGAATTTTTACTTTTTATCTATCATATTTCCTAGACTAATAGACACTTTATCTCCTCTGTCCCCCATTAACATAGGTTACCAGTAATGCAAATGATCCCTGGTCAAGCTGGGACAATGCAACGACTGCTGATGCCTGGTCAACAAAACCCGAAGCTAGGCAGAAAAACAGTGTATCAAACAATTGGGAGACAGCAGCATTTGGTCATCCTCAAGCTTATCAAGGTCCAGGTCAGTAGAGAGTATCTGTAGTTAATAAGGATTTTTAGGAACGGTGGTTGGATTCCACACTTAACTTTTGATGGAATTGTATGATTAGGAATTTTCTAAGGCTTTGAAAGAACTGGGGGCAGAATATTTATTTGGTAATCTTTCATCTTGTTATATCCTGTATAGGGTTATTACTGTATCTTGAAGTCGGTGACTGGCATATGGGCACGTCAGGGAAGATTAAACTATGTGGGAAAACCAAAAACCTTTGGCATGAAAGCCAGCTGGGTGACTTTGGGCTAGTCTTTCTCTCTCAGCCCAACTCACCTCACAGGGTTGCTGTTGTGGGGAAAAGAGGAGGAGGAAGGAGTATTAGGTATGTTTGCCACCTTGAGTTATTTATAAAAATAAAGGTGGGACAAAAAAATCTAAAAAAAAAGAATCTTAGGTTTACGTTTCAACATATTTGTTTTACTGAAAAGTATTGCTCCATCTGATTAAATGCTGAATCATATTTGGGATGGGCCACACTTGTTCCCCTCACCCTCAAAACTATTGAGTGCAATCTTTGGTATGTTTCTAAACTCTTTTAAAACTAGAGTAAGCACACTCAGACAGCAGATTTTTAATACCCATTTCATTAAATTACAAAATACTGAGATGATTTATTTATGATTTACTGAAGTCTCAGGTAGCTGGCTCAGCCTTCCATCCTTCTGAGGTCGGTAAAATGAGCACCCAGCTTGCTGGGGAAGGTGACGAGTGGGGAAGGTGACAAGTGGAGAAGGCAATGGCAAACCACCCCACTATAGTCTGCCAAGAAAACGTCATGAAAGCGGCGTCCCCCCAAAGGGTCAGACATGACTCGGTGCTTGCACAGGGGACCTTTCACCTTTCACACTGAGATGTTAGAAGCTTACCTGTTTGTTTGACAGTTGGGCAGTCCCTTCAGCTTTCAGCAATGTGCCATTGTGCTTCAAAATGCTTTTTAGACATCTGAACAGCTCCACATGACGTAGGGGAAACTAAATTGGAAAGTCCAAGTTAATTATGTACGCTCTTTGTAATAATTAGCACTCTAAACTGCTCACACCGTTGGTGTCCTTTGCTCTCCAGCAGCTGCTGATGATGATGATTGGGATGAAGACTGGGATGAACCTAAATCAGCAGCTACACCCTATCTTGGTTATAAAGAGGCAGAGCCCTCTGATCCAGCAGGGCTTCAGCGTGGGAACAGCCGTGGCACTGCTATGAAATTGCCATTGAACAAGTAGGATTCATAGCATGGAGTTCTAATCAGAATAGAAATTAAAAAGAAATGTGTGAATTAATCTCTTAATAGTTTCTATGCTGTAGTCACAATCTGTAGCTTGTGTATCCTATAAATCTTAAAAGGAAAAAGTACTTGTATTCTTCAGTTGAAAGGCCTAGCTAAGTACTGTAGCAGCATCTAGCAGATCTTGGCTGTTTGCAAAAAACTAATCAGGGCTAGACTTAATTAGTATTTGGATAGGAAAGCATCGTGAAATTCTTGGGCTGTAGATTAGACTAGAATTTTTTTTAAAAAAAGGCACTGGCAAGTCAATTCTGTATTGTAACAGGAGTCAAATTCAACTCAAAGAAGAATTTATCTTAGCTGAAGGAGATAGAAAAATGAGAACTATTCTTTGAAATCCATAAACAAGTTTTTATTCTCAAATAAAAATGTAGATGAAGTGGGAGGGATCCCTCTTTTATGTAGAAACTTACTGTGCCCCTTGGGTGAAACTGAACAACTATTCAGATGGAACTCTGACTCACTGATTGTACCAGTTGCTGTTCTTCTCATTTTCTGATGGTAACAACATTGCAGTTAATTTTTTTAACAGGATAAGTCTAGTCTCCATTTAGTGAAGTATATCACTAGTTGAGTATAGCTGCTCTAAGGCTTGAATATTTATCAACTTACATTCTGCCTGAATTACTGGAGTAACCTTGGGAGGCTTTATATCCTGACTGTCAATAGCTTTCTCTATGCAGTTACCAAACACTGCACTGAGAACTGCTTTTTCATTACTGGAAATGAATATTCAATGCAGATGTGTGGCCAGATGTGTGTGTGGACTGATTAGAAAGTGAGATGAAAGTCCTGCTATAGACAAGTTTTTTTCATGCATTGGGAGTGGAGGTGGGATTCAGGACTGGAGCATAGTCTGATCTGCATGAGAATATAGCTGGTTTCCCAATTGACAGAAGAGAATTTAAGAGCCTAGTGGATGGTATTTTGGTGGCAGTTGGTACTAACTGCTGCTATCCACTGTTTGTTCTAATTGGCAGGATTCAACCAATCAGAGCTGGCTTAATTGTGTATGTAGAGATAGACACTTCAGATGCAGTTGTTAATTACTTTGAGACTGGATCATTTTTGGCTCAAGTATTTTAATAATAGGGCCATTTATCATATTGGAAAGCCAAGTGCCTGTAAATCATGGCTGGCATTTCTGAATACAGCAGAAACCCTCTGAAAGGAGACTTGAGTCATTTTATCTCTCTGATTAGATTTCCTGGATTTGCAAAACCTGGAGTGGAACAGTACCTGCTGGCAAAGCAGCTAGTGAAATCCAAAGAGAAAATTCCTATAATTGTAAGTTAATACCCATCTACCTAAATTTTTAGCCATTGCATGAACCATTAATTTAAATACTTTAAAAATATGCACCACACTTAACCAAAGCAGGTACTAATAATTAGGATAGTGTACAGGGACTATGAAACCTCAGTTCTATATTTCTGAAAATATGGAAGCCTATAATTCACTAATTCAATATTGAACATGGACCTAAGTTCTTCATTAGCATCCTAAAGCATAACTGAGGTCCCTTAACTTTTTATGGATTTTTTTCTCTTGAAATAAACTTCCATGCTGTCCAGTTGAAAGTATGTTGCATACAGTACTTTGACTACTTTGAGTTCTAAGTAATGAATTAGGAAATACTTATTACATGTTGCATTGCCAACCTGCTCCAAATCAATATCCACTGCTGTAGTAGACCTAGTAGTACATCCTAAGTTACAGAAAATTTATTGGATTTTTATATTTACAAGAGCTAATTGCTTCTAGGTGGCATTAGTAGATCTTAATAGGTGTGGGTGTGGGTGGGTGTATATAAAAGGTATGATACTGTATGGCATTCTTAGAATTGATATACAACTTTGTTATCCTGTAGATTGGAGATTATGGTCCAATGTGGGTTTATCCTACTTCTACATTTGACTGTGTTGTGGCTGATCCAAAAAAAGGTTCTAAAATGTATGGCTTGAAGAGCTACATCGAATATCAGCTGACGTGTACAGTAAGTGCGTACCAGGACTGTTTTATCATGGGCTATGTCAGTGCTCCATTTTTTAAAAAAAAATCAAGAAATTTAATAATATTGATGATATAACCCTTGAAATAATTACAGCTTTACAGAATTCATATAGTAGAGGTTTTTGTCTGTTTTACAGAATACCAATCGATCGGTCAACCACAGATATAAACACTTTGACTGGTTATATGAGCGTCTCTTAATTAAGTTTGGATCAGCCATTCCAATTCCATCTCTTCCAGATAAACAGGTTACAGGTAATTTATCAAAATTATATGTTTGGGTAATTGTGTAATTTATTTTTCAGAAATAGAGAAACACACAGTGACTAAATTTAATGAGAGAGCTTTCAAGTTATATCACATTAAAATCCAGAAAAATAGCAGAGGAATAAAAATTAATAGAATAGTGTGTATAATTGCTGATAAAACTATCACTATATTTGTTTTGCTCAGTTTTATATTTCCTGAAAATATGCAGTTTAATATTTTGTTTTTTACAGCATTCTGACAACTTCAGGAGTCTGTCTTTTCATGGAATTTTTAATGTGCTGGATTATTAATGGCATTGCCAAATAATGTTATAACTTGGTCCACTGTTACAAAAAAACAAGGAAAGGAAATTAAGTCTGTAATTACAAAACCATTGCATTATTGGAATCATAAAAACCTTTTTATGATGGTATGAGAAGGGTTACAATTTTTGCTCTGATTTGCTGTCATTTTCCCCAGCTGTCTTTCCGTGCCTTGTCAGCCATAATCTTTTAAACAGATATATCTAAGACAGCCAATAACAGAGCCAGTGCTGTAGCTCTGTGTACTGTTCAAAATGTGTCCATGCTCAGTTTTCTTTTCACATATATATTTCCTTAATGCCAAGAAAACTGAAAACGGAGAAGTGTATTTAAGTTTCCCTTAGCATTGTCTAAAGGTATCCTCTGTCACCTCCTTGGTGATCTGATCCTCCAGTTGCATTCCTAAAGGAGGAGGTTTATTTTCAGAAATAGAGTATTGGAGAAATGCAACATTTCTGAAGGGAAATCAAAAGGGAGGGGGTGATGAGACAGCAAAACAGCTCAAAGGCTGGATGGGCCAATTCTGTGGCCCATATTTGCCTACAGTTCGCATAAATCGTATTTTTTACCACATCAACACTCTTAAGGGAAAACTAAATATTCTATGTCAGCAGTCTTTTGCCTTAAGCTGAAAATACTTGCCATAATAAATTGAAGTATTATATGAAATATATGAAATGAGTATTTTCAGATTGAGGAAAAAAAGAGTTAGACATTAGGTGGACTCATGTAATATGCATATTTTCTCAGGCTAGTCAAGATATTCAGTGATTGATCTCAAAAAATACTATCTAAACATGGGTGCTAGTAGCAGTCTCTTTTTGGCTGCAGGACGTTTTGAAGAAGAATTCATCAAAATGCGGATGGAGAGATTACAAGCTTGGATGACCAGGATGTGTCGTCACCCAGTTATTTCAGAAAGTGATGTTTTTCAGCAATTCCTTAGTTTCCGTGATGAAAAGGTAACATGTATGCTTAAAGTTCTTTGACACGGATTGGTGGGCTAATCTTAATAGAAAAAAATGCCTTGTAATAGGGGGTATTTCTTGTCCAGTATGTTTGCCATGAACACTAATGCCTTCTAAGTAGATTGTAGTTTAGGACAGTAGTAAAATAGTGAAGACTGACAGCACAAGTCAAGTCACAATCCACAGACTTAGATGTATCTGCAGATGTCAGTCCTCTCCACTTTGAAATAGCTACCTCTTAAGCTTCATTAAAACACCTTCTGTAGCTCTTTCGTATATGATAGGTTGTATGGCCCTCTGGATCATGGCTTTAGGCATGCTTGGTCTGCATATCAGCTGTGAAAGAACCAGAAGAGCTATCCCAACTTTCTGCCCTAATCAAGACCATGGAAATGTGTTCAGGATGTCAATGCTGGAATATGCATCCCTCATACAATCATTCTCCTCTTTTGGGGGAGATGGGCCGTAGCTAAATTTGAATAATAAATAAATAAATTCTTATCTTTAGGAATGGAAAACAGGTAAAAGGAAGGCAGAAAAAGATGAGATTGTTGGTGTCATGGTATTTTCTACTATGGAACCAGAGGCTCCTGATTTGGATATGATAGAAATGTAAGTTGCTGGATTCTCCATTGCTATTAAAATAGAACAAAAATGCTGTCACCTGATGAAAATGTACCAACGTAAAACAAGTGTATCCTTAGTCTTGTTAAAATAAATATTTTCACTGTAGCCAAAACCTTTTGCTATTCCTTGTGAGGCTCATTTAAACAGGCTTGTATCCGAGCAAGCTAATCCTTGCAAGGGTTAACACGTGTCATATTACTGATCTGTATTATTTTCCATATTTGAGAGCAGTTTTCTTGGGCTATTGCCAAAGGCATAAGTAGAGCTCTATGGGCCCTAAAGCACTTCCTTCAGGTGGGGCCCCCAGTCGTGAAAGAGCTCAGGCCCCAGTCGGCAGCAGTGAAGCACAGATGTGAGAAAACGAAAAGGAGAATCACATTTGTTTTTTCCCTGCAGCAACAGCAGGCCTGAGACCTGTGAGGGTCTCCCCACTCCCTCAGTCCCTCAAAGTATTAACTCTCCTCCTGCTTGACTTCTGAAAAGGAGACTCCCTCCCCTCTCCCTTGGCTGCCTTTCTTTCTTAGGTATGAATATCTAGTCTGTGGAAAAACAGACAATTGCCTAAGGCAATTGTTGTCACATTTGGCCTTAATCATAATTAAGGATTACAACAGCCAATCATAGTGAAGAGATTCATAGTGCTTTTGGTTTACGTGCTTCCTATTGCTAGCCTCCTTTATTGTGAAATCTCTCTGCCTTTATCCATAATTAAATATTTTCTAGCATCAATATTAAGAATGGATAATGCTGACTGAATTACATTATGTAGAATTTTCATCTTGAACCAGTAAGCCTGGGGTGTGGATGTTGTACGCAGCCATAAAGCAGGCAAAGTAAATTTTCATGAAAAAATGGAGGGGTAGTGAAGAGAGCATGCATTCTTCTCACTCATTCCTGAATTTTTCTCCATGCTGAATAATGGCAGCATTGTGGCTACACTGGGCCAAATATGTTAAAGAATGTTCTTTCTGAGCATGTTTTTCTCCAATAAGAATTGTAAACTATTTTTGGTGATTTTGAATGGATTCTTAATGCCAGTAAACAAACGTTATTTATATACTGTATAACAGCTTGATAGTATACAAATTAAAATTTCTTTAAGTATTCGTTACACATTATAAGTAAAACTTGTATGTACAGATGTACTATTTGTCTTTTATATTTTTTATTTTATTTATTTTTATCCTGCCTTTATTATTTTTATAAATAACTCAAGGCGGTGAACATACCTAATACTCCCTCCTCCTCCTAGTTTCCCCACAACAACAACCCTGTGAGGTGAGTTGGGCTGAGAGAGAGGGACTGGCCCAAGGTCACCCAGCTGGCTTTCAGGCCTAAGGTGGGACTAGAACTCTGTCTCCTGGTTTTTAACCCGTTGCCTTAACCACTAGACCAAACTGGCTCTCTTAATTATATGAATCAGACATTGAAGAAAACTTGAATGTTATAGCCTGTTGTTTTAGCCTATTGAGATTCTTGCTGTGGCTGAAAAACTAGTTAAATCTTTTTGGGATTGCTATCATCAGCATTAAATGATTTGTCCTATATGTTTTGTGTTCTTTTCTCTCCCGGTTGTTCTTCATGGTCTCTGGGCCATCTGCATAGACATTTCTAGTACCAATGTAGACTTTTCAGACAGTAAGCTTCCTACCCAGAGTTCCTAGATACTGTTCCTGCCTTTTGTTTCAGTTTCCTTTTGACTGCCACAGTAGTGACACGGTGAAGACTTTTCTCTGCAGTAGTACTAAGCTAAGAAAGACTCTTTTGGTTCTACTCATGTGTCATTTTTTTCCTCTTCATACTGGAGATATTGAACTAGTCATGGTGATATATTCCAAACAGTTTGAGCTGGAGGTCTGTGGTTAAGCAAACTATTTGGAGGGGTATTATTTTGGGGGTAAGTTGCCACTCCCAGGAAGCCACCCCCTTAATAAGGGCGATATGGTTGACAGTTGCCCACCTTGTCAGTGTTTCACAAAATAGGCTGAGCATAAATCTTCGTTCACACTGAATGATACTTTTGTGGGAAAAAGACGAGCCTTTTTCTTTGTTAATACACCCAGAATTTAAACCTTTTTTCAATGGACAATTACTTGTGAAAAGGAGTGAGAGTGTAAGTATATGGCCTGCAAGGCAACAGAGAAATTACAATTCTCCACTGGGCCTGATTCAGTTCTTTTGTTATATAGTGAGCAGAAGTGTGATGCAGTTGGCAGGTTCACTAAAGCCATGGATGATGGAGTTAAGGAGTTGCTAACAGTAGGCCATGAACACTGGAAACGTTGTACAGGACGTAAGTTTTGAATATGTACTTGCTTTAATGAAATGTGTAATTTGGTTTTTCTTTTAAAAACCCTAGGGCTACCAGTGCAATATTCATACATCAAATATAATGGACTTTACAAAACATATTCACAGAAGTGTTTGCCGAATTAACCTTTAAAAACTCTGGCTTTAGCAAGCTTTTGGAGAAAAACTTATATTGTTGTTTATTTGTTGAAACTACTATATGTTATCTGGCATTTAAAGAACACTGTTAGAATATACCTTGATCTACATTATATTTTTATGTCTCAAGTAATACTGCTAGCCCAAGCTTAAGCATTAATAGACTGGTACCAAGAGAGACAGAGGAAGTGCAACAAGATACGGGAGATGAAATAATAAGGCGGGACGGGAGAATGCAGCCACTCTTGGGAAGAGAATTTGTCTTTGTCCCACTAGGATATTGAGAAAGTATCTTGTATCCAGTTATTTATTGACAGTGTTTACCTTTATTCAAATACATTGTGGATGTGATTTTCTTTCAGCATTACCCAAGGAATATCAGAAAATAGGAAAAGCTTTACAGGGTTTGGCACTGGTTTTCAGTACTAGTGGTTATCAAGGTACTTTTCAGTTACATTTTATATTTTATTTTTTCAAAACAACATTGACCTATTTCCATTTTGAGCCTCACAAAAAATAGTTTGTGTCATATTTTTGTAATTAAATTACCATGATTCTATCTGTAGGAATCGGATATCAGGTTTAGAAATTTGTTTTAAGCAAATGAATGCTAGCAGTATATTCTATTTCAATAATCTAGATACTGCAGTTTATGTTGTGATTTCTACTTGATCACAACAAATGCTATAATAATCAGTATACAAAAAGTGAATCAGATCACATCAAAACAGGTAATTCAGTAATTTCCACATTTTTGGATTTTGGTGCCAATAAACCTGCCCAATAATAAAGGACTGTGAGACTTGTAGTCCAAAATACTTAAGAGGCCACCAGGTTGCTTATTCCTGAATTATGTATGCTATAAGAAATGTGACTGTTTTATCTCTATATTTAATGTGTCCAATAGAAAAAATGAAAGCTACATTCTAATGTCAGCTTAATTTTGTTAAGCTCACAATTATAATTATAGAAATTATTGAAGACAAATATTTTTCCTCACTGCCTGCTTATTCTACATCTTGACATTTCAAGCAACTTCTACATAGAAGTTTCTGTTAAATATTGACATAAGTTAATGAGCATTTATTCACACACCTTTGAGTGTGGTAATAGATAATTATCTACAAACAAGTACATCCTAAATCCTACTTTAAAAATTAACTATTGTTACTCAGGATAACAGTTGTAGGCTGCACTAAAAAAAAACCTGCTGAAATACATCATTGCTGTTTTTAGGAGAGTCTGACCTCAATGAAGCAATAACTGAAGCAGGAAAAACGTATGAAGAAATAGCCAGTCTTGTGGCAGAGCAGGTATATTCTGTATTATTACAATGGAAAAACTATCTGTGTCTACATAGGGCTTTTTGTTTCTCTGTGAGTGTGTGCATGCCTTCAAGCCAGTTGTGCCTGGGCTAGTCTCTTCAGTTTTTTTGGCAAGATTTCAGAGGTGGTTTGCCCTTGCCTCCTTCCTAGGGCTGAGAGAGAGGCCCAAGGTCACCCAGCTGGCTTTGTGCCTAAGGCAGGACTAGAGCTCATGGTCTCCCGGTTTCTAGCCCAATGCCTTAACTCTGCACCAAACTCGCTGCTACATAGGTTAGAGTTACATAACTGGTTTACCATTGTCTTTTCTGTTGTTTTTTTTTACTTCATTGATTAGCTCACTTTTTTCTAGTGATATAACATACAAATACTAACCAGGTTAGCAAAACCGATTTAAAATATAACATGGAAATATTTTAGCTGAGACAAACTTCATTATTTTTTTTATAAATAATCATTTATGTGGTACCTTCCAGATACAGTAGACTTAAATTCCTATAAGTAAGAAGGGTCAAACATCTGGAGAGAACATATTTGAGAAAGATTGCGAATTCTTTTTAAAGGAATGCTATAATATGGAACTCTGTGATACTTTACACAAGTATCTATTTACATTTTGCATCTGAGTTGTCCCTTTGAGTGGTCACTATTTTAAAAGTATTTTTTATCTACATTCTGTCATTTTTACTTTAACTGTGGCATGGTATTATAGAATTAATTACTAGATATTCCTTTCTTTGTTAGCCAAAGAAGGATCTTCATTTTCTGATGGAAACCAATCATGAATACAAAGGATTTCTTGGTTGCTTTCCAGATATCATAGGTGCTCATAAGGTAAGAGACTACGCAATATGGGTTTTCTAAGACTGAAAGAAACCATTCAGTTCAAAATCAGTTTATCAGAAGTATTTTTAT
Organism: Candoia aspera; assembly: GCF_035149785.1. Lineage (NCBI taxonomy): Eukaryota > Metazoa > Chordata > Lepidosauria > Squamata > Candoiidae > Candoia > Candoia aspera. Next base: position 81,941,927 of record NC_086153.1, on the reverse strand, counting down.
TAATGCTTCCTTGTACTGATATTTTTAATGTCATCACTACTGAAAATGGTATTTTTTTCCTTCATTTCTTTTAAAAGAAATGGAAACTGGCTGCATTAAACCCATTTATAAAAGAAAAAATCTCGGTCAAATATTAATGCAGAGTGCATTCATATTACAGGGAAGGCTGCTTTGGTTAATTTTTATAAAATGTAATACAATTTTAAATGCACCAGAATGCCCTAGAATGACCATAGTTTTCTTTCTTAGGATGGGTTCACATATTTCAGAATTATAAAAAGTAACAAAATCATTTATGACTTAATATTATGTATAAAATAAATAATGAAATAAACACCTTGTGTTTATATCTGACAAGCCTGTTAACTAGGAATTAAGTAAAAGGCATGCAGGGTGTAGTTCTCACAGTGAGAAATGAGAGAACTAATTGATTATTACAGCAAACAACCTATATTCAGCAGCTGTATTTCAAAGCACATTCCAACTTCTCTAAGAATAACAGTGGAATTTGGGAAGGCTTAGCTTCCTCTTTTCTGGAAAGAAACATTGTCTGTTCATATCCAAGAAATTGATCTCATTTTAGTTATTTGCTAAGAAAGAACCAGGGCAGTTGATATAAAACATAGCTGGATATGATGAGATAGGTTGGATGGATGATAGATGGTACATACTGTGTATCATACACATACACACACACACACACAGTATGTAGTTAGTACAATATGTTACTGCAGTTTTGTTTATCCTTTATGGCTGCCTGAACCTCTCACAATACTTCAGTGTCATTAGTGGCCATGCTTAATACCAGGTTTTGGCAGTTTGAATTAACTGTTATGTTTTTAAACTACTTGGGGACTGAATTATATTACTGTAGCATTTGAAATGTTTTTTCAGTGATGGCTCATGGGATATTTTTCTTAACAGGGAGCAATAGAAAAAGTGAAGGAAAGTGATAAACTGATTGCTACCAGCAAAATTACCCCCCAAGATAAACAAAACATGCTGACACGTGCAAGCACTATGTCTTACGCGTTGCAAGGTAAAGTTTCAGCCCAGCTAGCAGCATTACAGCAATATTTTCTGTGGTTCTTGGAGCCTGAACAATTAAAAATAAAACACAATGTAGACCATGACCAAAAAAGGATTACTCGCCCCTGCACTGCAATATCTTTTGACTAAATGCCTAATAATGAATAAAATTCAGTGTTTTCTCTGTCAGAATATAATATGTAATCTGGCTTTCATTTACAGCGGAGATGAATCACTTTCACAGTAATCGAATTTATGATTACAATACTGTGATGCGCTTGTACCTGGAACAGCAGGCACAATTCTATGAAACGGTAAGCTGCAGTTTGTGCAGTGCTCTTTTTATGTCTGTACTTGTTCTTCTAAACAGAGTGAAGGCTTTGTGCTCAGATTTTATTTCACATGCTTGAAATCTTTAAATAGAAAGTAAACAGATATTTATGATTTTATCCATTGTTTCATAAATCACTTGTAGTGAAAATGTTTATTTTAAAAATGTAAGTTTGTAAAATAATTATTTCCCCTTTATTCTCTTAGAAAGTGTTACTTGGCACTGCTAATCCTTCCTGTACTGCACATTTTGCATGAGATTTTGCAGCTGGCACTTTCTTTTTGACTAGGATGCACATTGAATTGAACTTGGCAACTCATTAGCAATTCTTTCATTCCTTTCAGAGAAAGAGGAATGGTTAAGATGTGTGCAGTTATTCTACTTAATTCTCTGTAATTTCACCTCCCCCTCTGCCACAGTTACCTTGGAAAATGAACATGCTAATTTTATGTTCATCTAATATTCCCACACTTCCTCCTGAACCTCAAACCAATGGGGCAGAGGAAATGTAGCTTAAATTGCATCTGTCCAGATGCTACTACCCATCTTAGATGAATATATATTTATTCATATATATTTCTTTATATGAATATATAAATATATATTTATAAATTAATGTAAATGAACCTGAATAATATTGGTGGCTGGAGATTAATATTTCCATGTATTCATTGTTACCAATCAGCTTTTTAAATGACCTGTTTGGAATGAATTGCCATTTTAGCCACAGATCTGTTATCTCCTCCTTCATCTTTGAAATAAATTAGACAAATTTGTTTGTAAGCTGCTTTTGAAGAACATACATAATTTGAAATTTACCCATGTTTAATTTTTTTTGTGGAATATCACACATGTCATGGAAGTTAGCATCACAGTCATTAAGTGTGCTAGAATATGCTTCTGAATAATCAAATTCTTAGAATTGTTGTTTGAACCTACCTACTTCTCACATGTCTTTTTCATACCAGAGGAACAAATTGCTTAAAATTCTTTCTCCCATAATCTTTAAAAGCAGATTGATGATGGGGGAATTTTGAGAGCATTACAGGGTCCCACTCCTTACCCTCTCTGTGTGTTTCAGATTGCACAGAAGCTGAGGCAGGCTCTCAGTCGCTTTCCTGTGATGTAGCTAAAGGCAGATGAAGAGCAACAACTCCAAAGTGCTTTTTTGATTTTTGGTGGGGGAAGTGCAAATAAAAGAAGTGGAAGACTTTGCCATCCAAAAAGCCTTTTTTTTTTAAAGATAATTTTTAAAAATGAACCTAAAAAAGAAGAAAAAAAACTTCAAATGTTTACTTTGTTAGCCTTAATGCCTTGGATATTTATGATTATTTTTTACCCTAAATGTTCTCCTTTCCTACTGTTATTGAAATGAAACTGGAAAGTGCTGTGTTTGATGAGGCTTTAAATTGCCAAATGGTTTGTTGCCAGATACTTAAAAAGGACACATTGTCCTAAACCAGGGGTGGGGAAACAAAAGGCCATCCGGATGTTTTTTAACTACTCTGCCCATGTTAGGTGGAAGAGCATCCTAAACTCTTCAAAAGCATAATGTGATCATATCTTAAAAGGATAAGAAAGCCAGTGTAGGATCTATAGATGCGTAATTGTTAAACTGCTTTCTAGCATTCAGAAAAGTTCTATGGAGAGGAAAGATTCATCCCATTTCTGCTATAGCCATAACATCCATTTTCTGTAATATGTATGTTTATGTGGATTACTCCTTCTTAAGGGCTGTTCTTGTACCTCAGATGCCTTGTATTATTTTCCTTCCTGGGCATATACAGTAGATACAGGCATTCTGAACATCTGGAAAATACTGTTCTATCCAGTGGTCTAAGCCACACCCACTTCTTAACAATACTCAATGTTATGCATTAGGTTATTTTTTCCTTTCATATCCCTAAATGTGCAGTATATTTAGTGGCTCAACCAACATGATAGGAAATTTTCTAAGCTCATTGCTGCATGTTGGGTCCTCCTGTAATAACATGGTGTGATCTTAGTGTTTCAATGAGGAAAATTAAGTCATTTTTCAGATTTAAAATACAAATTAGGATTATCAGAACAACAGCTACTTAAGAATGGATCTCTGCTTGCAATGTTAGGTTCAGAATCAATTTATATATGGATTATGGGTCACACAGTCCCAAACCGTATAGAAAACTGATTGAATAGACATATTCATAAACAAGCCATCGAACTAACTGCAACTATTTAATTTTTGATTGAGAAGTAAACAACTTTGCTTTTTCCATCAAACAAGTGATAACATGCATTCTGAAAGTTTAATTGTCTTATATGGTATTGTCATTTATTCTGTGAGATCAATAAAGAATTTGGGTCTGTCAAGTTAATATGCCCATCAAACCAAACCAAATTGGAATGTAATCTTGGCTCAAATGCTGCTCTTTGTTTTGTTTTCAGTGATTTTTTTCCACACACTTGTTTTATCTTTAATTTAGTTGCCTTTTAAAATTCTATAAAGTGTTATATAGCCACTGAAATAAATGTACAAATTGTAAAGAATGTCTATAAATGTTTTACACAAAATGTAATAAGATCTCATCTTGCATACAGAAGCAATTTATAAGTTAACTACAAAGCATATAGTAAATCTAAGGCACTTTTTTCACAGCACCATTTTTTCAGCATTTGTATCAATCTTTGTAACTGGTTCTCTGGTGATTACTTTTTATGAAATTGGGTTAATCCTGATGATAGAGGTTGTAGATTTAGCATCTTTTAACAGGCAAACTGGGAACAGAGGAGCAGAAAAAATTGTTTCAGTGTGGAAACTATTTGGAATTGGCAGGTCTGTAAACTTTCTCGCAAATGAAGTCTTGAAATTGATAATAAATATTTATACATATAAGATGCTTTGCTTTTTTCCTTGTGGATAATTTACAACTCAATATAAAATCTAATGCCTGCAAAAACAGTGTTTTGCCTATACTCAGAATTGGTTCATTTTTCATCATGAGGAATGTTCTTTCCAGAAAAATATGTAGTAATGGTATGGTATGCTATATTTTTTGGAAGTAACTAGCAAAGAGTGTCGAGGATTTAAGATTTTCCCTTCAAAATAAAAAGTTAAATATAACTGATTTACACTTACACATCAGTTATAATAAATAAGATCAATGCCTGCTATATGTTAAATATGATATTTCATTATAGAAGTTGTATAGACTCTGGGAGGTGGGGAAAATGGAACTGAAAATTTGCCCAAAATAACTCATGTAGTGGCATATCAGTCACAGTAGGTATATTTCCCTTTTTTTCTTTTGGAATTTGACTTAGAACAGTAATTTTTCATTTCTTAAGTTCCTCCAGTTTCTCCATCAGAGAACCCGAGGTCCACCAAAATTGAAACAAAATGTTCTTTTCCCAAGGCAGAAAATTAGGTTTATTGCATTCTCTTGCAATATATACTACATAAAAATTATAGTAATGCCATACTATTGACAGTTTTTACTGCTGTTGCATCTACCCGTCCCTGCAGGCTGGCAAGAGAGGCATGCTGCGGGTCCCATCTGCAAAAGAGTTCCATCTGACGGGACCCAGGAGGCAAGCCTTTTCTGCCGTGGCACCTGCCCTCTGGAACATCATTCTTTCTGAGGTGAGGTTAGCCCCAACCCTTATGGCCTTCCATAAAGCTCTCAAAACATGGGTTTTTCAGCAAGCCTGGGGATCCCCTGGTAATAGGGAGCCTGCCCACTGGTTATACTGTATGTAAACACCTTCCTCATGGTCTTGTTTTATCCATGTTTGTTGCTTTAATGGGTTTGCAAAATGTTTTAATTCTTGGTTTTATTGTACGGCACCCAGAGTCACTTCAGGTGAGATTGGCAGCCATATAAATCTGACAAAGAAATAGAAATAAAATAATTTCATCCCCAGAAAATGCGGGATAATAAAAATTTGTATTTATTAGCGAGACGCCTGTAGTTACATTTTACTGACTAGCACCTCTGTCAAAAGAAAATCTCTGTGCAGTCCTAACAACTACCAAAATGCTGACTACACCCTCTACTTATGTCCTGCCAGCCACTTGCAAGTCCTTACCACTGCCCAATACTGTACTCAGCTTTCTTCAGTACACACCAAGACAAGGTTGTGGGGCAGAGCATCTCCCAGCAGCAAAGCCCAACTCTTGTTCCTCATGTGGTATCCATGACTCACAAGCCAGCCTGTCTCCGTGCACTTTGAGAAAGACTACTTAACTCAGTGTTTCTCAACCTTGGCAGCTTGAAGATGTGTGGACTTCAATTCCCAGAATTCCCTAGCCAGCCATGCTGACTGGGGAATTCTGGGAGTTGAAGTCCACACATCTTCATGCTGCCAAGGTTGAGAAACACTGACTTAATCTGTTTTCCCCTCTCTCCCCCATGCATACAGTATATTTGGAAAAGCCAGTTTCATGTCTGTCCCCTCCTTCCCCAGATTGTTCTGAATATTACCATGGTACCAGAGGTATACATAGTAGTTGTTGTAAAAGACAAAAAATTGCTATACTGTGCCTCTACACAGAACACACTGGCTTATGTTCTGATTGTAATGAGTTATTAATTCAAACTGGTGGTCTGAATATGTCTGAATCACCTGCCTAATGCTCACTCTTAAACTTGTAAACATGAGGATCTATGCTATTTAAGAATTTCAGAAAAGGGAGCATTTCCCTACCACCAGAATGAGTCACATTTTATAAGCTTTCTTTTGAAAAAGTTAAAGGGGGTTCCTACCACATTACAGAAACTGCCTACCTGATAAAGTGTGTGTCTTAAGGTCAGAAACAGTCTTACTGTGTTCAAAACAAAGATTTCTTTTAATTCAGCTGGAATATTGAAAGTGTCTTTGCTCTTTATACTGTCATATGACTACTCATACTGAATTTGAAGTTAAGTTTAAACTTTATTATATAAGATACTTACACAGGCTGCCTAAACATTTAAAAAAATTCTCAAGGCAACTCAAAATAAGTTACTGTGTTTTAACCTCCAGTTAGTTTTTGGGACATACAGTACCTTTCAGAATAACAAAAGCTTATCATAGGCCTGAGGCTGACAACGTTTTTTGGTCAGGGGATGTAATTCCTTGTTTTTGGTCTCCAAGGCTACTGAGGGTGCAACAGTGACAAGATGATGTTGCTGAAAGGATTGGGGTAAAAACTTCTAGTCTGTTTTTCCACTGTAGGTAAAATTGAAATGTAAAGTAGTTTTTTTTAATTGTTTGTGGGGGCCCATACAGGTTGTAGGTCACTTATAATTTTGTTTTGTGTGTAATTTCCTCGTCCTATGACAAATGTAGATAAAATATTACAAATATCAGATTGACATCAAATATATGTATTGGTAAGTCTATAATTTTCTAAGTTGTAACATGGCTGTGAAAGCTGGACATCAGAAAGGCTGAAGAAAAATGTACGTCTTTGGATTGTGGCATTGGAGAAAATTGATGAAAACGCCTTGGGCCGTGAGAAGAACCAATCACTCAAGGCTAGAGGAAGTGAAAACAGACTGCTCATTGGAAGCACTAAGAGTGAAATTTCCTGAAAGGGGAAGCTCAGATACAAATGAGTTAATCAAAACTAAACCGCAGATCTTGACAGGAGACAGAAACCAGCAAAGCGCTCAGGACAAGAAGCTTTCCCTGCCTCTCAGGTGAGTTATTAAAAGGGGATGGGAACAATTTGTTTTGCCTCTGTTCATTTGTCCATTTTGGCTTCATTTTTGTAAAATAAATAATGACATGGTGTAATATGTATTGTTGTTCATCTGAGGTTGTATTTATCTAATTTTAAGACCTGCTAAGGACCAGATGATTTTTATTACGTGCTGATAGGTAAAACCATAGAACTCAAAGAGGGCGTACTTTCTTTTTCACAAGTAAAGAAAACCTACCACTTCTCTGGGTAGTTGGTTCCGCTATTGAACTGCTCTTACAAATGCAACCAAGATCCATTAATCTGTGTCCTGTACTTTAGAACAAGAGAGAATAAATCTTGACATTCTATGAGACATCCTTTCAGATTTCAATTTCAGTCTTTAAAGTGTGGTGACCTAAACTGGACATTACTTGAGTTGGGGCTGACCAGCACATAATAATGTGGAATGATTACTTCCCAAGATTTGGAAACAATAGATTGGTTCATGCAATGTAAAAATGTATTTGCCTTTTTCAGCCACGGGACATTGCTACTCATGTTCATACTATTAGTAAGTCAGGTATTTCGCCGCTCTATACCAGTACATTGGATTTTTGTTTCCTAAATTTGCACTCTTCTCTTAAATTTCATTCTGCTACTTTCAGCCTACTATTTCTGCCTTCTAGGGTATTAGCTCTCTAACTCAATTTTTGTTATCCCTCCACCTCTTTATCCAACTTAATAATCAAATAGGTATGTCATGTTATACTTGCCAAGATTTGTTCTTGAGGAATCCATGCCCCATCTCTTTGCATAGGTACTGACAAACCAAAGCTGACAGGAACAGGGCCATGTTCATAAATCATCTGAGGTTCATGAAACACCTAATGTACAATTCCAGAAAGAGGTCAAATACATGGTTGAAAAACAGTGGAAAACAACGTAAGTCCCTTGATCTATAACTTTGTAATCCAGCCAGCAAATTCAATTTAAGGTGCAAATTGCTATTTATTATATTTTTAATCACCCAATTATACTTCATGTATACTATATACTTCAAATATAATATGATAACCATTGCTCCATTCAAAAAATTTTGGGGGTCCTTATTAAAGGCCTAAATAAAATCCAAGGCAACTATTTTAATTAAATGGTTTATGATTCAATTTTATTTATTTACAGGACTTACATGGCAACCTATCTCATTCAATGACTCTAGGCAACTCACAACTATCCATAAAATATAGTTAAAAACAAAGGTACCATTCCCCCCCCAGGTGCCAGATCAAACATCCTCACAGCTCAACCCCTATCCTGGCCCAATGCTCGGGGGAAGAGTCAGGTCTTCACAGCCTCCAGAAGGCTAAAAGGGTAGGGATCTCTCTGATCTCAGGTAGGAGGCTGTTCCAAAGGGCTGCCAAGAAAGCACACCACCAGGTCCCATCAGGTGGCAACATTTAAGGGAGGGGCACACCCACTAGAGCACACCCACTCTATCTAATCTGTAGGATGGACCAATACCCTCAGGGAGAGGTGGTCCCGCAAGACATCTCAATTACTATGAAGCCTACTCAAAATCACTGAACAGTTTTAAGTGTCTATTGCTATATCAGTCAACTTTTAGTGAATAATGGCCCACCGTTGCTTTAAAATCTAAGTATCACTGTTACTGATGCCATCCCATATCTGTATGTTGTTTTTTAACACACATTTACATTGACAGCAAATGTTTCACTCACTCTCTCTGCACATTCACCTTTAAGTAGAATTTAAAAGACGTACAGAAATTGTAGGTAAGGTCAGGCATTCATGACTGAGCCTAAACTATCATTTATATCTAAGTAGCTTTAGGATTCTGTTATTAACTTGAGAAGGGATTGAAACTGCCTTTAGTTTAATTATGTGTGTGATCTGCTCTTTGTTAATGAAGAAAAACATTTTTCACTGACAAAAAACCTTAGCATTCTGTTTTTAATTAATTTACAGAAAGCTTTCATCTAAAGAAATAATATGAATTTTCTGAGAAAAAAAACATGGAGGAACTTGATCTTGGTCATTTATCAATATGCAAAACTGTTCTAGGTAATTTTCTACACACTTTATTTTCTATGCACATACAAAACTGGTAGCTGCAGTATTTGCATAGGAAAGATATGAAGACACACAGTTTTTAAAAAAAGTGATAATTTACAGGGTTTTTTAAAAAAAAAAGAGGTATTTAATAGCTGCAGTTAATAGAGATAATTGAAACTCGGTTTTTCCACTGATTGCTCATGCAAAAAGAAAGTTACAATTCAGTGAGAGTTGAATATATTGTTAATAATGGGAGCAATTTATTAACTAAACAAGAAAGCTTTATTTCTACTACTTCTAATTTGAAGCATGCCACTTTGGATTTAATCTTTTCCCATACTTGTACCAATATGTACCTTTTATTCCTGCAGAGACAACATTTAGCTCAGAAATAGTACTGCTGCTTCTCTTACCGGTTTTACAATAATATAATGGCTGAGGATCAGTATACGGTTAATGCAAAGCCTTCAGGGATTCTCCTGGAAGAATGTTTCCCCCTGTATTCTCCTCACTAATCCCTGGCATAATGGTACCACTTGCATCAGCTTGTGCTTATCATGACGTTATAATACATTCCTCTTGCTGTCATGCTGCATTATTAAGTAAGAGGCGTGCCTATCTTTTTTCTCAACCCTGAGCATTCAGATTGGGAAATAGCAGTTAGAGGCACAAAGACAAATCTTGAATAGCTTAAAGGCTATTTACTTTACTGGACTTTTATTTAATGGAAGGATAACAGATAAGCGCACTAAAAGCCCATTAAGATCCTATCTCTAGCAAAGACAGGACACAAAGGTATCAAGAAAAGTCAGCAAAAATACTGCAGAGTCATAGTTTCTCAGTATATTACAGATTAAAATATATGGACCCCTCTCTGCACTATTTTGCATAAGTACCTATTGAAAGAGAGAGAGTCCCTGAACTGTACAGTACTGCTATTAGAGTCAGAACAGTAAGGAACAAAAATCAGCACTGTAAATTAATTTTTTTTTAATCCATTCAATCCTATCTGATTCTCAGAGACTGCCTGGACAAGTCCCTGCAGTTTTCTTGGCAAGGTTTTTCAGAAGTGGTTTGCCATTGCTTCCTTCCTAGGGCTCAGAGAGTGACTGGCCCAAGGTCACCCAGCTGGCTTTGTGCCTAAGGCAGGACTAGAACTCCCGGTTTCTAGCCTGATGCCCTAACCACTGCACCAAACTGGCTCTCTTAGAAATTATATCTGATGTCTATTGAGAAGCCCTATTGAGCTCAGTGAGGTCTGCTCTCAACTGTTTATACAATTTTTATACTGTTTATTACAACTGTTTATGAAAGGTGAAAGGTCCCCTGTGCAAGCACTGAGTGTCATGAGTAAGGATGGCGAGCACTGAGATCAGCCATTCAAAGAGACACAGATTGGGACCGCCTTAACCTTTGGGGTTTATGTGTCTGGGTTTTTTCCACACTTCTTCAGTTTGCTAGGATTCCTGTTATGTACTAGCAATAAACATTAGAGACCAGTTCCTTGTCTCAGCGTGTTTCCTGGCTGTTAGGACACTGAGTCATGTCTGACCCTCTGGGGGGATGCCGCTTTCGTGACGTTTCCTTGGCAGACTATAGTGGGGTGGTTTGCCATTGCCTTCCCCAGCAAGCTGGGTGCTCATTTTACCAACCTCAGAAGGATGGAAGGCTGAGTCGACCTGAGCCGGCTACCTGAGAATCCAGCTTCCGCTGAGATCGAACTCAGGTCGTGGGGAGAGTTTCAGTTGCAATTCTGCTGCCTACCACTCTGCGCCACATGAGGCTACTGTTTATACAGTTTATACAGTTGCCTATTATAATTAGTTCTTTGCAATATACAAACATGGTCCTGAAATGATACAATACACATAGCTTTGTGTATTCTAAGTATTTTATAAAGAACTAAATACAAGGAGTTGGCTTTCCATCAGTACAGTATATAGAAAGGACATGCCCTGCTGTTTATCACAAACAGTGCAATCTGGAGGATCATAAAAGAGCAAAGTCTGGTTGACTGGTCATTTTTGCTGCCTAAATAAATATGGTATAACTGATTCATCTACGCATAGTTTTGTGATGAAAGGAGCTAAGCTCTAAAACAGCTGCTGCTAAAAATAATCTTTTATAAGAAAAGATTCACATCTGCCCTAGTGAGTCTGTTTTTGCTAAAGGATTCTTCATGCGCAGTATGATGGAGTGAGCAGCATTTTTGACAGCACTTTAGGCTAGGTAGAAGACATAAATAATTTGAGAAACCTTCTTAGGAAATGAAGACTAACAATCAGATAACTGAACCATTCTTAACCTACCATGAAAGGTAAAAGGTCCCCTGTGCTAGCACTGGGTCATGTCTGACCCTTTGAAGGGACACCCCCCTTTGGGGGGATGCCGCTTTTGTCGTAACCTACCATGCCTCTGCTTAAAATTACAGGCTTTCAGTGCTGTTTTGCACTAAAAAATTCATTGGGGGAAACTAATGGCTCAAATGTTCCAAATCTAGCCAAGTTCTGTCTTCTCCATTTAACCATCACTCCTTAAAATCTCAAGAAGCCCTTTCCTTTCCTCCATAGTTTTACCACCAAATGTTGCAACCATGTTGGCTTTGGAATATTCATCAGGACTCCTTTCTAGCATGTCAGTTTCACACTTGGAAGAGGTGGCACAAAACTTGAAGATTATGTAGATAGGTTTGGAGGGATACAGAATCATAGAATTGGAAGTAACCAGAGAGGCCATCAGTGCAGGACGCATTAGACCACCCCTGATAGATGCCCATCCAGCCTCTGTTTGAAGATCTCTAGAAAGGAAAACTCACCACTTCATGTGATAGCCTTTTCCACTGGCTGACAACTCGTACAGTTAGGAAGTTCCTCCTGACAGGTAGCCTAAACCTACTTCTTTGTGGTTTAAATCCTTTGGGGTAACAGAGAATAAATCCATTTCCTTTTCTGTATGACAGCCCTTCAGTTATTTATTTATTATATTGATTTATATAGCTGCCCATCTCACAGACTGGGAGGCTGAGCAGCAAACATTGGATTAAAACCCAACATAATAAACAGAAGGGAAAAAAAACAGAGATAATAGTGATAACACTGGCTCCTGAGGACAATCCAACCCATCTCATGTAACAGCAATCACAGCAAAAAAAAAAAATCACATGGATGAGCTCACCCAACCTCCAGTCCCCATGCCCAAGGGAACAGCTAGGATTTGTGAAATGCCAGCAAGGCCAAACAAATTGGGGGATATGGCATTCCAAACAGCAGGCACTTTGCAAGAGATACTTGAAAGCTACACTTCTATCTCCACTCAGTGGTCTCTTCTGAAGGCTAAGCCCTAACCCTAAGGACTAGTTTCCAGATCCTTCACCATTTTGGTAGCTTTCCTCTGAAATGCTCATTCGTTCATTCATTCATTCATTCATTCATTCATTCATTCATTCATTCATTCATTCTGTACAGCCACTCACTCAATATATGACAGTTGACTCTCAGTGGTAAACAAGTTAAAAGCAACAATAAAAACATCAATGAAGAATCCAAAACACATCATGCCTGGAGCAGCACACACATCAACAATCCCCTGAAAATGGACTCAGTGCCATTTCCTGGCTCAGTGCCTGAAGAAAAAAACAAGGTTTCAATGCCTTATGGAAGGATGTTGGAGTTGAGGCCATCCAAATCTCAGAGGGCATGCTGCTCAACAGGTGAGATGCAATGACAGGGAAGGTACCCTTCCTAGGCCCCATCAGTTGGCACTTTTTAATCAAATGTCTGTAATGGTTGCCTATTCTAAAAACACTCTCAGACTCACAAGCAGAAGCTTAATATCTGGTTTATTTAAGAACAGTATGCAAGTACAAAGAAAGCTGAGAATGAGAAAAGCGCGCCAAAATCGAACTAAAAAACCCCAATACAAGTGAAGTCCCTCCCCCTGTACAATCGTCTCAAATTCACAGTCCCAGGTGCTCCTAACGAGTTCTGCTGATCAGCGGGAAAAGACCTTGAACAGAGAAGATAACCCAAACGCATTCCATCTAAATGAACACAGACAGCTTGGTACAAGGTCCCACAGCAGCTCCCTCCCAACCAGAAATGCGTGTCAGCGCCTTGGCATGTGAAACGTTACGATGTACAATGCACATTGAAACAGTGAACATGACTTACCGCCCCCCTAAAAGAAAAAAAATTCCTAAGCAGAAGGCTTCAAAGGGTAAGCTAAGTGGAAACGGTTAACTAAATCAGGAGCATTAACGTGCTGAGCAGGCACCCGCTCAGGGTGAGAAAAGTGCTTCCAGCAGATCAGGTACTGGAGGGAGCCTCGAAGCTTGCGAGAATCAACTACCTCCTTGACTTCAAAGTGTTGTTGCCCATCAATCATGATCGGAGCAGGAGGAGGAAGTTGGGGATGCCAGTGGGAGGATTGGTAGACAGGCTTAAGCAGGCTGCAATGAAAAACAGGGTGCAAGTGTTTCAAATTGTGAGGCAGATCCAACTTAACAGTAACTGGATTAACAAGACCAACAATAGGGAAAGGACCAATGAATTTGGGAGCAAGTTTTTTCGAGCGTTGTGGGGATTTTATGAATTTGGTAGACAGGTAAACCTGATCCCCAATTTTGAAATCGTGCTGTACAGAATGGTGTTTATCGGCTTGGAACTTGTAAGCAGCCTGGGCATCAGCCAAAGCCTGCTTAATCACCGGCCAGGAATCAGCCAGCTGAACAGCCAGCTGAACAGCCCAGAGGCAGAACAAGATTGGGGAAGGGTTTGTGGTAGCTCAGGGATGGGAACAAAGTCATGCCCAGAAACCACACGAAAAGGGGTCTGCCTAGTGCTCTGATGGACAGCATTGTTGTAAGCCACTTCAGCAAAGGGCAACAAGTCAACCCAATTGTCCTGATGGTAATTTATGTATGCTCTAAGGAATTGTTCAAGGGTAGAGTTCAAAACCTCCGTAGATCCGTCAGTCTCAGGATGTGACGATGTGGACAGCGCCTGTTTGGTGCCAATCAATTTTAAAAATGATTTCCAGAACTGGGAAGTGAACTTTGTTCTGAGGTCGGTCACCAAATGGGAGGGGCAACCGTGGAGATGGTAGATGTGAATGAGAAACAGGCGGGCCAATTGTGGGGCTGACGGGATGGAAGCACATGGAATGAAATGGGCTTGTTTGGAGAAAAAATCTTTACAACCCAAATGACAGTTTTCTTCTGACTGGGTGGTAGGTCTACGATAAAATCCATAGAAATCTCATCCCAGGGACGGGATGGGCTGGCCACTGGCTGCAGAAGCCCCTGTGGTTTACCCCCTTTTCGCTTTGAGATGGCACAAATAGGACAGGAGGCGACATAGTCTTTGACATCCCGCCTTAAGGTTGGCCACCAAAATTGACAACAAACCAAATGCAAGGTCTTGACAAAACCAAAGTGTCCAGCAAGTTTGTCATCATGGGAATGCTGCAAAACAGCAGCCCTCAAAGTTTCAGGCACATAAAGGTGGTGTTCCACTCATGCCAGACCGTTTTCAAAAGAAACATTGTCTCTATTAGCTAGCAACCAAGTGTCAGATTTCAGCGCCTGGAGAAAGTCCTTCTGTAACTGACAAGGAACTTGCATTTTCCACTTCCCAGACGGGGCTGGGGGCGGGGTTGCCTGCGCACGGGTCTGGCTCCGGGTGACAGCAACCAAGCCCAGTTGTGGTTCAGCGAGAACAGTCCCAGCTATATCTGTCACGTGGTCAGAGTCCTGAGGCAACCGTGACAAAGCATCGGCCAGAAAGTTTTTCTTTCCCAGAATAAATTTTAATTGGAAGTTAAAGCAACTGAAAAATTGAGCCCAGCAAATTTGTTTAGGACTAAGACGCTGGGGGGTGCGGAGGGCTTCCAAATTCCTGTGATCAGTCCAAACCTTGAAAGGGCATTTAGCACCTTCCAGGAGGTGACACCAGGCTTCCAAAGCGGCTTTTACAGCAAAAGCCTCCTTTTCCCAAACATGCCACCAGCGTTCCGTTTCAGAAAATTTTCTGGACAGATAAGCGCAGGGCTTTAAGTGATTTTCAGAATCTTTCTGTAACAATATAGCCCCAATTGAGAAGTCAGAAGCATCAACCTGGACCACAAAGGGGTGGTCAGGATCAGGGTGCTGTAAAATAGGCTCAGCAGTGAAAAGGGTTTTTAACTTTTTGAATGCTGCCTGGCATTCAGGTGTCCAATTCAGCACTGCCCCAGGATTTTTCACCTTGTGTGTCTCTCCCAAACCCTTGGTAAGTCAGTAAGGGGCAGAGCAATCTCAGCAAACCCCTGGATAAATTGGCGATAATAATTACTGAACCCTAGAAAACGTAATTGCCGCTGGGTGCGAGGGCGTTCCCAACTTAAAATCGCCTGAATTTTTTCAGGGTCCATCTCAATGCCTTTGTCAGATACCCTATAACCTAGATAGTCAAGATGGGTTTTGTGAAAGTCACATTTAGAAAGCTTTGCATAGAGTTTGGCATCTCTAAGCTTGCTTAACACCTGTTTGAGGAGGCGTTCGTGTTCCTCCTCGGTTTCAGTGTAAATGAGAACATCATCTAAATAAACCAGGATCCCTTTAAACAAATGATCATGTAACACTTCATTAATCAATTGCATGAAGACTCCGGGTGCCCCTGCTAACCAAAAGGGAGGACTTTGTACTGAAATGAACCCAAAGGGCAATTAAAAGCAGTTTTCCACTCGTCTTCAGCTCGTATGCGGATGCGAAAATAGGCTTCACGAAGGTCGAGCTTGGAGAAAATTTTACCCGTTGACAAATGGGCTAACATGTCTTTCATTAGAGGTAGAGGATATTTGTTGCAGATCGAGACAGAATTTAACCCTCGATAGTCCGTACAAAGTCTAAGCATGCCATCCTTCTTTTCCCAGAAAAGCACAGGGGCCCCAACTGGGGAATTTGCAGGTTCAATAAACCCCCTTGACAGATTTTTGTCAATAAAGTCACGCAATGCCTCCAGCTCTTTCTGAGTCATTGGATAAATTTTTGGCTTGGGCAATTGAGCATTGGGAACCAATTCTATTGCACAGTCAGTC
This sequence comes from Candoia aspera, assembly GCF_035149785.1. NCBI lineage: Eukaryota > Metazoa > Chordata > Lepidosauria > Squamata > Candoiidae > Candoia > Candoia aspera. The sequence goes on along the minus strand of NC_086153.1, from coordinate 81,925,773 downwards.
TTTCGATGGGGCAGTTGGTCCGCTTCCACTTCCCCAAAGACGTCCGCAAAGTCTCGGTATTGCTCGGGCAAGCCTTCTAAGTGTGGCAAGCTGGGGCACGGCGTGGCGATCGCAGCTCTTCCCACCCCCACACGTGAAGGTCTCTCCGCTGTAGGAGCTTGGTAAAACCCATCCTTAAAAGTAACAGTCCGGTGTTCCCAATTTATATATGGGCTGCGCAAAGTCAACCAGGGAATTCCCAGAATTACCATGGGATTGCCAACAGGTGCCACGATAAATTTTAAAGTCTCCCTGTGGCTGCCCATTTGCATCGCTACATTTCCAGTGAAATGAGTTGCCAGACCCCCACCCGCCGTTGACCCGTCTAACTGGGTGAAGATCAAAGGCTGCTGGAGGGGAAAGCTAGGCAAGTCCAATGCAGCAACCAGATCAGGGTGGATGAGACACCTTGAACACCCAGAGTCAACTAGAGCCCAGACTTCCGTAGTCACTTCACTTTCACTGCTAGAGTGGGGCAATCGGCACTCACCATAGCGTCCTCGCGCCCATCCTCCTCCACCTGCCCACAGGCGCTTTTCAGGGCAGGTGGCTGGCATTTCCTGCCAGCTCCTTAGAGGCAACATCAGCCTCTCCTGAGAAGTAAATCTCTTCTTCCGCATCAGCAGCCCCCTTGGCCGCTGTCATCCGTTGCGATGAGGGTGGCGATTTGGCCTGCACTTTTGTTGCCTGATCTCCAGCCTTGGTTTTTGGGCAGTCTGCGGCTCGATGCCCGACCTTTCCGCATCGGATACACTGGCCCCGCGTGTAGCACCGATGCCTCTCCTTGTCCCACGTTCTGTAGCCTGATGGGGCAGCAGTTGCCCCACTTCGGGGTCCCCGCATTGTGGTTGGTGGTCTCTCGGGCCGTCTGGCTTGCATGTAGGTGCGCTGGGCATGCTCAGCCTTCCCAGCTAGACAGATCCAGTTGTGCAACAACTCTGGGTTGTCTCTGCATAGCGCCCATTTTAGGATGTCCCAATTGAGCCCATCCTTAAACCTTTCTACGAATGTTGACTGAGACCAATCGGGGACCTTGCCTGCCAAAGCTTTAAATTCCAGGGCATAGTCGGCTACCGACCTGGGGCCCTGGATGAGATCCTTTAGCGCCTCCTTAGCTCTTGCCTTGGCCAGAGGATCCTCAAAATGCAGCTTTAATGCTAACACAAAGTCCTCAAAGGACTCGAGCTCAGGGGCGTCAGCCTCTGTTAATTGGACATACCAGTCCACCGCTCTGCCTTTTAGCTTAGTGGCCACTGCCGTTATCTTAGCCTCTTCGGAAGGGAAGCATGGCCCGAATTGCCTCATGTAGCTCTTCTCATTAGTTAGAAAAAAGGATAGCTTGGTGGGATCCCCATCAAATTTGACAGAAAAGTCCTTCACCGCCCCTCCTGCTGGAGTGGAACTGGCGGCAGCTCAAGTGGTGGGGCCCCAGGTCACGGTAGTGGTCCCTCTTTGGGGCGGAGATCCATCCCGGAGCCGTCTGCGGCCCCGCTCCGCCGGCGGTTCAGGGGGGAGGATGGGGGATGGTTGCATGAAGCTGGGACTTCCATCGTACCTCTCCTGGCCGCCCACCACTAAAGACAGGTTTCTTAACAGATACTCCATCGATTCCATTTTCACCTCCAGTACTCTCAGCCTCTCAGGGGTTTGAGATTCCTCCCCCTGTCGCACATCAGGCTGTCTCCTCATTGCTACCATGGTAGATTCCACCTCTGGGGTCAGCGGAAACCGGTGCTTCCAGGATGCCTGGGACGTCCCTGGCTGGGGCTCTCCCATCGTATCCCAGGTGATCAGCTCCTCGGGCGGTCCGCTCGGTGCCGGTTGCTCTGGTTCTCCCCCATCACTAGATCCCCCCAGCTCAGGGCTGGAACTCGAATCCTTCTGGTAATATGAAAGTTCGGGGGGGGGGGGTGGCTCGGCTCTCTACTCCGGATCATCGACTTGGGTAATGGGTTAGTCGGCTCCTCAAGTTCCCCAGATGCTAGTTTCAACTCTGCCATCGCTAACTGCTTCGCTCACAAGAATTGATCTTGGTAGGAACTAATGGTGTACTCTGGATGATTCTCAGCTTTATGTAATGGTTGCCTATTCTAAAAACACTCTCAGACTCACAAGCAGAAGCTTAATAATATCTGGTTTATTAAAGAACAGTATGCAAATACGAAGAAAGCTGAGAATGAGAAAAGCGCGCCAAAATCGAACTAAAAAACCCCAATACAAGTGAAGTCCCTCCCCCCGTACAATCATCTCAAATTCACAATCCCAGGTGCTCCTAACGAGTTCTGCTGATCAGCGGGAAAAGACCTTGAACAGAGAAGATAACCCAAACACATTCCATCTAAATGAACACAGACAGAGAGCTTGGTATAAGGTCCCACAGCAGCTCCTTCCCAACCAGAAACACGCGTCAGCGCCTTGGCATGTGAAACGTTACGATGTACAATGCACATTGAAATGGTGAACATGACAATGTCGTGGGGTGTATCCATCCTGTTAAGACTGTTTGGGATAGGCAAAAATAATTGAACAGAGACAGTCCAGCAGATAACTTGGCTTGGAGAATGAAGAGTTTTATAGATGGCTACCAGCACTTTGAAGTGCACCAGGAAACCTACTGGGAGACAGTACAGTTTGTGTAGTACTGTTACACGGGCATATCAATCTATGCTTGTAACTACCCGTGCCATCACATTCTGGACCAGCTGCAATTTCTGAACGGTCTTCAAGGGCAGCCCCACATAGAGCACACTGCAGTAACCCAGATAGGAAGTGACTAAGCTGTGAGTGATTGTGAGCAGGGTCATCTTAAACGGGGCTACCAGCTGGCAATTTGCAAATGCAAAAGAAATAGAAAAATGCATTTTGCCATTCTTACTACAACAAGTCAATTTTTAACTGCATTTGTTGGAGTTTGCTCTTTGTTCTCTTCAGGTGGCAGCTTCTGCTGCTTCATCTCCTGGAGTGAGTTCTTCTGAAAACTAGGGGGATCTCCGGGATCCACAGAGGCTGCACACAGGCAATCTGATCCGAAACTGTTGACACCCTCTCATCCTAGTGGCAACTAAGGCATCAGCTGAACCATGCATGAGTCTCAAAAACAGCCCATGAGCAAAGGACTGAGGCAGCTGTGGAGAACTCAGAAATCTGACTATGACAAGGGATTAACATTCACATCCCCCACATGCAGCTCACATCACCAATGCCCAAGACAAGCACAAGATATATCTGGGTCAGGTCACAGCTGTGAACTAACCTGCCACTGCTGATTTTGCACCCAGGGAAGGCAGGTTGAAGTCTCCCGGTATCATAACTCTGGGACACACTACTGCTAGCTTGGCCACAGAATCAAGGAGTACAGGCAGGAAAGCTGCCATGCAGCAAGGATGTTGGTACAGCAGTGGCAATCCTATCTCATTCCTAGAGTCCAATTTCACAAACAAGGTTATCTGCAGAGCAGCACCTTTGAAGGCCACCAGAGTGTCCCAGATGACTACAGCCATTCCATCACCCCTGGGTCACATCTGGGTTGTGGCTAGTGCCACACTTGAAACACATTTCTGAGAGAGGATCCCAACCCACAAGTCTAGCCAGGGTTAGATATGCAGAATCAATATGACACCAAGCCTACTTGGTGTCCCTTGTCTCCCACATTTCCCTCTGCCCATCACCATACTAACGTGTTCCAATTTGTCACTGGCCTTTTTGAACAGTGATGGCCCAAACTAGAGACAGCACTCCAAGTGCCAGGGCAGAGCAGAATGGAATAATTAATTCCTATGAGTGATAGTGAGATATTCTCCAATTTGATGTCAGTACACACTTGTGGATGGTGTATCAGCTGGGATCTCTGGTACAAATAAAGCGTAACAGTAATGTAATTGCCCTCAAAACCTATGCTGCCAGATTCCAGGATTTATAGTTAATCCTGTTACAGAGTCAATGTGGATCTTTCTGCATGCAAAAAATGAATGCTACCACTGAGCAGCTGATCCTGCATTGTAGATGTGACTAAATATTTCATCTACTTTCACCTCAATTACGGGAGCTTCAATTCTGCTTTGTTTTATCCTGCCGAAACTTCAGTGTATTGTGTAGGCTTACTAATACATACCCTGTGTGAGACAGTGGTACATTCACATTGAAGAGTTTGTAAAGCTAAACTCAAGACAAGACTAGTTTGTCTTTTTTACATTTGGTAATTATGCAGCAAAGAGAACAGTGGTACTGTATTGTTTATGACTAAGAGTAGTGTTTAAAAACAATTCAAAACACAGACCAAACATTACTACTGAAAAAGCAATAGAAATCCAGATCTGGGGCTGTTAAGAGATGTCTATGTGCCTGCTGGACTAGTTTGTTCCCTTGAGGTCAAGACAGCAGACCCAAAGCAGAGATTTTCATGGGCCAGGATATAATACCAGTGTTCCAATTAAACAGGGGAAGCTAAGGAGTCTTAATAAGACAGTGGTGAGGGGAATTGTGATCAGAACTAAACTCACAGCTATCTTGACTAAGAAGAAGACTCCCTGGAGTAAAATTCAATGCAGGTAACTTCATGGGCATATCTATGCAGTTTTCTTGGTAACAATATGGAAGAGGATGACATTGTTGTCTTCTATGACTTTTTAAATTTTCCACTCTATTCTGTCTGCCTCATTATTTTCTGGTGGTCTCTCATCCAAGTACTGACCAGATCCAATTTTGCTTAGCCTTTCAAGATCATAGAATGATGGCTAAGTGCTACCCCCTTAATTGGGTGCTATCTTGATTTTTTTTTTGGTGCCTTGGAGTCAGTGTTGATTCCTGGCAACTGTCTGGCCTAGTCCCTGCAATTTTCTTGGCAGAGCTTTTGGGAGTGGTTTGCCATTGCCTCCTTCCTAGGGCTGAGAGAGTGTGACTCGCCCAATGTCACCCAGCTGGCTTTGTGTCTAGAACTCACAGTCAGATTTCTAGCCTGGTGCCTTAACCACTACACCAAACTGTCTCCAAATTCAGATGGCCAACTTCTTTGTTTTCTTCTTCAATTCTCTTGCCACAGAACTCTCTGATCTCTGCCTCCTTCCTACAGTTAAAATACCCACTAAGGAAAAAAAAAATCAACATTATTTCTGACTGAAGGGAACATCAATAAGTTCTAACGATTAGGATGCCACCAGACAGTCATCCAACAACTGCAAAAGCGTGATGTGAAATGACCTTAATTGAAAGCACTTTTTATCCTGCATCAGTGGCAATGTTAACCTGCATATTTGGCTGTATCCCTATAAACTACACACACACACACACACACAAGCGTCAGAACTGTGCAAAGGAAAATGTAAAAATCCAGTTTGATTGTAAACTTGAACAAAATAACACCACACCCAGTATTATTTGGAAATGTTTTTTTTTTCACGCACAAGTGTACAGGAGAGAGAGAAGCACAGTTAATTATCCTCATAACTATTCCAGAGGGATTTTTAGGATGTAGTGGTAAAATTTTCCTCCTGTTCGATCTTGTTAACATTTGAAACATGCCACGTGTTTCCGGGGAAAGGCTGCAGTTTCTGTGCAGCCCTTTCCATCCAAATCTACAGTCTTTCTAGTCGAGAGCGTGTAAGGAACTTCTCCACCAGGATCTACATACAAAACAGCCCTATCCATGCCATATTCAACAACTAGTTCCAAAAGCCAAAGCAGAAACGTCAACAAGAAGGCTGGGGGGAAAGAGAGACATTCCGGCAGACGGCCGACCCAGCTGCTGCCTCCGGTCCTCCCTCTCTCTTCCCCACCCCCTGCCAGCCCCTCTGTGTCCGGAGCCCCGCGAGAAGCTCGGCTCCCTCTCCTCTGGGGGGAGCCAGCCGAAATTAACCTCGCCGCTCCCTGAGGAAGGGCGCTCACCTGTCCCTTGAGGAGGCAAAAGAGGCGGTGACTAGAACTTGAAGTCCTCCAGAAAGTTTCTACAGGAAAAAGGAAAAGAAAGGCGAGGTCCCCGCCCTGGCCAGTTGCGGGAGAGAGTGAGCGGCTTTCCTATAAGGAACCAGAAAGTCCGGAAATTGTGCAAGAACTTGCGCGAGGGGGGAAGCCTTCCCAATTCGCCCTCCCGCCGGTGGAACATCCATTCCTTTCCTCCTCAGTCGCTCCCGGCCGAGCCGGGGACGAGGAGCCAGCCGGGTGTCTGCGACGGGGGCGATCAGCTGGAATTTGGCCTCGGAAAGGGTTCCAGTGGCAACGAAGGTCGCTTCAGTCCTCACGAGTGGGAAAGAAGAGGAAAGCCTCGGCGAGCCTTTCTTTTGTTTGGGTTTATTGCCCGTCTCCTCTTCTTCCTAACTTTTTTTTTTTTTTAATCAAGCTGAAAGGCGTCTGGCCCTTTTTTCTTCGCCTCCCCCTTCTAGCAGCTGAGGCGACGGTGGGGAGGGAGAAGTGTCTCTCAGCGCCGGCTCTTTTCGGGAAACTTGCTTTTTGTCAGGGGTGCCTGATTTTTTGGGAGGGAGGGAGGGAAACGGGAAGTGGGGCAGCTGCTCTAGGGCAATTCGCCTCTGCTGCGTGGCGAGGCTGATTTGGTTTTCTCCTTCCACCTCATGGGCAAAAGCCTGCATGGCTCTGAGCAAAGGGCTAAGGCTGCTGTGGAAGCAGGACCCCACTCCAAGCGCTCTACTGGAGGCGCGCGGCCGCCAGGACTGCCTGCTGCTGGAAGCCGGCACGACAGCCACCCTCAGTAAGTGCCTGAGTCGCACCAAGGGGGTGGGGGGTGGGGAGGGAGAGGTGTGCCCGCATGTTACTCTGGACGCGACAGCCCTGCAGCTCCTCTGCCTGGCATGCCAACTTTGAAGGAAGGAGGCAGGTCTTGAAGACCAGTGGTCCATCCTGTCTGCCTTCCGGTTTCCAAGACAGCCAACCATAGCAGAAGGATTTGGTTGATGGATTGATTAGTCAGATCAGTGCCTTCTCTAAGCGACCACATAGATGGACGTTCTCCAGCATGCTCCACTCAACCTGGCCTTTTTCATCTCTGAGTGGTGCATTCCTTGCTATGTTATATAGTTCATCCATCCTGCTGCTGGTCGTTCTCTTCTTTTTCCTTCCACTTTTCCCAGCATTATGGACTTCTCAAGGGAGCTGGGTCTTTGCACAATGTGTGCAAAATAAGATAATTTGAGCCTGGTCATTTGTGCCTTGATCAAGAACTCTGGATTGATTTGTGATCCATTTTTTTGTTTTGTTTTGTTTTCTTGGCTGTCCATGGTAAAAAATCCTCTCCAACACCAAATTTCAAAAGTATCAATAGTCTTTCTATCTTGCTTCTTCAAAGTCCAACTTTCTCATCTATAGAGTGTCTGCCTTGCCTGCATGATCTAAACCTTGTAGGTATAGATGTGCATTTGACTTTCTTTGCAAGGCCGTTGTTGCTAATCTGTGGCACATTTCTTTCTTTTCATAAATTATTTTCATAAATTTTTATAAATTAATCGTGGGATATTTCTTGACTGTTGGCTCCTATACTTTTGATTTTATTTATTTGTGCCTTCGAGTCAGTGTTGACTCCTGGGAACTGCCTGGATAAGTCCCTGCAGTTTTCTTGGCAAGATTTCAGAAGTGGTTTGCCCTTGCTTCTTTCCTATGGCTGAGAGAGTGTGACTTACCCAAGGTCACCCAGCTGGCTTTGTGTCTAAGCTGGGAGTAGAACTCACCCCAGAGGTTTCTAGCCTGTTACCTTAACCACTACACCAAGCTGGGTCTCTATACTTTTGATAGTCGATTCTAAAAGGCAAAAGCTATCCACCCCTTCAGTGTCTTCACTGTTAATTCTAAGTCTGGTTGCTGTACCTGTTGTCATTAGTTTGCCTTTTTTCATATTTAATCATAGTCCCAAAATTTTTTACTGTGCTTTCAATGTCCAGTGGGATATGAAGGTATAATTTCCACCATTATTAGCCTCTTAATTAACTGATCCTTGGTTCCATTGCCACTGATCTGGGATCAGGCCTATTTTTGGTCAACACTTGTTGGCCAATATCTGAGTCCCCTTTTCAAACCATCTAAGCCATGATCACAATCACATCTTATTATAGGGTAACTGGCTCAAGACCTTTTGAGGATGAACAAGAACATATTTCTTCTTCCCTTCAGTTTCAGCAATGGTACAGAGATAGGTTAGCATCACTTCAGGAAATCCCACATGTGCTTCTTCATGGGAGTAAACAGTCATCCTTAGAAAATTAAATAATGTATGCTTCAGGACAGACAGTATCAGTAGCTTGAGGCATCCACAGTTCTTAATGAATAGGGTGAATTCTCCCTTGCTGTCATACATTTTATTAATTACAGAGTTTGTTTCACAACTGATAAAAAGATCAGGATAGATAGGTGTGCATTTAATATGACAAGTGGCAGCTTGTCTTCAGAAATTCAATTGCATTATCCTCGCTACAGCCTAGATGCTCTTTTTCAAGACCTCATTGTCACCACTTCATGCCGTCCTCTCTTATTCAGCTGATTGCTGAAAATGAGGTCAGTAAAACAGAAGCAGTGATTTATTAAGTAAAGTTCCAGTTGGTCCACTTACAGCCAGGTGCAAGACAATTCTATCCTTGCTCACTTTACAGCTTTGGCCTACAGGCCAAAACAGAAAGGCAAGCCACCATGTGAAGCAACCCCCCTAGATTTTTCTGTGTGTTGCCTGTGACGAAGGCAAACAATTAAGATGTCAGGATCTTACATGATATAGTAATTGCAAAGATTGCTATAATCAAAATGTCATATGAGGATCTTGGCATGTGTAACTTTTACACTAATATCCTTAAATAAGATCTTGATGATCTATTTATTTTATCAACAAAGCATATATTATTTGTGCATATTTTAAAAATTGATAAGAGATTGAGAACATAAGAAAAACCTTGTTTGATTGAAAGCCTATTAATTCCAGCCCCCAGCACCCCAATAGCCACCTAAATGCCCATCACTGAATGCTTTAGTGTCTCTTACATGTGTTCCCCAGCAAAGTGGGATTCAAGATACTTGTTAAGATATTTTATTTCTTTGTCCTTCTCTTCCCTTTCCCGAATCCATCCTGCTTCACTCTGGAGTCTCTGAACAGTTACACTCCAATCTTGATCAGCAGCATCATGGGAGCAGGGAGGGAGGAGTGCTTCTGTGTCAAAAAAGTAAAGCTGGCAGCAAGTTCAAAACCCCACTCCCTTTGTACATTCAAAGGGGTAGGGCAGGCACCACTCCCTGCTGTGGATACATGTACAAAAGGGGTAGGACTGCAGTCTTGTTTCTGTGATCACCATCTTGACTCCCATCCCACATCCTATGGACACCACTGATCTGGTTCATCACTGCCTGATCTATTGGAGTTTATTGTGCTGTGTTTATTTAGAAAAGTTAAGTCTTAAAAAGTATGTGTCTCTGAGTATTTACAACATTCTTGCAGTTTTCTATTTCTTGAAGTTTTAAGATGATTTAAACTTCTATAATACAGTTCTATGCATATCTATTCAGAAATGAGCCAATCAGAAGAGTTGTATTCTAACACAACCTAGCCTTCCTTTGCTAATATGAAGCAACTTTAAGATTACAATCCTGTATCATATCTCTATAATGAGGTATAACTTGTCACCAGCAACAAAGAGTCAGAAAAGGAAATTCAAAACCTCCTTGGGCAGGATTTGTAACTACAGCATATAGCTGTTTTCCCATTATATTAAATAAGCAAAAGACTATGTGAAAAGACTATCTTTTTGACTTACTGGATTTGACTTACTGTCAAATCTTTTTGACTTACTGGATAAACAGGAACATCCATCTTCAATGATACTATGCTCCAAAGTGTCAAGAAATTATGACAAACAATGGGGAAGAATTGTTGTTTGTAACCTCCATAGAGGCATCTGGCTGGGTTTAGTGCGGGACTAAAGGCTGCTGGATATGGCCACAGGCCCTTCTAATCCAGAAATCTCTTCCCACAGTCCCCTATCATATGTCTATGAGAAGACACAAGCAAAATATAAATGCAGCACACCTGTTGCTCAGTAACCTGTATTCAGAGACACACCAGTAGAAGCGAGCAGTAGATTTGTCCTCAGTGAATATGTCTAATTCTTTTTTTAATACATTTTCTTAGTAGATCACCTCCATACTTCTAAGTGAATGCCATTGTTTTAATGATGTGCTATATAAGAAATACAATATATTTTTCTGCCCTGAATCTCCCATCATTCATTTTTATTGGGTATCTTCATGTTTTACTATGAGATGAGAAAAACGATTCTCGACCTAAAATCTCTACACAGTGCATATTTTATTATTATATTCCTCATTGTTCTCTTTTTTAAAGCTTAGAGCCTCAGATGTTTTAGTCTTTCCATAGATAATTATTTCAGCTCTTGATCATTTTGGTTGTTCTTTGCATGTTTTCTAATTCCCCAACCATCTTTCAAACAGCTATCACACTCACAGACAACAGCCTCAGTGACCAATCCAGCATAAACTCAAGTCCTTTTATGGGCTTGGGGTCCTATATATATATATATATGAAGTTGGGATTTTCACCCAGTGTTACTACTTTACATATGTTTAGATTAAACTTCATATGCCACTTTAAAGCTTACTGAATGACTTATTCCCTTATTTCATGACTGCTGTTTTGCCCGGGTGTTTTTAGTTAAGAATTTTTTTAAAAAGTCTTGAAAGTCCAAGTTGACAATGGCAGGGCCAATCCTGTACAGTAAAAGGTTTGGGGTGGTCTCAGCTGTTTTTTCTCAGAAGCCCTCTGGGTCTGCACATGCTAACTCTACCTCCTGCCTTGGTGAGTGGCCTGGCAGTCCTTGCTGTCAGGACCAGCGGGTGTGTTTTGAGTGCTTGACTATCTTCTCCCCACTAACCCTGTTGTATGAGAGAGAGGATGGCTCCCACAACTTGTGTTGCTTTTCTGGTAAATTAAAAGGGGGAAAACATAGAAATAGTTTATCTAGTGCCATCTCCTGGCCTTGTAACATCAAGGCTTACAGCTAGGGAAATCAGCCCCTCTTCTCCCTTCTTCTTTTGAGAGAGGTTGCCAAACTTGGAAGAGATAAATAGAATCAAACTTAGTTTTAAAAAGCAAATGCTGTACTGACAGAAAATTGGCTACATTCAGATGAATTATTATTATTATTATTATTATTATTATTATTATTATTTTCCTTTAGTCTCTCATGGAACCCCATCAAATTCTTGTAGAATGCTAGAGCTCCATGGAACACATTTTTTTTAAAAAAAAAAAACCCTCTTATGCCATTTTTCTACCTACACTTCGTTTATTTCCTAAGATGAACTGATGGCTGAAGCCAAGGTCTCTTACTCATTTCCGTAGAGTTTCTACTTTTTGTAAATTGCAACATTCTTTCAGAGATTCAGGCTCACTTAGCCCCAGTAGTCAGCTTCTTGCTTCTCTCTTAACTAACTGCAGTTTTCAAAAGATAAAAAATTCTTCCACCCTGAGCAAGATCTGCCCTTTAGCTATATGCTAAAGGATGCATCTCTCTTCAGGGAAATCCTGCTTCAGACCCAGAGGCGTGCATTCCCTGTCCGGGAAGCAGATGTTCTTGAGAATGCCAGGTAGCATCACAACTCATGTCGGTAATGTCTTCTGAATTAGCCCCATTCCTTTACTACTGATGGTAATTTAATACCTCTGAAGGTTACAGTTTGAGAACTGTTGTTATAACCAGTACATTCATGAGCATCAAGGTTTTGCCCATTACTCTAATCATATGGATTTTGCTGTCTTTAAAATATAGTTCGCATTTAATCTTCAATTGTTTAAACCTTGACGTTTCTCTTTTTGCTAGCATAAGTACTTTTCTTTCTGCAACCAGTGGCATGTTGTTTTAAATATATTTCTGTTTCCTGATACAGACTAGGAGAATGAACTTTGTACTTTCAGTCCCTTTTCTTCATGAGTTGTGAAATGGCAAAGACTGAAAATTGCTTACATTCTTAAACTTTGTTTACATTTCTGAATGCCACGTTGTTCACTTTATTTGTACAGTTCCACTGTGGCCTGTTGCTACAGTAATTCCTTTGTCTAATAAAGAATTAAATATGTTGATTGTGTGATATTAGGGCATGTCTGTTGAGTGCACTTTCACAGATGTGAAACCTTGCACAGAGCTAAACAATTCTATTAGTTTCATATTAGTGAAAAAGTCCTACATCACAGAAAATTCCCTGCTACTCAATGTTTTGCACAATTTTTAAAAACTAGCTTAACTGCATTACAGTGAAAGCTCAATTTACTTGACCATGATACAATGAACTTTTCATGCAATAGAACAACTTTCTGCCACAATTTGTATCATTTGTGTAAAATGATTACAATGTAATTACAAAAATGATGCGATGTTATCTGCATTATGAGATCATGATGCTAATGACATCATTTATGTCATTCCACAAATGACATAAATCATAATGTCCTACTTTTGTATATAATGGACTTTTGTGAATAACAGACATTCTTTCCCACCTCCCTTTAAAATAAGGGTTCACTAGTATTAACTCTTTATTAAGTCTGTAGCCAATATATCTTCCTAGTGACCCTGGTTAACATTTAAAATAACTAAGCAACTGGCAGAAGTTAGCTGACCTTAATTGATCTCTTAACAAGTAAAACACTTGATTTGGTTGGTACTTGGATGGGAGACTATCAGGAAATCTAAGGGCCCTAAAAATAGACTCAGAAGTTAGATAAACATCTCTGAAAAAGCCTGTGACAAACCAGTTCAATTTTGTTGGCAAGAAACCTGCATGGGTATGTCCATGTAGTCTCTAGGAGTTGAGTTTAATTCAAGGGAATCATTACCTTTTACTTTTTATATCCTTTGATGCAATTATTGCTTCTCTAGCATGTCTCCCTGAGTCTTCTATTTATTTACCATTAAGATTCAGCATTTCTAGTAGTGGAATTCCACACCTGAAAGTATTGAATGGTTAACGTTCAACAAAATTAACCATTCTATTTATGGCCATCTTCTCTGTTAAGGTCACTTACGGTTCTCAACATTTCTTTATTTTCATTTTTACCTTGACTGGCTATATTCCATCCTATGACTTCCAATGGCTCTGTTACTTAATTTCTAAAGAGTTGTGCTGCTTAGTTGCAGCAAAACTGACAAAGAAGCAGTATAATCCACAAGGAGCCAGTGTGGTGTGAAGATTAAAAAATTAGACTAAGACTGGGACCCAGGATTTAGCTCACCATTAGACATGGACGCTAACTGGTTGACTTGGGTCAGTCACTCACCCAGCCTCCCTCACTGCCTTTGTAGGGATAAAATGAAGAGAGATCGTCTTGTAAGTTGCTTTGAGCTCTTGGAGGAATAGCCATATGTAAATCTAACAAACATCCAAATAATAAAGAATCTTGTACTGTCTCCAAATGATGAAAGTTAATACATTTATTGTGGTTTGGATTAAAAATCTGTTTGATTTAACACATAAAAGGCTCTCGTCTGTATGTGTATGAAATAAATATCATAAATAATAAAACCACGAGCAGAGAAAGAATAATCTAAAACTGTTAAAGTTTGCAAAATAACTATTGCGCAACACAACTAAAGGAATGAGTGAAAAAATAACTCTATATTTGTTCTATCAACTAGTAGTTGTACTAGGACAGAAAACCTTTATTTTTGTTGCAAAAGTGATAGAATTACACTTCTTGGTAATCTGAAATGTGGTGTTTTATTTTGCTATCTTTGGAAGTGCCTTGATTGGAGAATGGGTAATTTCAGATCAGCAATTAAATTCTATATACTCTTTTCATTCTCCATGCTCAGTTGGGCATGGAGAAGCAAGTGGCTTAGTCACTACATCATAGTTAATACATTTTGGCTATTGTGATGTATTAAGGAAAGTTAATTGCTGTGTGTTTTGCATGTTTTCCTTGTTCTTTTTATTTTATTTCTTTATTATTTGTAAGATGCTTGGAGCCTTTGGGGAACTGAGTGGCACATAAGTAGCAGTAATAAATAAATGAGAGCCCCTTTGGTGTAATAGTTAAAGGACCTGGCTAGAAATCAGGAGACTGTGAGTTCTAGTCCAGCCTTAGGCCTGAAGCCTAAGTTGGGTGAATTTGAGGCAGTCACTCTCTCTCAGTCCTAAGAAGAAGCCAGTGGCAACCACTTCTGAAAACGTTGCCAAGAAAACTGCAGAGACTTTGACTTGTCCAAGCAGTCAAAATCAACCCACAGGCAAGCAAGCAAACAAATAACCAACCAATCAACGGCTTCATTAGGGCCCTGGGAATCATTTGGAAGAGGTTTTGCTTTGTTAACATCACAAGCTAAATGCCACTCCTTGAACTGCTGAAGATAGAGTATGACCCGTTTGAGGTTTTCCCAAGTCATCTGTAGTGGTATGCACAAATCCAGAACTGTCAACAAAGCAGAGTGTTTCCCTTGCATAATATCGCAGTCAAAGCATCGCTCCTATTGATTTGCACAGCTCTAATAGGCACCATAGTTTTGGTGGCCTAATTACATTGCCATAAAGTAGAACAAGAACTGATGACTTTTACTGTGTGATTTCCCCAGCACTTGAAGAAAAAGAAGAAATTAAAGGGCAATATGAGAAGCTCATGGATGCTTATGGATGTTTAGGAGAGCTCCAGTTAAAATCTGGTATGTAGCCACTTAATTTAATATTGTGCAATAATCAGACAGAAGATGAACCATCAGTCCCATGAATAAAACATGTCAATGTTGTCCTTCACTAGGTTAAAGAGAAATGATTATGGAATGATTATTTTGTTTTTTTAATATCCTAATATAAATTTGAAAGCAAGGTTTATTTGTTTTATCTAAGTTACTGTAGCCTTTATTTTTGTAGCCTGCAGCTATAGCAGGAATAAGTCTAGGGGGGACCACCATGTTGATGGTCTCACTAATATGGTTGTTAGCTCCTAAACTTCTCATCCTGTAGTTTGTTTTTATGAGCTCTCAAGTGTGCCTGTTTTGTTTCTGTTAGGGAGACGATAGAAGATAGATGAATGCTCAGCAAGCAATAAAATATCACATTCTGGATCACTCTCTGACCAGGAGTTACGAAATACACAGTTTTCTTATGCTCAGAGGTTCTGTGCCTTGACAGAGAAAGGCAGCCCTTTTTCTAAGCATGGAAATGCAAAGTTGAAGGAAGCTGTATCTTTTCCATGTCAGTCTGCCATGTTTCTTTTGAAAGCACAGAACCTCTACACATAAAATATGGCAGTCCTCACAAAGCTCCCTTCTCAGCCAAGAGCCAGCTGCCAGAAGTGTTCTTTTTATGTGGCAGGTTTTATTAATTGTAGTTCATGGTTAACGAAGACTACAACTCTCCTGTTAGAATGTGAGCAGAGGAGCTAATGCAGCATCAAGAAAGATGATGCAATGTCTGCTTTTTCTGTCAGTGTTTTAAAAAAGACAAGCATGTATCTGGCAATCCTGCATAGCTCATTTTTTATCATGTGACCTTGTCCTTTTATTGGCTAACAGACAATTTTCTATACCTGAAATATTAGATTTTTTTTTTAATGTTGCTGGTAGGATGCCATGTGGGCAGCTGCCTACAAAATCACCTGGGCTAGAAACCACATTTTCAATAATTAAGGTGTGTTATCTGTGGGGGTGGGATGAGGATTGCAGTGTGTACTGTATAGTAGACAAGTGTTAGTATCAGAGATTTATTTATATTGAACTAAAAGTTGTTAAATACCATTTTCTTCCAAAAATAGTCCAGAATATAGATTATCCATGCATATACAGTATTTACATGATGGCCAAACTGTTCTAATTAGCATGCCTTACAGGTAGTCCTCACTAAATGACCACAATAGGGACCAGAAAATTGGTAGTTAAGTGGTGTGGTCATTAAGTGAGTCACCACGTGACCAGGCCCAATTTTATGACCATTTTTACAATGGCCGTTAAGCGAATCCAGCTTCCCCGATGGACATTTTTTGCTGGAAACCAGCAAAAAAAGATTGCAAATCATGATCAAATGACCACAGAACGCTGCAACTGCTTGTAAATGTAAGCCTGCTGCCAAGTGCCCAAATTGCAATCACATGACCGTGGGGGTGGTGCAACAGTTTGCAACAGTTGTAAGTGCAAGTATAAGTCGTAAAGCACATCTTTCGAGGCTGTTGTAACTTCTGACCATCGTTAAACAAATGGTCATTAAGCGAGGACTACTTGTATTTAGTAATTTTTAATATTAAAAAGAAGCATTATCCTGTCTCTTCGCTACATTGCCAGAAGAGTTTGACTACCCAAATTGTTTCTTCCTATAGGTTTGAGGGCTTTGAAATGGCAGGCTTTATAACTATTTCTGTTTAAAGAGTAAAACAATATTAAAATGGTATTGTGCCAAGACGTTGGATGAGCCCACCTGCTAAATTGTTTGGGATGTTGAACGTATAATGTTTTGGCCTCAGTTTGTGCGGTTTTATGATGTGTTTTTGAAATTTTTTGTGGTTACAGTTTGCTTTCCTTTGTTTTTTAATCCTGTGTTAATCACCAAAAGTTACACTACAGGAGTTGGGCAGCCATATAAATTGCATTAAAAAGTCACTAGAATACAAAGTAGAACAAAGATTTAAATCCAAGGTTTAAATCAAGTTAAAGTATGATTGGTTGACTCCTTTCCTCAACTCTGATATCAAGTAATGCTTGGTTTTTAAAGACAAAGGCAATGATCTAGGGGCTGTTGTTTCATTAGTAATTAGTATATGACAGTAGCCTTTATATTTTTCTCTACCTTTTGCCTGGTTAGTTTTAAAATCTGCTTTCATTTTGGCATAATTTCAAACAGGCAAAAATTATGCCAGACTAGAAATATTTTTTTGTTTTGTTTTGGTCTTCTTCTTCTTCTTTGAGGTTTTTCATGGCTACAGAAACAGATTTAGCAACACAAATTGTTTCTGCGTATTTGCAGTTGCAAATTAAATTGTGTACTGAGTGGCTACAATTACATCATAAATATTCATTGAGAGCAGACTGTAGGCTCTTTGGATACATTTTAATTTGCATTTCCTTTCTCGTACATTGGTTTCGTGTATTTTTTTTATGCATTTGTGTCTGTATTTGGATGACAGATTCATCCTATACTCTCCCTTTATATTTTCTCCTCATCCACTCTTCATTGTGAGTAGAAATTATTTTAATAGGACTGAAACTACTAAAAATATGTTAGAAAAGTACTGGTGCTAGAGCATTTTTCTCCTTACACGTAATGGGTTCTATCAGCTTATGGTTTGAAATAATAGTCATAGATTATTCTATGGGTGTATTTAATCACAAGTAAATGCCCTCATTATTCCTCCTGCCATATCTATTCATGTACAACTGTATTATATAATGGCAGAAGTAAATATTTCTTCAGTGTGGTATTCCATCCAATTTATAAAACAAAAACAAATTGGAATAAGATGAGGATTGTCCTACCTATATCACAATACATACACAGTATCCTAAGCCGAATGTGGTTTGTTTGGTTTTGGCTTAGTTTGCTATGGCATCACAGCCATTGTAATTTGTAAATTATGGTTTATGGTTTAGCATATTATTTCCACCCAAGTAGCTGTGGTTTATTCAATAAAAGTAACCGAAGTGTAATAAGGCAGGATAAAAAAAATAATCTATAAATAAATAAATAAATAGATAGATAGATAGATAGATAGATAGATAGATAGATAGATAGATAGTGAATAGAACTAGCTTATCTGGGCTGCAAAAATTCAGACAGGTGATGTAAGAGATGCCAAAAAACCAACTCTTTTCTGCCATCTAATGGTCATTTAGATTTTAACAGCCCATATGGTACTCATTTGGTAAACCGCTTGGAATAACATGCTGAATTGGTGATGTATGTATTGACAAGAAATTTCTGGGGGAAATCAGTTGGGTCATGCAAAAGTCCAGAAGACTGAGCTGGACAGAGGGTTTATATAGTATTCCTATCTTCGAGTTTAAGAATTATTCTCAGATTATCAAATAAAATGAGACATATGGCTACTAAACAGTGACATTTTCAGTTACAGTTACCTGATAGGAAAGTGGTTTCATTACAGCAGTTTGAGTAATGTCTACATGAAAACCTGTTTTCTCTTCTAGATTTTTTAGTTCTTCGGTTCTCCTAAACTTGATTACTGTTTCTTAGAGTTTTGCCACTGGTTTTATTTTGGCTTCAATAGCTGGCTTGAAAAGCTTTTTAAGTTACATTTTATTATGGTCCTATATCTTGAAGGTTGGCGTTAAGCTTTATTTGCAGCCGTCCTAGAAATCTCCAGCGAGGAGTAGACAGAAATGTAATATATCTATGCTTGCAGATAAATGTTCTACTACTAAAGTTTCATACATTTAATTATGCCAGTGTATAATTCTCTCATACTTACAGAGAGTTCCAGACAGATAAATTTCTTAACTTTAGCCTCAGATTACTAGCCTAACAAGGACTCGTTGTTTTCTTCTGACAAATGTAGTGAAAGAATGAAATAGGCTGCCTTTGTAGATAAAACCTAGAGCAGCATAAGCAGTTATATATATATATATATATATATAACCATAATATACATGTCATTTTGTAGGCAACTCCATTCTGCATTTCCTGGTTCTTGTGACAGGCTGTACCTCAGTGGGAAAAATCCTTGATACTGAAGTTTACAAGATCACAGCAACTGAATTCTGTGCTCTCCAAGAAGAAACTAAGGAAGAAGATCGTGTTTCTCCCTTGAAGAAACTTCTGAATTCTGGGGTCTTCTATTTTTCTTGGCCAAATTCAGGATCAAACTTTGATCTCACTATCCGAGCCCAGAAGAAAGATGATTACAGCTATCAAACTGGAAATTCATTTTTCTGGTTAGTACCATGAACTGTATCCTAGTACATCGATATATGGATCTAGAATATTGGGTATTTCTACTACATACTGTATGTGGCCATCATGAAGGATTGGAGTTTTTCTGGATCTAAGACAGAGATGACTAACATGTAGACTCCAGATGTTGTTAAATTTCCATGAACTCTACCCAGTGATAAGGAGTGGTGGGAGGTATAGTCCAACGTTATCTGGATGTCCTTAGATTGCTCATTCTTGATCTAAAGCAGACCTACAGAAAGCAGTATTACTAGAGTAACTAGAGATTTGCTTTTGAAGAAGGACTAGTGTCAGATATCTAAAAATCTGGGCTCTAATCCTCTGATATTTTCATAGTAGGGAACTGTGAACTCAGTAGACATTTCACAAGATTGCACTACCTAAAGCTTAAAGTGTTGCTTCATATGCAGATAGTAGGCTCTGGCAATTATAAGGCATGCTACTCTACCTGGAAATGGAATTTTGGCTGGGAATTTTGGGAATTCAACAGACTAGAGGCATTTGTGTGGGTCATTAGTGTAGTGTTTTAATTTGAATCAAAAATAGCATCTGGAGTTTGTTCCTGTTCCTCACTGCATATGTGAGCTAGTTCTGAACGTTAAGCATTTATGAGGCAACCCATGTTTTTTCTAATAATGGATAATATGCAGCCTTCCAGATGTTAATGGACCTTAATTCCCAGTAGCCCTGTCAGCATGGTCAGTGGTGAGGTCATTCAATCCTTGATGGCCTTGGTCTGTGGCTGTGGTTTCTAAATGCCAGGTCTGTGTGCAATAAATCTATCCTTATCCATGACTTGATTGGGGAAAAGGCAGCCAATCAGGCTTGTATAACTGGGATTTAGGAGGCTTCCCCCTTGGAGATGTGTCCACCTGGATATTGTATTTGGTATCAGCTACAATTCCAGGGCAGGGGAGGAGGGATGGCAGTTGTCATCTGGGACATCTTGATGGCTTTTAGAGGCTCTGTGTTGCTGATAACCAGATGTGAGACCTTATGGCTGAAATTGGGCTCTAGGGAACAGTTGGGATTGTTGTTGCTGTTCTAGCCTCTCTCCTGCATAGTGACATCCCTGCCTGAATTTCTATCTTCTGTTGCTGAGTTAGTAGTTGAATCCCTGAGGCTGATAGCCCTTGCGGATTTTAACCAGCTTCCAAGTCTGGTTGGATTTGAACCATGGACCTGTCCCAAATTATTGAGGACCTGACACATGCTGGAGGTTGCACATTACATCGGTTTTTGTCTTGGGGCAACTGTAACATGATTTGAAGGTGGGGGACATTACCATCAGTCCTTTGTCATGGTCAGATCACTCTCTCATTGCTATCTCCCCCCCCCCCCGCCCCACAAAGGCATCTGACGGACTCAGAGAGGCTTTAGAGGGCTCTCGGAGTTTTTCCTGAAGATCTGGTAAGCTATTCATCCAAGGCCTTGGATCACTCCTATGCACTCTCTCTCTCTCTGTGTACTCTGATCCCATGGCCTCATTGATTCTTTGAGGACCTCTAGGAGATGAACCATCAGATGAGATACCTCAAGTGTCATTGGTGAAACACAAAGAACAAATCTGACAGATCACGAGTAAGAGCCCACGTGGTGATAGGAACAGCTAAACATAGTTATGTCTCTTCTCTTATTGTGTCTACTGGTACCCAACTAGCAGTCCTTTTTTGTGTGTCCTGCTCTTTCTTGGGTAGGGATCAACCACAGGGCCATTTATAGGGCTGCTAGGAAGAGTACTCCAGTTGGTCTTGTGGGGGAGGGGAGAGGTAAAGCCTGAAGCCCCTGATTTGCAGTGCATCAAAAGGTGAATGCTCTTGCCCTTCCTGTTTAACACCTATATAAGATTGCTGAGGGAGATCATTGATCAAATCATGGTCAAGTGTCATCGGTATGCTGATGATACCCAGTCTTGACCCCTGGCTGACCAAGCAATGCTATCAAGGTCTTGTCCCAAAGCCTAGAGGCTGTTGGGGAGTAGCAGGCTCAGGCTGAGTCTTAGCAGACTGAGTGCCTATGTGTCCTTGATCCTCCTGGTTCTGGGGATCTTCTACCTCTGGTCCTGAACACACTGCCCTGTGTGGGATTGGTAATCAATCTGGGTGTCTTCCTGGACTCTCAGCTCCTGCTTGAGGAGTAGGTGGCAGCTGTGGTCAGGAAGGTCTTTGCACAGGTTTAATTTGTGTACCAGTTGCTCCCACTCCTGGATGAAGAGGTCTTCCTTACAGTCACACATGGCTTGGTCACCATGGACTTCTGCAACACACTTTAAATGGGACTGCCATTGAAGGCTACTCAGAAGCTACAACTGGTTGAGAATGTGGTAACATAAGCAGTGATGGACAGGGGTCACTATCCCCATGTAACACCCCACTATGTGAGCAGCACTGGTTGCCAGTTGGCTCCTGGGTGTAATTCAAGATGCTGGTTATTATTTACAAAGCCCTACATGCCATAGGACTTAGTAAATGAGGGACTGCCTGTTTCCTGTAGTGTTGGCCCATTCTGACTGGGTTGGCTGGCTTCAGGTCCCATCAGTTAAGCAGTGCCATCTAGCTAAAACCAGGAAGGAAGCCTTCTCAATTGCAGCACCAGCCCTTTGGGACAGCATCCCCCCAAGATTCATATGATTCTTACTTTGCCCACCTTCAAGCAATCTTTAAAAACTTGGGAGTTTTGCCCAAGCCTTGGCTTAAGTTGTTTGAGTAGGCCTCTTTGAGTTGGAGGTGTTATGTTGTCCCTCAGATGATCATTGTTTTTATATAATGTTCCTTTTTAACTTGTGAAGCTGCCCAGGGTTGTTTTGGAGTTGGGCAGCCTAGAAATTCAATAAACAAATAAATTTATTTATTTATTGCTCTACATGGGGCTACCCTTGAAAAGTATCCGGAAGCTACAGCTGGTCCAAAATGCAGCTGCACGGGCGATCTTGGGTTTCCCAAGATCAGCACACGTCACTCCTTTGCTCCGCGAGCTGCATTGGTTGCCAGTATGCTTCCGGGTCCAATTCAAGGTGTTGAAGCCCTACATGGCACGGGTCCAGGTTACCTAAGGGACCGTCTCCTCCCCATCACATCAGCCCGTCCCACCCGGTCATGTAGAGAGGGCATGCTACGGACCCTGTCTGCAAGAGAATTCTATCTGGCGGGATCCAGGAGGTGGGCCTTCTCTGCAATAGCACCTGCCCTTTGGAATATCCTTCCCCCAGAAGTGAGATTGGCTCTCTCCCTCCTGGACTTTAGGAAACAGCTAAAGACCTGGTTCTGTAATTATGCCTGGGGTGGAAGGGAGAGTAGCCGTTCTTGGGGATGGTTAGTTTCTTAGAAGGACCGAGCTCTGCCTGCAAATCATAAAGAACTTTTAGCCATCAAGGTTTTTATTATATTTATTGTATTTGTATTATAGGGTTTTATAGTTTTATATTTTTAGCAATGTTTTATTGTAAACTGCCCAGAGTCCCTTTTGGGAGATGGGCGGTGATAAATTTGATTAATAAATAAATAAATAAAATTTAGTTTAGCGATATCTGAATGATATATCTTGCCCATCCTTGCAAAATTATGAAATCTGTAACATGTTTACATTTATTTTTGCTTTGAATTTTGTGAAGTTCAATGCATTTTATTTACTATACTTTAAAAATAATATAAGCTCTGATAATGATACTTAAGTCAAGAGGCACCTGAAGCAGCTGCTTTGATGCATGAGGCTCTTCCTGTGGGATATTACAAAGAAATATGAAGAGCAAAGTTGAGTGAAAAATAAATTGTTATGAAGGTAGCGACATACAGTATATTAAAAAGAAGCCTACATGAATGACATGTGCAATACCTTGAAGTCAAGTAATTTTGTTGAAAAAATTGAGAGAGAATCTGTGCATCTACATAATTACTATTTTCCATATTTATGTGTTTTCTGCTTGCTAAAGGTTTTGAGTTATTTATTTATCTTATTTCTTGCCTACTCTTCTCTAACAGCAAAGCCAGCTTCAGAAGTGTAAAGTAACTAGAGAAAGCTTGCATTTTAAGAAAGTGGGGATAGGTGCTCTAGTCTCTAGTGGACTTCTTTGCATTCCTCAAGGAGCCAAATATTTCCGAATAGAAAAAGTTCTTCACTAGAGATGGCTACCCCCTATATGTGGAGGGTAACATCAAGTGGTACCTGTCTGGGTGGACACTGTGAGAAACATGTTGCTAGGTAAGATGAATCTTTACCATCCAGGATCTTCTTAGATCCTTATGATTTCCCATACTGAGTACCAGGCTTAAATATATTTTGAACATGCTTAATGGAGGCCATTTTCCTTGACTTGTTTACCTTAGGTGTATTGCACCCAAACTAAATGATGATTTAAACAAGAGAGGTTGAAGTCTTTGGCTGTATTATTCCCACTGACTGCATTAAGAGAAAACAATAGGATGTGTTAGAGTGATATTGGTGGAATATGCTTTCTGAGAATACTGTGCCCTTCTTCCTATGTAAAACTAATGGATGAATTCTGCTGAATGATCAGTAGTTTTCAACTAAAAATATATAGATCCGTATTCATACAAAAGCAATATAATTTTTTAAGCATGATCATATGCAAAACTGTTAAATCCACTGCATTACTTTACTATACTTTTTTGCTTTAAATGGTGACACAAAATGGACAGTTGTAGAACAAATGCATTAATATAGTAACCATGCCAAGCTGAACACATACCAGTAGTTAAACATTGACCAGAAGGCCCCGAGCCCTTGTGTTAGATTTTCTACCATTCTCTGGCTGCAGAAACACTAAGGAGCTCCTGTTTAGCACTTGGCTGCATTCAGCTTTGTGGATCATAAGTTATGCAGATTTACTGCATAGTATAGGTAATTAGACAGGGACACGGTGGCACTGCGGGTTAAACTGCTGAGCTTGCCGATTGGAAGGTCGGCGGTTCAAATCCACGTGATGGGGTGAGCTCCCGTTGCTAGTCCCAGCTCCTGCCAACCTAGCAGTTCGAAAACATGCAAATGTGAGTAGATCAATAGGTACCGCTTCGGCGGGCAGGTAACGGCGTTCTGTTTAGTCAAGCCGGCCACATGACCACAGAGGAAGTGTCTATGGACAAACGCCAGCTCTTCGGCTTTGAAACGGAGATGAGCACCGCCCCCTAGAGTCAGACACGACTGGACTTAATGTCAAGGGAAACCTTTACCTTTACTATAGGTAATTAGAGGTAGTTTTTGTGGCAGCCATGAAATAATGTGATATAGTGGTTTAATAGTTCTGACATAAGACTGGGGAGATCCAGATTCCGGTCTCCGCTCAGCCTTGGAAGCTCATTGGGTGTCAGGTACTTTTTCATAGCCCAGCTTACCTGAAAGAGTTATTGAGGAGGATAGCTATGAGTTCCTCAAGAAGGAAAGGTAGAGTATAACTAGTAAGTAAATAAAATACGTTATTCTCAGTTTTTATTGCTGAAGAACAGTGAACAACAAACACTTACAAAAGTTCAGGTCATAACCAGCACTTTTAAATCATGTAGTTAAAACTTTCTTCCTTTTGTGACTTTCTAGCTATCTCTGTTTATCTGTATTATTGGGGTGTTTTTGTCCTGGTTAAGAAATCATTTGGTACCTCATATATGGGGCTTTAAAAATTAGTAAACTGCACAGGGAAAAACATACTAAAACTTATTTTTGTTAAAGAGAGAGATCTAGATTTGGATATAAAGATACAGGTATAAAATGTGTGTACATATGTGTTATACATATATAATCTTTCCTTCTGTCCTGCTGACTCTTACAGGAACCAGCTATTGCACGTCCCTTTTAAACACTATCAGGTGAACTGTTCAGACTGGCTATTAAAAGTGATTTGTGGTGTGGTGGACATTCGTACTCTTTATGCCTCTCACAAGAAGGCAAAAGCTTGTCTCATCTCCCGGATTAGTTGTGAGCGAGCTGGTGCCCGGTTTCACATACGAGGAGTCAGTGATGACGGTCACGTTTCTAACTTTGTTGAGACGGAGCAGGTAAGTAGCAGGGGAAGATCCATGTCACTAAATAATTAAGTGTGAAATGAGGCATCTTTTAAAGCAGCAAGTGACAGAAGAGAAGCACAGGCTCTTCAGAAGTTTTTTGCTGCCTTTTTTGTGCTAATACACAGACCTGGCCAAAAGTATTGGCACCCTTCCATTTCCCCCCCAAAGAATCCCAATTTGCGGTGAAGTAAGTTGAAACTGACACGAGGAAATGGCATCTACCGTTCTTTATTCCATAGTCCATACACTTTGCTTTTGATGTATGACGTAACATATTCTTGTTGGAGACAGCTTGTTGTCTGTGGCTGAAAGAAGGCTGTAACTGCTGAGAATCTCACTTATAGGCATTGGGTGAAACCTCTTGAATTTATATCTTACTTGGTCACCCAAGCAGTCACCAAGTTATCAGAAATTATTTCTCTAAAGCTGAACACCAGGATTAGAAATCAGCAGTGAGTCCATATCCAGAGAATAGCATTAACTAGGATTCTTGGTTATCCTGCTCCTAAGATTTTACTGGAAAAGGCCCTACAGATGGTAGGAATAGCTAGGACTTCCCTAAAATACGCTGGGCAAAGATTGATAAATAAATCTAGCAGGTACCTGTACTGTATGCTTAGTAATCAGGAACAAGATTTGAGATGATAGAAGCTACTGAGAATCACCAACTTAACCTTAACTTCTATCACTTTTATATACATACATATATTCATTAATCACAGTAATAATACAAATATAAAGATGGGACTACACTTGCGAATGGGCTGGAATCCAGTTATGTTAGGAACATAAAATATTAGGGAGGGGAAGAAAATTACTTTGCTTTCTTAGTAGACTACTAGCTTAATCAGCAATGAAGTAATAACTTGACTGCTTATAATGCAGTGGAAAAAATGGTTTCCATGTGCTCCATCATGTCGTATTGGCTCTGCTCATTTGTAAATAAATTGTATGCCAGGATTCTAGATATTCTGACCCCTTTACACCGCATTGTTTCCCCTGGTTTAAGGAAGAAAATAAACAATTAGCTTTATCTCCTGGAAGCTCTTCTATGCATAAATGGTCTTCCTTTGTTTCCCACTGAGCTACCCTTTTGGTATTTCAGCTTTGCTGTGACTCATCCCTCTCTCTGTCCCTCCCCCACCCACCTTCCGATGACTCACACTGCACAAGCAAAGAAAAACAAAACAATATGAAGTCTCTTCTTTCTAAACTGAAGTCAGCTGTTGATCTTTTAGCTCATTTGCTACAAATACAGAATCAAAAGAAATGGTGGTGGGGATCAGACAAAGCAGCATGCAGTGTGAAAATGGGGAGAAGCAGCAAGAAATAAATTAAAAATTATATCCCACACAGCTTAATTCCTTGTTCAAAATGGCCTTGGTACATCAGTATTAGAACCATCAGGAGTCATCTGAGTTGGTGGTATAAAAATTCCTGTAATAAATAAATTAATTTCTTTCATATCAGCGTGGCTTTCTTGGGAATAATATGGAAATAACTTGCCATTGCCGCCTTCTGGGACATTTGCTTGACTTCCTTGTCTAACCTACAGCCCTGAGATTCTTGGTGGTGCCCCATCCAGCTACTAACCATGTCTGATCCTACTTAGATTTTAGAGATAAGCCAATATAGGCTAGGGGCTATTAAGTTGAAACTAAGGATGTGCAAAATGAAGCAGTTCCTTCTGGGAATGTTTTGTTTCTTTTTGGAACGTTATGTTTTTTTCCTCCAGAAAAGGCCAATCTCAAATGTTCTTGGAGTAGGTAATATTTTCTATAATAAAAGTGGCAGTGACAGGGAAAAATGAAACATTCCAGATAAAATCAGCATCCTGGGAAAGGTCTATGTAGCTTTGTGTATAATTACTATTTTTTTTTTAAAAAAAAACAATAAAAATTCAAAAGTGTTCTCCAAACTAGAAAAATGGACATAGTGACTAATTTCTTAATTAAGATTAATTACTTAATGATTAACTTAAAGACCTGGTGTGCCCAGGCCTGGGGCCCCAAGTATGTGCAGGGGCCGGTTTCTTGGTTATTTTAGCAGTTATGACGTGTGACTTATTCTTGGTTGCTGTGTATTTTAATTTTTGTATTATTGTAATTGTTTTTATTCTGTTTTTAATTCTGTTCACCACCCAGAGTTCCTTGTTGAGATGGGCGGCCGTACAAATCGAATGAATTAAGAAATAAATAATATAGTCTAGCGTAAAGTGATATAAAGTGTTATACATTAGACAAAAATCATATCTTTTTAGAAAAGGTAGTTCGAGGTTGTAGTGAATACACTGAAAAGGTTGTGTAAACAAGGCAAACTAACTAGGATCATTAGGAAAGAAATGCTAGCACAAGGCATTTATTTAATTTTATGGCGCAATCACACTTAGAATACCCTGCACAGTTCCAGTTATCATATCTCAAAGGGACAGTTCTGCATAGAATGTGGTTAGGTACCAAGTACACATTCAACAGAAACCAAACAAAAACTATGACCCCTTGAAAATCTTCCCAGTATGATACACAGGGTGGCTCTATTCATATTTTTCTATTCTATAATTTATAGACAAAATAAATTTTTGTATAAAGTGAGCACATATCATTATTGCATGAGTAGAACTGAACATGAGAAGACAGTGTATGGAAAATGTTAGCAGCTAGAAAGAAATACGTTTTTTTAAAAAAAAAATAACACATTTTCTAAATCTTATTAGCATTTTAAGCGTCTTAGTAGAGTTATGTTAATTTTACATTTATTATTTGTTATTTTGTGAATTTAAAAATATCTGATAATCCAGCTAAATTGATCTCTTGTCAAAGTTTAAAACAATTTAAATAATACAAATAGTCCTTGCTTGCTGACAGTGATGAGACCAGGAACTCCAGGAACTCTGTCGCTAAGCAATACAGTCATAAGGTGCAACATCACATGACTGCTCTGACTTATGACGGAGTTTCAGCAGTCCCAGTTGCCATTGCTGGGCAAATCCCATGCAGTTACAGCATCCTGCAGTCACATGATCACCATATGCGACCTCCTGCCAGCTTCCCCATTGACTTTGCTTGTCAGAAGCTGGTAGCAAAGGTTGCAAATGGTGATCACTTGACTGTAGGACGCTGCAACGTTGTAACTGTGAGCCAGTCACCAAGTGCCCAAATCACAATCCCAAGACCGTGAGGATGTGCGATGGCCACAACTACAGGGACTGGTTGTAAGTACCCCTCATTCAACGCCATTGTAATTTCAGTTGCTGAACCAGTGGATGTTAGAGTGCTGCCTGTAGCCAAACACTGCATTAAGCTAAATATATGTCATTCCTTTTATTTTTTCAGACTATCTATTTGGACACAGATGTTTCTTCCTTTGTCCAGATCAGAGGCTCAGTTCCATTATTCTGGGAGCAACCTGGACTGCAGGTAATAAGCATAAATCATGAATGCATAGCGCAACGTTTAGTGCTATCCTGAAAGTCTCCTTTACAGTTGGCATATCAACATTTCTGGCCTTAAACTCTAAAAAGGGTAAGAATTTCCATTCTTTCTTTTCTTTTTGGAGGGGCTAAGAGAGCATTTCACATGAACTGGATCTGTAAATGTGTTTATTTTGGTTTGGACAGATTCAGGAATACAGAGATGCGGAGTGCGTTAGTTACGTTTATAAGATGTTATATTGTAAATCCTGTCATATGCATTTAAGCTTTTCTTCTGTTAATTAACTTAGTATAATAAAGTTTTTAAAATATGTGAGTGGGACAAGCAATTTTACTTATGAAGAAATAGAAAAATGTTTGAAAGAAGATTCTGGGCAGATAAACCTACACCATTCATTATTTTTTGTCACCCAAATTTTCTAATAACATCTGCATTCTATGTTCTGTGGCATCATTTGTGGATGCCCAGGTGGTTGCTAGGCAATAATAAAGAAACACTTTTCTTTAAATGAAGAAGGGAGACATCTAGTGATTCATGTTTAAAGTATCATTTCCTATTCTTTTTATCTTAGGTTGGCTCCCATCATCTGAAACTTACTAGAGGCCTGGAGGCAAATGCTCCTGCTTTTGATAAGTAGGTTTAATAATTGCAATATTGCTGATAACATGCAGCCTAGAACTTGATGCTACAGCTTGCAGTATAGAATGTTCCAGAATTTTGCATGGAGCCATATCTTTCAGTTTTCAAATCCATTTCCCTCTTTTGCATGAACATTCCTGTTTGTCATTTAGGTCTGTATTTGAGAAAGAAGAAAAGTTGAAAGATAGGTGTATATTTTTGGGCAAAGCTGTCAATGTTGTGGGTGCCTTTGGGTGCCTGGATACTTATGGGCCAGTTGCTCTTTCTTAGCCCAGTCTACCTCACTGGATTGTTGTTGTGGGAGAAAATGGGGGGAAAGAGCACTATGTATGCTCCATTGAGTTCCTGAATGACAGGTGGGGTATAACTCGAACAAATAAAATAAGAAAAACATAGTATGATAACTTCTTAAAAATAACCTTTTCCAATCATATTTTAGGATCCCCCATCAAGGCAACCTCAATCCAATGGAGTGATATTCTGTTACCCATAATATATGGGAAGGAGTAACTTTTCTTTATGAGAATGCCATGTTGTTGACACTATTTTTTAATTTACAGGAGAGATAGTTGCACTGTAGGAGAGGAGGACTTGGACAGAGGGTATACAATAGAAGTTACAGTTCCCCTCCATGGGATGCCTAGCAATGTGTTGCTAAGAACCTCTAGGGCTATTGTTGGTGAGACCAGCAATAATGCTGAGTTGCTTGGATCTTGAACAACTCAGAACTTTATGACCACGAATATTATGTGGTTGTTCTAACGTGTGTTCAGCCAAATCTCAGGGCAGGACATATTCCGGATGGATTTATTTTATCCAGATGGATGGTAATCCAAAGTGGGATTTAACATCTCATTGCCCTTGTCAAACACTGTTCTTCTGAAGTTTAGAGATAGCAGCAGCTTTTTAACTCAGCAAGTGTAGCGATGGGGAATGTGTGAAAAGGGTCCATCCTAAGGCCAGTAAATTCTGATGAATTATGAAGAGTTGTGTGTTTTTCCACATGTTATGACTGGCACTCTTACTGAAACTCTGATAAAGTCATTCTTTGGTCTTGTATGATTAAGTGCCCTCACCTTTTTAGCAGCCCTTAATTGCTCGAGGAGAAAGCAATTAAACAAGTGAGATGACAGCTGCAAAGTCTGCAGGAGGAAGACTCCTGCTGGCTCTGATGGAACACAGGTTGAGCCTAGTCTGTGGGGTGTTAATGGTGGTAAACAAAGAATTGTTTTCTAAAACCACTGGATCAAGTTAATTTCATCCAGCACCACTGTTTGATATCTGTACTGATTCCTAAGGAATTGTTGCACTGTCTGGTAGATGCCTTAATATTTGTAGGTATATTTCGTGCAATATTTGAAATAGCCTTTGATACCTGAGTCAAGGGAAGAATCCATTTTCTAGTAAAATTTTTAAAATAAAATAAAATTGTAGTTTGATGGCTCAGAGAGGCATTTTGCAACACTGGTACTATAAGTGTCTTGATGTGCCCCCCCAAACAAGTAACACACTGAATTTATAACAATAATTAACCAGGTGTCCTGAGAGACTAATCACCATTTGTTTACCTATATCATTTCATCTACTCACAATCTCAGCAGGTAGTGAAGCCAAGTAAATGATAAAATGGTTGTGTGTAAGAAGCAGTGGTTGACGATTAAGATAGGGAACAATTATGCATTTGGAGCACAACACAAACTGTAGTAAAGAATCAAGTTCTTCAGCCGATACTCTGAAAAACACATATGGTTATAAGGCCATCATTGACATCTGTCACCTGTATTTTAATAAGAGTTCTAGGTTGCTTCTGTTATTTACAAAACCAAAGCAACCTGCTCCTGCTTTTACAGGCATATGATGCTTCTGAAGGAACAATATGGCAAACAAGTGATTGTTAATCTGCTGAGAAGCAAAGGAGGAGAGGAGGTCCTCAGCAGGGCTTTCAAGGTAAAAACAAAGATCAAAGCCATTTTGCTAATTTTGTCTTCGCTCAGAGTGAGCTTCTTATGAAAGTAAGAGATATCTTCATATAAAACAGTGGGCACTTGGCCAGGAGAAATCAGAGATAGTAATTTTCCTTTTACAAATATACTTTGTATAATTGGGATTTTGAGTATCCCAACTTGGTAAAGTTTGTATAAATGCATTTTTGATAGCCTACTGAAAACAACTGGGCACTACAGTACTTGTGAATATGACTGGATTGTTTATCTGAAATTGTTCCCTGTTTCCCAAGGAAGGAATTCCATTAAAAGCAGAGAATGATATGTTGTACTCTATGGATTTTCTTTTCTTTTCCTAGAAAAAAACAGCAGTACAGGTAGTCCTTGAGTTACGACAGTAATTGGGACCAAAAATTCTGT
This sequence comes from Candoia aspera, assembly GCF_035149785.1. NCBI lineage: Eukaryota > Metazoa > Chordata > Lepidosauria > Squamata > Candoiidae > Candoia > Candoia aspera. The sequence goes on along the minus strand of NC_086153.1, from coordinate 81,894,405 downwards.
CGCTAAATGATGCAGTCATAAAGTGCGATGTCACGTGACCGCATTGCTTAGAGGCAGCAGTCCTACAGTCCCCATCGCCATCATTAAGCAAGGATCATGCGTCATTAAACGGGCACCTCCTCGCAACTTCCTGCCAGCTTCCAACAAGCAAAGTCAGTGGGGAGGGCTGCAGAAAGTAGCAAGTCCCAGGCGGTTTGCAAGCTAGCCAGCAGGCAGGGAAGTGGCTGCTGCCAGGTGGGAGAAGGAGGGGGGGGTGGCTGGGGAGGCACAGCATGAGCGTGGTGGGGCTTGGGGTGGCTGCTGCCAGATGGGGGAGGGTGCATGATAGTGCATGAGTGGCTGGGGAGGTGTGCACAAGCTCAGCGAGGCTCAGGGAGGGTGCATGAGAGTGCATGGGTGGCTGGGGAGGGACGATGCAAGCACAGTGAAGCTTGGGGAGGGTGTGTGGGTGTGGCCAGGTGGCAGGGGAGGTGTGAGTGAGTGCAGCGAGGCTTGGGGAGAGTGTGTGAGAGTGCGTGGGTGGTGAGGGAGGTGCAGCGTGAGCGTGACAAGGCTTGGGATGGCTGCTGCCAAGTGGGTGAGGGTGCACAAGTGGCCGGGAGGGTGCACGGGTGGCCGGGGAAGTGTGGCAAGAGTGCAGTGGGACTTGGGGAGGGTGTGCAAGTGGCCAGGGAGGAGTGTGGGTGGCTGGCAAGGCACAGCACAAGCACAGAGGGGCTGGAGGAGGGTGCATGAGTAGGAAAGACTTACCCAAGTAACTTGCAACCTGTGAGGTTCCAGCCAACCTCTGACTCAGAAAACAAAACTCTTTCTGAGTCAGAGGGGGAAACAGAAACTTACCGGTCAGAAACCAGGAAAGCAAAACCCAGAGATGACTCAGCAGTGCGGGAGAATTCACAGATGCTGATTGGCCAGCCTTAGGAGGAGGATTTGAATCCTCCAATAAGTGCTCGCAAAAGACATGCCGAAAAGCGCGCAAAGGAGAAGGCAGCCTGATTGGCTGCAGAAGGGAATAGTCACGCAAAGGATCAGCATGAAGAGCAAGCTGCTGGAGACAACCGATTGTTCAAGCTTACAGCTCTTGAGGAAGAGTCCTTACCTGCATTGGAAGCCTTGCCTGTAGCCAGATTGGAATCAGCGTCAGCGTCTTCTACCTCCAAGGAACTGCCTTCTGTACAAGCTGCATCAGAGGATCCTTTTCTGCCGCCCCTGTCAAGCACAGCCTCGCGTCCAGCTCCAGACCTTGCCGCTGCATTCCAGCACAATCCAGGTTTGCATTCAAGCCTTGCTCCTAGCTCCCAGTCATACCTAGGGTTTCCAGTCCAGTTCAGTCATGCTTCAAGCTCTGTCTTGCCTTGATTCTTCAGCTTCATCGTGCTGTAAGCCCCCAGCCTTGCCCAGGATCTCCAGCCTAGTTTTGTAGTGCTTCCAGCTTCCAGCCTTGCCCAGGATCTCCAGTCCAGTCATGTTCCAAGCTTCCAGTCTAGTCCAGAGTCTCCAGTTCAGCCTAGTCGTGTTTCAAGCTCCCAGCCTAGTCAAGAGCCTCCAGTCCAGGCATGTTTCAAGCTCCCAACCTTGTCTGGAACCTGTGGTCCAGCCTGGTTGTGTTTAAAGCCCTTCACCTAGTTCAGAACCTCCAATCCAGACTAGTTGTGTACCCAGTATCCAGACCAGTCCAGAATCTCCAGCCGAGTCCAGCCTTGCTTTGAGTTCTCAGCCTTGTTCCGAGTCTTCAGTCCAGAGTATCCAGTCCAGCCTGAGTCACCGAGCCCAGTCCAGTCCTGCTGCTAGAGCCAAGTCTTGTCCAGTGGGTCCAGTTCGGTCTCACCCAGCTTCCTGGTGTCAGCCTAGTTCAAGTGTTGTTCCAGATCGTGGACGTTCATCTCCAGTTTCAGTACTGCCACATACCCTAGCTTCTTCCAGCCTTCCAGCCTCCATCAGTGAATCCTACTCCACTGTTTTACCAGTTTCCTCTTGCAACCTTACTGGTCTCCTCATTATTACCCAGTTGGTCTTGATTGAAACCAGTCTACCTCTTGATTCTGAGGACTTATTTATTGTAAATAGTTATTTAATAAAGAGTATTTTTTGATATTAAATCTGCCTGGCCGCCTCATAGTCTGAACAGGACACAACCTTCCCTGCTGGCTTCCCCATTGACTTTGCTTGTTGGAAGCTGGCAGGGAAGGGTGCAAATCATGGTCCCATGACTTTGGGACACTGCAACTGTCATAAGTGCGAGCCAGTTGCCAAGCACCTAGATCGTAATCACGTGACCGTGGGGGTGCTGGGACGGCCAGAACTTCAAGGACAGGTCATAACCACCACTTGTTCAGCACCATCTTAACTTCAAACAGTCACTGAACAAGTGGTCATTAACTGAGGACTACCTGTATGCTGTTGCATTTCCAATCATACTTATCAGAGAAAAAAGATATTTAAGATACACTCATATACTGGGGTTATGCCCTCTACAGGATATCAGATTTTGTAAAAATCCCTGTATGTTGACAAGGAACTTGATGGGTTGTGAGCAGTGGCATGCTGATAAATGTGTGGCTGCCAGCTCCACTGAACTGCGCACTGTGAACCACCAACTGGCTGATCAGTGCGCTAGGCATTAAGGCTCAGCTCTATTCTCTCAAGCCAGTGCAAGCCAGTTCTGGCACACCACTGATTGTAAGTGGCTCCTTCACTTAGTGTTCACTTTAGTTCTGTGGATATGAAGGGGTGGGCTCACTAGGGCAACCAAGTGAAAAGGCTCCCAAGGTACAGGGAGACAGTTATTTGGAGGTGGTGGAAAAAGAGGAAGGGACAGTAAATTCTGCTGTGATGGTATCCAGCAGGGTTGACTTATTAGGCAGTGTGGGGAAGGGGGTTATCCCATGCAGCCCTGCTCTTAGCTGAGGTGGGCTTTCTCCTGTTTTCTAGCATGGTTACCTGAATTAAAACCACGGTCCTCCAGCATGTGAAGTAGCAACTCTTTTACCCAGCTAGGGCTTCTACTGCTGTGCCTGTGTTTTGGACATGGGATCTGAAGTATAGGGGTAGGATGGAGTGGGTAGGGGGAGATAAATGCTTACCATTAGGGGAATTGATGTCACTCTTCACCATTCCTCCTAGCCCATAAGAGGGTTCTTGGTCACCCCAAGTTAAAGTTGTCATTTTTGTGGGCAGGAGAGTACAATTCCAAACAAAGCATTTGGCTGCAGCCACATTCTTTATTTTCTAAGGCCTCTCTTTACATATAGAACCTAGAGGCTTTTTGGGAAACAACAGCAGTGTTGATAGCATGCTGACTTCCCATTTATTCTCTTCTAACTTTTTAAATGGTCTTTTAAAAACAAAGTTGGGGGGAACAGAAGCTCTGGGGAGTACCAAGGCAAGTGTCTTTGGGCCCACTGCCTTTCTCACTAGGATCTCTTAGAGGTAATCATTGTAATTTCTCTGTGCGGTTAACAGTTAACACAGCTGCAGAATTGGATAGAGTGCTTGGAACAATGACTCATGCTGGGCTGGTAGTGCTTCAGTCATTCCCAAGTACTGAGATGTGTGGGCAGTTACCAAAGGAACAGATCCAGTGGCAGACACAGCTCGCCTCTTCTCCTCTTAGAAGCAGCCTTTATATACACAGTGATTTTCTCTTGAATTTATTTTGGATCTTGCCCATTGGAACTTTGCAATGAGCTTGATCATATTGCTAATTAGAGTGAGTAAAAATACAGTAGTAGTTTAGCATTAGCATCACTGCTATCTGCCTACAATGCAAGCTTAAAGGGCAGGGTAGAATTCTTTGAAATAACAGCACTAAACAAATAAGCATAAGGCTTTGTGAATGGGTGGAGGAATTTCCTACTCATGTTACACCTGTTAGTCATAGCCATATTATGCAGTACAGTTCAGCCAAAGCCAAATAATTCACATATAGTAAAAGAGGTGTGGAGGCAACATGTAATGGGGTAGTTTTCAAATGCCATATTCCTGTTTGTGAGCACATGTGAAGCCAGAGAGGCTACCTTAGTTATGTTCTACTTGTACTTGTGATCCACTCAATATATTTGTGGTGATATGCTGTGATAGTGCATTAAGTTACCCCATGTTGTACATTCTGTTGTGGAGACATGGAAAAGTAGCTGATGACTTAGAAGCAGATATTTTTGATTCAGTCTTCCCACCAAAAGTCAGTTGGGAAGAAGATCCTTTGCTCCAGGTCTGAGCTGTTGTAAAACACAATTGAAAGGCAGAGGTGGCAACTGTAGATTGAAGTGATAACTGATATATAATATAATGTAAGAATATTCTTTCTCTGCCACTCATCCTGTCCCTAATGACTCCTTTTTACTGATTGGTTTGTGAAATGACTTTGCTGATGGAATATTCCACCAGTGATTTTTGTGACAGTAACGTATCTTGCATTCTACCAGTCTGTTGGGATTTCTGCCAAATTCTGTAGTCTCCTGGCTGATACTTTTTCAATGTAAGTCTGGACCCCTCAAGTATTCTACTATAATAATTTATTACATGAGAAATAGATTTTATTACTTACACCGATGCTTCTCAAGCTTGGCAGCTTGAAGATGTGTGGACTTCAACTCCTAGAATTCCCCAGCCAGCATGCTGGCTGGGGAATTCTGTGAGTTGAAGTCCACACATCTTCAAGTTGCTAAGCTTGAGAAACACTGACTTACGCTGTCTTAATGCTTCTGGGAACAAAATATAATTTTCTTTTTACTTCTTTCTCTGCCTTCCAACCTAAGAAAGACTATTAGATGAACATCCAGCCGTGAATACAAATAGCAGACTGCTGTGCAGCTGTATCAAGTACTACCTTGACCTTCTCAACCTGGCTGCTCCAAAGTATTGGATTACCACTCATGTCATCTCCTGCCAATATGATTTTTGGACTCATTCACCTGGAGAACATTAAAGCATAGATAACTAAATCCCAATTAGATCAGAACATGGTGAATCCCAATTTTTTCTGTGATGTCATGTCACAGAAAGTTAAGTACGATCTTGAAATTGATAAGGGATGGACATTAAAGTAATTGAATATAAATATTTAGTGGATTTACTTCTGGTTAACTCCACAACTGATTGTACTGTTAGATATATAGCATTCAACAGCTATTCAGTGCATGTTATCACAAACGCTTTTACAGATGAAGTAACAAAAAGAAAGAAGGTTCTTTTCTGTCCTTTTCTTTTATCAGAAATTGCTTTGGGCATCATCCCATGCAGTAGACACGCCAATGATTAATTTTGATTACCACCATTTTGCAAAAGATGGGAAACTGGAGAATTTGCTGGGACCTCAGCTAAAGCTGCACTGGGAAGAATTAGGCATCTTCACAAAAGGTGAAAATGCAAGTTCCTGGTGAGTATTGTGGTCCTTCATCAGCACATGGTTGTGTTTTTTACTTAATAGTTTTTTATGCTCAAACTTTACAGCTGTGGGTCTTTTATACTATCTTGCTTATAAATTGTATTTTTGAGCAAGTGAGATTATTTACATTATTTAACTCTTCAATCACTTTTATATATGGGACAGTTTGGAAAGTTGTTGGCTCAGGCACAGACATTTTCGGAGACCTTGTATCTCCTGCTGATCTCTCAATCTTATCCATTTGTAAAGCAAATGAATATGAAACATGAATCCTGTTATAGTTGCCAACAGTTAATTGCTCTTACAATGTTGTATGGGAATGAACATACAGACAGAACATACTTTACAGTCTGATAGGAGCTGGGCTACAGTTCTGAAGAGACCATTTGGGGAGAGCTGATCTAGCCAATTCCAGGATTCCCAGAGGCACATCCCTGGTGGATTGTGGCAAAGGAAGCTAACAATGCATAACCCGGATCTTTATGGACTTGTGCCTCTGTTTTAAGACTTGTGCTATTCTCTATAAGGTCCTAAATTTTCATGCTAGAATTGCTCAGTAGAGTACTAAACCTATAGGGGGAGGTACAGTACTAATTGTTTTAGTTCTTTAACTTGTTTTTTGAAGTCAACAGATGGGCACCATTCGGATGAATTGCCTGGATTGTCTAAATCGAACTAATACTGTCCAAACCTTTATAGCACTTGAGGTGAGTGGTACATCATTCAGCTTCTGAGATTATTTTGAGCAAAATCCTTACAGTAGGAACTATCAAGCAAACAGTGGATATTATGTGGGTGGGAAATCTGAGTCTTGTCTTCTCTCATTCTGCACTGTATTTTTCTTTTTTTAAACCAGGTTCTCCAAAGTCAACTTGAAAGCATGGGATTAAATTCCAAATCTATAGTTGAACGTTTTTTGGAGTCTTACAAAGCAATGTGGGCCCTCAATGGGCACAATCTAAGCAGGATTTTTACAGGCAGCCGTGCTTTAGAAGGCAAAGCTAAGGTAAAGGAAAAAGTGAGCCCCAGTTATTCAGTGACATTATAACTGTGAAATTAAATTAAAATTGTTAATCATATCGTTATATAGGTTGGGAAATTCAAGGATGGTGCCCGGTCAGTGTCAATGACCATTCAGTCAAACTTTTTTGATAGTGTGAAACAGGAAGCCATTGACTTACTGCTTATGGGTGATTTCTACAATGAAGAGCGTGCAGATAAAGAAAGAATGCTGCTGGATCATACAGCGTTATTGAGTAAGCAAGATCATTTTGGTTTCAATGGCTCTGCAGTCCTATCTTGTCTGCTCTTGTACAGTTCTTGAGAGTGATCCACTTAAGTAAGCCTGCACAGGATTTCACTGTTAATCTCAGCAGAATTTTCAGCATTTACATATATTTGGTACTTCCCAGTAAGATATTCAGCCAGTTTCTTGGTTGTATCCAAAATCAGTGTTCTACACGTAAAAGGTTACTTCCATTGGTGGGAGATTTTAATCCAGCAGCAGAATCCTACTGATAGAATAAAGGAGCTGATGATCTCCACCATTTTTTTTTCTTGGCCCTCCACTCCCTAATGCCCCTTCAGTCTGCTCTAGAAAGTTGGATGACATTTCAGAACACTGAAAGAAGGTAACATCAGCAAACATCATGACCTTCTTTTTAAACAATGGACATACCATGCAAAGAATGCTCCTCTCCGTAGAAGAAAAAATGGGTCTACTCTCGTACTGTTCATATGCCTACTTATGAACTGTGGCTAGTAAGAAACATTATTGAAATAAGGGCTTCAGTATAACTTAGCATGCTTATCCTGTGCTTAGAACTTAAAGGAAATGCTTGGACGCATGACAGCAAAATAATTATCAAGAGATAATTTGTAATCAGTGCCAATGGCTCATATTGCCTTTTTATTTTAAGAGAAAAAATAGCTTTCCTTCCTCTCTCTCCTCATCTCCATTAGTGACACCCAGCACTTTGAAAACCATGTCAGAGCGTCAATTTGAATTCACAAACTTCAAGAGAATTCGTGTTGCCATGGGGACCTGGAATGTAAATGGAGGCAAACAGTTTAAGAGCAATATCCTTGGTACTAGTGAGCTAACAGATTGGTTACTCGATTCCCCTAAGCTCTGTGGGGTTTCAGAGTTTCAAGGTAATAAAGAGTGCTATAGGTGATATTGGGGAAAATATGCATATGTATGTTTGTATGTGTGTGTGAATATATGAGGATGACATTTAGGACTGCCCAGTTCCACTGTAAGAATAACAATGTTTTTTAGATCCTTCTACTATGAACTAATCATGTGCATTTGGGCAGGCAAGCTTCATTTATCAGCATTCATCTCCCTTCCTGAAATGGAATAATTAGATTAAATAGCCAATCAATTCATGTGTTTGGTTTTTCCCTTTCCATCACAACAGATGATCATTGTCCTGCTGACATATTTGCTGTAGGATTTGAAGAAATGGTAGAATTAAATGCTGGCAATATTGTGAATGCGAGGTAGGTTGAGATTGAATTGTTGAACTGCATTATTTCATTCATGTCTGAGAGGCTCACCTAGTTCCTTATTCATGATACTTTTGAGAATAAAAGACTTCTGATAGTTCTGAAATTATTTTTAATTTCCTGAAATATGGGTTTGTTTATTATCTAGCTTATTTCATGTGGGTATTTTTTACATTTTTATAGTCCAAATAGTTACTTGATGTTGTGTCTTTAAATTGTATTTCATCACTGTATGCTATAAACTAGCCAAGGTACAATACTCTTCAGTGACTTTATATAAACATAACAAAATGAGGCTGATTCATATATGCATATTTGTTAACTGTTTACTGTAGAATCAAATAATGACTGGCATATCTGCAGGGACCTTCACAATAGATTTTTTTTGTATCACCTGATACCAGTGTAGTATGTTTCAATGGAAATTGTTTACATATTCAGCTGAAAGTCATCAGTTGATATTTACCTGTACATGAACCAATACATTAGAATTGACAACCCTTTTGACCACAAATATGACATTGATTGCTGGGTTATGGGCCAATGGATATGAGTGTGCATATGTACCAACACACCACATATCATGCTCCAGGTCCCCACAGAGCCCATTTTCATCACAGGGTCATGAGAAGATAAAGAAGCTTCATCCTAGTTCAGAACAGGTGCTTTCTTTCAGCTCATGGTAATAGAAAAAGCAATTATGCTCAACAAGATTGCTAAGAAAGAGGGAGAAGCAATCCTCAGTGCCTTTGGTCAAGATTGCTAATGGCTGTGGAAAGGGAATTTAGCTTCAACATGAATTTTCATTATATGAATTCTGAGGATTGAAATGTCATATTTATATATTATATGTAATGTGTGTAACTTAATAATAACCTACTAATTTGGTCCATTTTTAAAAAATCCAATCGTGTCCAATTCTTAGAGACTGCCTGCAGTTTTTTTGGCAAGGTTTTTCAGAAGTGGTTTGTCATTGCCTCCTTCCTAGGGCTGAGAGAGAGTGACTACCCCAAGGTTACCAAGCTGGCTTTGTGCCTACGGCCAGACTAGAACTCACAGTCTCCTGGTTTCTAGCCTGATGCCTTAACCACTACACCAAACTGGCTCTCAGTTTGGTCCATAGTTAGGACTAAAAAGCATTTTTAATGCTTAATGGAATTTTGTTATATTGTCTGATGGAAAAGTATGTTCAAAGACATATAACTATTTCTTTTAGCACAACCAATAGGAAGATATGGGGAGAACAGATTCAGAAGGCTCTTTCAAGGACACATCGATATATTCTGTTGACCTCAGCACAGCTTGTGGGTGTTTGCCTCTTCATTTTTGTAAGACCTTTCCATGCTCCATTCATAAGGTAGATCTTGCTTCTATTTTTATGTGACATCTTTGTGAAGAGTTTATGAGCAATTATAGACTTTCTTTCATGGAAATAATAATTAAGAAACAAACTGAGTTTATTTTTTAATTCTGATTTAAATAGCCTGGAATAAAATCCAGGTTATTTGCTATTGTTAATTCTTCTCACTAGGGGAGATCAGGATAACTACTTGTTTTTCAAGATGAATTTTCTGTATTATTTAGTACTGAGAAGAAGCATAGTTTACTCCCCCCCCCCGATTTCTTCATACAGTTAGGTGCACTTCAAATATTAATTGTGTATGGAAGACACATGTTTGGATACGTGAACAAGTAACGGCTTTTGACTCTTTCCTACTCCAACATCTGTTCCTGAGTATATATGTCTTGCTATGAGAGCTGTACACTTTTTCCCCATAAAAAGTAGATTGTATGACTCAAGCCCACACTCATACCCTATGATATATGTGACTATATGTTTATGCCATGCATGAACAACACTTAGGCACAGTACTTATAGTATACCCTAAGCACTTTTACATCCTGTCATCCATTCATCAAAGATGGCTACATTGGTGGGGACCCAGCACAAAGGCAGCTGTCATGTGGGATAGAGAAGAGGCCCTTGGACATAAAGCTGTTGTACAGTAGTTGGAAGTGCACTCTTTCTTCTCTTCTTTAAAGATTATAGGATTCTGGCTTGCAACCTCTTGGAAACATCTCTAAGGGTTATTCCTTTTCAAGCATGTAATATTTATGCTGTGTCTACGCTAATCCTCTTATTTCCAGTTGGTTTCCTCAAGCTGGTTATATTGTGTGCTTGAGACTGACATACTTAGAAATCAGTCCAATTCTGAAATTTTGCTCCTATCCAGGAACCTGGTCTTTGCTTAGTTCTCCTCACAAAGGATTTCTGCTACTTTGGCTCTTGCTATTTTGTCTTCTGCCATTGTCTCCTGACACAATATTCACGGTCTTCAGTCTCTCTCTTTAATATAGTCTCTCCAAAGTGCTTATTCAATAACTTGTACAAGAATTATAAACAATTATTAATACATAAGTTAGTAAACTATAACAACACAAGCTTACAGTAACATTTCCATGATCAGAGAAGGGTTACTTTGCTGGGGGTAGAACATTATGAATTCATCTTTGAGAAAAAAGGCTGCCTCTGAAGAGAATCCAGAAACAGAACAGCTAGTTCATTAAATGGGACTGATGGTTCTGATCACTTCAAGATCGTTCTTTCCCAACTTCACTGCTGTCAGTTCATTTCCAAGCCCTAAATAGCTGGGTGCTGGATTAGCTTCCCTGTGTTCATCTACCTGTGCCCTTCCTTTGAGACCCTCCTCTAGAAGAGGCAAGGGGATGGAGCTTACATATTATCCTTGCTGTTATCTGTTTGGTTCTCAGTGAAGACTTTTTTATTCAGAAAATTATTTTAGGATTCATAAAAGTTACTTTATAAAATTCGGGTTTTTAATATTTTGGCTGTTTTATATTCTGCTTGGTACTACTATCATTTTATTCTGTGCTCTTTAAATCTTTTTAAAATGTTTTTATCAATTTAAGTAATGCGTATACTTCCCAAATATACAGTTACTGGGCAATAGAAAAATACAGGAAATACCAAAAGGAAAGTGGAACATGCATAGCAACTGAGCTCGATAAATTGCTCTCTTTGAATTGCATTCTGCTTGAATAATTCACATAATAAAACGAGTGGGTTTTGAGATCTTTATTGAAGTAGACCATGCCCTCCATTACAGAATTGTATTTCAGGGCAAGCTTAATGGCATGTACCTTGAAAATAGCTGCCTGTATAGATTGATATTGGCAAAGTGAAGAATGGCAAGTAGAATATATAAAGTTGTTTCTCTCAAGTTTTGACAGTTTATATAACCTTGCAGGTTCAAAATATTGTTATACCAAACCAGATGTGCATGATACTCAGATTCCAAGTAGGAAAGGTCCCTCAGTTCTGCCATGGGCATGCTTTCCCTACCTATTGGTAACTCTTGAAATAAGTTGTTCACAGTATCCTCAGGATCCCAGGAAAACAAGCGTTTGAGTTAAGGAGGAAGCAATGGCACATGGCACACCTGCACAGCTTTTCACCACCTCCTTAACACCCCCTTAAGTAAAACACATATTTTCTTGGGATCCCAAGGCTGCTGGGTGAGCTGAGGAGAAGACATGGTTTCTTTAAGGAGTCACCGTCAAACAGAGTGAGTCTGCCTGGGCCAGAACTGAAGCACCTTCCCACTTAAAATCTGAAGAGTGCACATCTCTATGCAAAGCATAGTTGATGAGGTTAATTGAGAAAATCTTCATCATTAAGGGTCTGCTGCTGACATCCTATATCCAGTTTCCTGGAGAAACTTCCACCAAAGTCTTTTAGCCTTACAGCTGCATAATCATGAATAACAGGAGATGTGCCAGCTTTAGTTTGAGGATTGCACTGATGTGGGTCAGGGGCCATACTCCAAAAAGTGGGCATGAATAGGAAAAAATGTGGCTCATGTACTTTATTTATGTATTGTTTTCCCACTCTTCTATCAAATTAGTAATTGCTATTTGGTGAAAAGTTGTGGAGAGCCCCTTGGGCTATGCCAGAAGTATTTCTTGTTGTTGTGGTTGTTTTGAAAATATGCAAGCTATGTACCCCTTATAGCACCAAAAGTTACTTTGCAAATTTGTTGGGGGGGGTTTGGTTGCATGAGTTACCAATTATCTTTCCTAAGATAATAAGAATTGATGTAAGGATAGTTCAGTGGTATTAGGTTAAGATCATACCTGAACTGGTTAACATACATGAACCTGAGTTCAGTGCATTAGGAGCAATTTTTCATGCATAAGTCTTATTTGAGAAATAGGATTTGTCTACATTAAACTCCCTATATTTCTTTCTTTTTGGTATGGCTTGTACCAGATCATTTGCAGAGGACTCTGACTTTAACTTTTCTTTAGATGATACATTTTCTCTGTAAGTCACACCTGTGATGTCATTGAACGAATGGTCTTAACAATATAACACCATTGTCTGCAGGCTAGCTCTACATATGTATGATTCCATATGAGCTGGAACTCTCCGATATAAAGAAGGATGCCTGCTATAGACAGCTGTCCTGTATTTGTGAATGACTGGCTATTTGTTGATATCTCCAGTAGAATTTGAGGAGGGGGAGGAAGAGGAGCTGCTCAGTGGGGTATTTAATTGTACACTGGAAGGAACATCTGAACTGATCTTTGATGTTTTGCATTCTAGTGATCAGTTCCAGGCTTGTCCTCAATGGACTTTTGCTGGACTTGGAGAGAGGAGGAGATGGTATTGTCTATATTAGATTTATTTTTTTGAGCTACTTTATTTTTTTGCCAGCAGCATTGCCAGTGTTGTGATAATGCCAGGCAGGGCACAACCAACCTTTGAGGCCCTTTTGGTGGCAATCGGAGGTCTTTAAAGGGTGCAGTGGTTGTCTTTGCCCCTTAGTTTTGCAGAAAGACAAGACCACATTGTTGAATATCAGTGTTTTTGTTGTCAGTCTGGTATAATCAGGAGAGGAAACCAGGGGCAGAGAGTGGGTGCTGTGGGACAATATGCAGCTTGCAGGCCATAGATTGCTCATCTTTGCACCAGAGAAAATTGGGAATAAGAAAAATTCGTCTACTCTTCCTTCCATTAGGGAGTCTCCAATGGATCCTCTTTCCATCCATGAATGGAAATGTTCTTCTGTTCTGACCAAGCCTAAAGCCAACTACTTGTTCAGAATTTTCAGGTTCCTCCTAAAGGTTTAACTTTTGCTTTGGGTTTTATCACCTTCTGCCCAGGGATGTAGCCGTGGACACAGTAAAGACTGGAATGGGAGGGAAAGCTGGAAACAAAGGAGCAGTGGCCATCCGTTTCCAATTCCATAGCACCAGCTTATGCTTTGTGTGCAGTCACCTGACCGCTGGTCAGTCTCAGATGAAAGAACGGAATGAAGACTATAAAGAGATCACTCAGAAACTGAGTTTCCCAATGGTAAGGTCTGTGGAATGTTTCATTAACGGTGGAGCTGAATATGCGCGTTTTTAAAGACAAAAATACATTTTGGGAAACATGTATATGCGTGTGATTTTTTTTTTACTTAAATCTTTCTTATACATTCAGCTTTTTCATATAAGGTATGCCACCTGTTACTAATCC